>NC_056725.1:493304677-493627177 GCF_019279795.1 Protopterus annectens | reverse complement strand
ATGTCAATTTTCACAGAACATTATCGATATTATTATCTGAGAAGTAAATTGCTATATGTCATTTTTAGTGTATTTAAAATAATGTATTTCAAATGATGTCAACATTTTCTTGATTAGAGGCAGAGAACCACACTTCGTAGAAGGTTTATTATTAGGCCAGCAATATCTAGTGAAAAGCTAAAGGCATCTGTATGCCACCCTAAAACAGATGGACTACTTGAATACAACAACATTTTAAAGTCTATGTTAAAGGTACAGAGTCAGATGGCTACAACTTCCGTTTGTTGCAAGAGAAATACCAGTGCCTGAACTGGATTTAAACCATTTGATTTGCAAAAAGTTTTACTTAAAACCCAGTTTTGTGGGTGGCAGGGGCATGTAAGTTTGACTTAGAATCTTCAATTCACTTAATAATAGATGATCTGCTGCTGCAATTAGCTATTCAGAAGGCTTAGGTTCAGTCTAGGATACCCTCTTTCTTAAGTTACTATGGAGAGCCTTATGAGATTTATCTATAAACAAAATGTCCAGAATTTTGATTACATTGTTTACATGAGGTTCTAGATGCAGTTTTAAATTATGTTTTAAATCAGTCATTTGTGAACTTACCAGTCTGCTCATACTGAATGTCTAGTTATGAAACTTAAGAGACCATGCTACAAATGAAACCTCAAACCCTACAAAAATTTAATTTTAAAGCTTCTGGCAATCTTATGCATCAGAGTCTTCAAGAGCCATATATGTTTTCAGAGGACTTCTGTTCATATAAAATGACAGAACTCTGTCCCATTTGACCTGTGCCATTTCTCTCTAGCTGCATGTCTTGCAATAACCCCCCCCCACACACACACACACACAGGCAAACCTATGCATCAGGATCTGGTCCAAACTTTTTTGCATCAGGATCTGGTCCAAACTTTTTTAGCACTAGCTGTAAGGATTCAGACTGAGATGGACAGCTAGCTCAGAACATGTTTCCTGAACACTGAACAGGTGTGTTTGGTTCTTTCTTAACAAATGATCAGTAGTTCATCAGTTTTCTCTTAAAGGCTAACCATGCATTAGCCAGGAGCTTTACACCTCTCCTAAAGTGTTGTTATTGATTTTATTAATGCTTCAGACATTTTCTCCAGGTTCATATTGAACCTGTCAGCCAAGATGGCCTTTCCTAAACTAATAGCTGGTGTCAAAATGTTGGACTAAAACTGCACACCAAGAAATGTATGGCAAGCAAGGAGGCCCTTTTAACTATCACACTGACAATATACCCATGAACATTGATCCAGTAGTTAGGGATCTGAGAAGCTATGTAGACAATGTACTGTTCTTCAGTTATCTCATATCTGCTATTGTAAGAATGTGTGTTTCAATTGCACAGCTTGTTACTAAGGGTATGGCATCCAGGTCCAGGGATGTGATCATTCTACTGTATACCATACTCATTGGGCCAATAATTGAGTATAATGTCCCCTTCAGTATGTACCTGTCTAAAGCTTTGACACAACCTGAATGCCCACCATGCTTTCTTACTAAGAAAAGCACAGATCTAAATCATAAAAATCATGCAGACTGTCTCAAAGTCTTGTCCCTCTTCTTGGTGTGGCATGGCAGTTCCAAATAAAGGATGCATCCAGTTGAGGAAGCATGCCAATGGCCAGATATACGGCCATTGGCATTTTTATCCATTGCAAAATAATAAAATAATAATTTGTTTTTTTTCCTCGATCTCCGATGTTTAAGCATAGCTCAGCACCGTGCAAATGTGCGGCGCTCTAAAAACCCTAAAAACAAAAAATAAAAGCCACAAATAGGGATTTTATTCAAAATATTCACCTGCCATGCAGGTCAATGGCAGGCTGAAGACAACATGGCTACTGAGTAGTGGTTGCTAAGGGGGGAAGCTCAGTCTGAGAGATGTAACCAAGCATTAGTAGGCAATCCTATGCAAATGAGCATAAGGATAGTGAATCCCAAATTTCCCTGCCATGTGAACCATGTCCGTAGAGTGTAAGAGTAAGATTAGGGGAGTAACAGAGTAGAAGATAGGTGACATCATGAGGGGGTATGTATCAAAAAGACTTTAAGCTTATTGGAGCAGAGTGGCATGTGGTTGCTGTGAGTTACTCAGGACTGGAAGAGGTGTGTCTACAGTTGTCTAAACTGAAACCCAGAAACCGAAGGTGTACGCCGTGGCTATCACTGAAGTTTCTTGCAAAGCTGCTTACACTGTGTTCGCGCGTGTGCGTGCCTGTAAACCGCTCTAAGCCTGTGTGTGCGTGTGTGCACCTGTGTAAGCCTGTGTAAGGCTGTCTAAGTGTGTATGCATGATTGTGCACCTGCCTAAGTCGGTTTAAGCCTGTGTAAGCCTGTGTGTGCGCGTGTGTGCTCGTGTGCACGTGTTTGCGCTTGTTTGCGCGGCACTGCTCCCTGTGGAAACAGAAATGGGAAAAGGAAGGAAAGGAAGTAGTAGGAAGTTAACCAAGAAGAACTAGCAGAGCTGCCAGGTGAAATAAATCAGAATCAGCCAATTACACAGGCAGTACACTAGCCTAGCCCAGCCCAGCACTTAAAACTCTGCAAACAACATTCCCCCATGTTTTTCTCAGAAACACTGCAACACTGCAGTCTACAAAGAGAAGTGAAAACTTAAAAAGCTTAACTGAGACAAAAGAATGTTAGGGGCTGCCATTGCTATTATAAGGTGACATGTGCAAGATGCTGAGGGTGGTGCCATTGCGAATGCTGCTGAGCAACCCACAGTGAGGAGATGGAGAAGAGTGTACAGACCCAGGGTAACCTACCAGGGGCTACATGAGCTGGAGATAGTGGAGTGCTATAGAGTGGACAGAGACCTCCTGCAGCAAATTGTTGAGCTGTGCAGGCCACGCCTCACACACAGAACCAACAGAGGGGAACCCATCCCAGTGGAAACCAAGGTATGTGTTGGCCTAAGAATACTAGCAACAGGTACCTTCCAGAGACCAACTGGTGATATGATGGGGATTTCACAGGCATCAGCATCCAGGGTACTGCACCAGTTCCTGAATGCCATGTCAGCACATGTCGGGGATCATGCATATTTCCCCAATTCCCGTGAGGTATTGGCCAGCAACATGCATCTCTTCCATCAAATAGCGGAATACCCTGAGGTAGTGGGTGCAATTGACTGCACGCACATACACATCAAAGCACCAGCCGGTGAGCAGGGTAGGGCCTACATCAACTGCAAGGGCTTCCGCTCCATCAACTGCCAGGTCATGTGTGATGCCCAGGGCATAATACTGAATGTGTGTGCTGGCTGCCCTGGAAGCTACCACGATTCGCATATCTGGCATCTGTTGCAGCTCTACCAGACGTTTGCCAATGGGGACATCCCTGACGGTCACTTAGTGGGGGATGCTGGATACGCACTGGAGCCGTGGCTGATGACACCCATCAGAAATGCACACACACCTGAACAAGAACACCATAATGAGGCACACGCACAAACACGAAATGTAATAGAGTGCATGTTTGGGATGCTCAAGTCACAGTTCTGTTGCCTGGACACATCTGGTGGAGCCTTGCAGTACTCACCAACTACATGCACCCAAATTGTCATGGTATGTGCCATGCTACACAATATGATCCTGTGAAAACAGCTGCAGCAGGAACAGCATGGGGCAGGGCCAAACAGCCCCCCACCATTGCCAAGGCCTGCACAGGCACAGTGTGACTCAGAGGAGGAACAACCTGAGCCTGCCCCAGTAGGCAGAAGGAGGTGTGCCCAGTATGCCTTGGCCTTGACAAAGAGGCAACACATAGCACATACACTGGCTCAGTAGGAACCCTGGAAATGATACCTCCCTCTGACTCACACATAAAATAATAGGGAGGCCTAACATGACACTACCTGTTTCCAAATATGTATAGGGAGTGTAGTATGTGCATCCGACATAGGCAGCCCTGCAGCACCACCTGAGGCATGATTGCCATGTTTTAAGCAATATAAAGCAGTGCTAAGCAGCTTTTACCAATATCTAGTATATGTAAACAAAATTGCTCGTGCCAACTAATGCAATGTCGGGCAGTGTTGGCCAAAGTTTAGCAAAGTCTGTTAAACATGCTCATATCTGCTGTACTGTTCTGTAAGCAGTCTGGTCTGCCCAGCATGGCAATAAAAAGCAATGACAGGGCTCGAACCCAGGATACTTTGCACTATAATCACAGTACTGAACCACTAAGCCATGACAGCATTTCAATGGCACAGACACAGCAGGACAATTGTACACTAATGCAAACACAAAGAAATGCAGTATCATGCCCCTAAAGAGGCAAATGGGTAACCTCCCCCACACGCCTTTGCAGACCGAGAACATCTGGCTAGGCGGTATGATGTGGGTTGTGTAGGCTATGAAGTCACAGTGTAATATACGTGACATTGGATGCCAACATCTGTAGTACAGTAGTATGCCTCAAGCCACTACGATAGGCAACTGTACAGACTGAAATGGTGTCCTGTACATAGCAGTGCAGGCATAGCAAATGTGTATAAGTGTCAGGTGAAACCCACATCCTATGTACACCCACAGTAACAATCAGGTGTGCCCCCGGGTAGAAATGTACAAATAATAGCTGTTCCCCCTGTATGTAGAAATGTTGGTAAGTCTATGCAAAGTGTTGCATGGAAACCCTGCAGGCACAGCATGATCCCTGTTGATCTATGACACAAAGGTGAGCCCTGCTGTAAAAATACAACTTGATTTTCCATACACATATAGTATAAATGTCTATACTGGGCGTGCTCACACACTCCAACAAATGTAGTGGATTCCATTCAGCATCACACTGAAAGGTCATACTGGGCATGCTCACACACAAAGAAACGAACCAAATGTCAGGCAGCAACATACTGAAAGCTCATACTGGGCATGCTCACACACTTAGGCTAAATACGGATGTGATAATTAGGTATCTATGGACAAATGTGGATAGTCATCTCTACTTCCAGAAACACATTCACAAAGTGGTTGGAAAATCATGCTATGTGTTCACACAAACTGCCAAGGTCTGTGCACGTAGGTCAAAGGAGGTTCCCACTACTCAGCAGTCATCAGACCTGTCAGAGAGTACCACAACACACTTGCGATGAATCTGACTAGGCACATTCAGCAGCTAGAAAGACCAATGAAGTACCTTAACAAGAGGATTACTGGCCTCAAATAGCCACCCCATGTAACAAGACTGAATGTAACCCAATCTGTACTCTGTGGCATACTGTCTACTCAGGAGATCTCTGCCCAACAGACAGGTTCATGTCATGGTTACAGTCAGATCTGTTCCGAGTTACAGCTCAATGGCAGTAAATGTACAGAGCCAACTGATATTGCCAACATCCTGGCAGATAGGATCACTGTTAACTGTACCCCCCTCACACCCATGAAAGAGCACATCTCCATAATGGAAGACTGCAAAGTTGCTGTCATCATGGCTGCACAGGTAATAAACACTCTCCAAAGCCAGTATCACAGCAGCCATGGGACCAGATAACTTCCCAGGCTGTGTAGTATCTACTTCCCTGAAGTAAACATTAACATGGCAGGTCTGTGGCAGCTGAATTTACCAGAGGACTGCAAACCAGGAGCCATAATGGTAAACACAAAAGATGTGGACATCCTACAAAAGGGCCTCACTGGGACAGATGGCTGTTGTCAAAGCCATGGGCTCTAGCTCAATGCCAAAAGGTGCATTGTCATCCCCTATGTTAAAAACTCTGTAGCCAAGAACTACAACAGAGGTGGTAGTATACTTCACACTGAAAGTGTGACAAGGGACCTTGGGTCACAGGTGGACAGTGGATACAACTGTGCTAATCACATTCCCACAGTAGTCAGGAAACCCTCCCATGTGGCACACCTCATCACAAAATGCGTCTCATGCAGAATGGAAGAGGACAATGTTCCCCTCCACTCATTACTCACTAGAACTATAATAATAGAGTACAACTCCAGTGTTGCTATGTAACTCACAAGACAACTACAACAACTGGAAAGCCAGCAGCAATACTACACAAAGAGCATTAGCGGCCTGAAATACATGCCATACACAGACCATCTCAAAATGCTCCATACGTACTCCCTTGCATATCGCCCACTCAGAGGTGTTCACTGCCTAACATACAAAGCAATGTCAAACACAGAGCTGTTGGATATGGTCCACGTAAAACACTCACAATCCCTCTGACCTTTGGACCCAAAACCACGAGTGAAATACAAAAGGAAGGGGTGTACCCATTTACCCTATGGATACCCACACCTTCAGGTTAGTGGCACAGCATGAGGCCTTGTAGACCATGCAAGTGCAAGTAACATTGGCCAAAGCTGCCCATCAGATTGTAGCCTGCTACAGATCACGTACCTTGTCTCAGGAACCTCACTCAGTATTCCGGAGAACAGTGGAAAGTATAAAGGTCCTATCCAACACCATTATATGAGGAGATTACAACTACCCAAACAGTGAGTGGTGGAATTACTCGTGTACAACATCCTTCGCCCAATGTTTCCTAGAGTTTAAAAACCCTAACACCCTGGAACAGCTGGTCACCATGCCCACTAGAGGTGACAACATACTGGACATGATCATCACCAACATGGGGTACCAGTGTTCCACTACAGAGATAAACCCCTCGCTGGTAATATCAGATCATGAAGTAATCACACTGGACATCCACACCCCCCCCACCTAGTAAATGAAACCACTGTGAAGACATTTGCAAAAGCAAACTGCACACTTCCCAAGACCAAAGTGGAGCATTCCAAAGCCCTCTTGCTATAGGATAATGGTATACAAACTGCAGAATCATTTACAAGTGCATCCTATGAGCATCTACAGGGATGCATGGATTGAGACATCACAAATAAAACCAAGATGCACACCTCCAAAAATAAGACAACAATCAGGTGGTTGTTGCCCATAAATAAGCTAGACAACAGAAGGAGGAAACGAACACATGATAGAGCCAACTTCACTAAAGGAAACGCATCACTGATCATTATCAGGATGAAACAATGATCGCTCATAAAATAATCCAAGGACAGTTTCTAAAGACAAATAGCCAAGGAATGTAAGAATGACAACCACAAAGCCTATGGTAGCTATACCAGACATGTAGGTGTCAACCTTCAAATATGCTGTCAGCTACTGAAAAAACTAAGAAATACACCAAACCAACTATCATTGCCCACATCCAGGGGGACACGTTCAGTGTAAACACCCCCATCACCCCCAAAAGGGCCTGTGTCCAGCACAGAAGGATGCAGAGCCCCAGACATCATGGACATGCAGGTAAAGACAGCCCTCACCAAAGCTGAGAACACAGCATCAATGTGTCTGGATGGTGTCCCAGGCTGTGTCATACACTAGGCCCATGAGGAACTGGACCCTCACTCACATTCACTGTCCAGACACAAGCGTACCACAGGCTATGTACCCAAAGAATGGCATACACAAACAGTCATCCAGCTCCAGAAAGGGGGTGCCACAACAGAACATGGACACCATTGCCCAATATGTCTACTCAGCCTGGTCTACAGAGCTATTGAGCAAATTGTCATGGAACCCATAAACAGAGGCATTGGAGACCTCCAGACACTGTACTCTCCAAAACTTCACCTTGTTAAAGTCAGATCCTGGCTCCCAAACCTAGTTGACTTATTTCAAACAGTTACCAAGGACATAGATGGAGGTGAAAGTAGTCCACACAGCCCACCCAGACCTCATGAAGGACTTTTCACACCATTCCCCACTCTGTCATCATGGACAAGCGTACCAGCTGGAACATTAACAGCTATGTCACAGGATGGGTGGCCAGGTGGCTCACAGATCAAACACACATGTTCAGAGTTGCTGGTGCCATGTCCAACTCTAAGCCAGTCACAAATGGCATCCCACAGGTCTTGGTCCTGGGACCCCACCTGTTCAGTAGATACTGCTCAGAGGTAGAGGCAAGCATGGGAGGTGTATGGCTGAACAGGTCTGCAGATGAATGGTAACTGTGGTCCATAACCGACTGCATGGCTAACACAGACATCCTCTAGAAGTGTCTTACAGAGACAGATACCTGGTGTCAAAACAATGGGCTCAAGCTGAATGCCAAAGAATGCATAGTCATCCCCTTTGGGTACAACAAAGTGCACACAAATTACCACATAGGTGGTAATCCAGTATGTACGGAGAAAGTCATTATGGCCCTGGGGACACAGGTAGATAGTACACACCCCTTTGATGATGACATGGCCAAAGTGTGTAGACATTCCTTCAATGTAGCCCACCTAATGTCACCTAATGTAACCCACTTTGTATAGTCTGATGATGTCACCATCCTACAAATAAACCTGTGGAAAGGATACCTCACAGTAATGTGTATAGCGTGGCGTGTAAATGTGTACCTCTGAAGTATCATAAAGTAGTTAGGTAGTGATTTGAATCCTGCACTTGATAAGTGTGTGTTTGTGTGTGGTCTCCTTGGGAAGGAGCAAAGGTTTTGGAGAGTAGTAAAACACCTTAAAAGTGGTAAACTAATCTCTGCCAAATCTGATTATGTCACCATCCTACAAATATACCTGTGGAAAAGGGAACTCCCAGTAATGTGTATAGCATGTCATGTTAATGTGTACTTCTCTAGTATCATCAAGTAGTTAGGTAGGGGTTTGAATCCTGCGTTTGACAACTGTGCTTGTTCGCGTGTGATCTCCTTGGAGAGGAGCAACCTTTTTAGAGAGTAGTAAAACACCTTAAAAGTGGCATACACATCTTTGTCATGTCTGATGATGTCACCATCCTACAAATATACCTGTGGAAAAAAGAACCCCCAGTAATGTGTATAGCACATCGTGTTAATGCGTACTCCTCTAATATCATGATGTAGTTAGGTAGGGTTTGAATCCTGCACTTGACAACTGTGTGCGTGTGTTTGTGTATGGTCTCCTTGGGAAGGAGCAACCTTTTAGGGGAGTAGCAAAACACCTTAAAAGTGGTAAACTACTCTTTGTCAAGTCTGATTATGTCACCATCCTACAAATATACCTGTGGAAAAGATACTTCTCAGTAATGTGTACAGCACAACATGTTAATGCGTACTCCTCTAGTATCATGAATTAGTTAGGTAGGGATTTGAATCCTGCACTTGGTGAGTGTGTGTGCTCCATGTGTGTGACAGTGTTGGCCAATGTGTTGGGGGTTTTGTTTTTACTACCGTATGACATATCAGTAGGCATTGCACATGTGAGGTAGCTATGAGGCAAATACATATACGTACATGTCACCTCAAGTATTGCATGTGTGGGAACCCTGCTTTATCCAAGTACACAGTTGGCATCTTTGCCAAACTGTGCTGCTGCTTCACAGACCTTAGGTCACATCTGTATGCTTGTGACAAGGCCAGCCACTGCAGTGATGCCTGGCCTAGGTCATCCGTGTCACACACAGTCATTACGGTTTCTATTGAATTGTGTGTGTGAGGGTTTATGGCTGAGGTATATGTCAGACCTGTTCAAACGCAGCAGAGTCTGTCAATGATGACTATGCATTATAGGTGTACAACAACCTTTGTGGACATGCATGCAGACCCCTGATTGCTTATGTGATCCACCGAGGGATTCCAAAATACCTTAGGGAATGTGATTATCAAAGGAGAGATGATGTAACACTAGGTTGCATGTACACATCGGTACCTGTTCATGATGTTGGTGGCTACTACCTATGTGGTACTGTGGGGATACTATGTTCCATAAAGGTGGATGACTACGCTTAGTTTCACCTATAGCTTTACAGCATGGGTTTGACAACAGGTATCTGTCTGTATGATACCCTTGTGGAGGATGTGTGTGTCACCTGGAGAATGCAGTATAGGCCACAGTATGCATTAGCACACGTGGACAGACATATCCCTACTGTGATTGCTTGTACCTAAGAGAGCCATATGCCGAACAGGAGTGGTCTCAGTAATGGGTGCAGCTGAATACCACTGGTTACTGGCATAGTATAGTACCTGAAGGATCCAAATGTTGCTGTGTGTCCTACATCTGTGTGTCAGTCATCAGGACATCAGCTATGGTATGGTTATGGTCAGGCTGTTGCAGTCATGTATACTACCAGAATGCAAAACAATGACAGATAGTAACAGTATCACCCACAGCACAGTGTCAAACCATGTCATACACACATGTGTAGTCAGGTTCCAAAATGTGTGTAGTACAATGCATACTGGCCACCAATAGAAACTATGGAGTGTTACTGTGTAATACAGAGCATGTCACCCTGCCCATGTGTCCACTATGCACATACATGCAGACAGTGCACCTCCACCATTTCCACAACTGTACACCTGCAAATATGTGCTACACACATCCCACACATACTGTCCACTCTCTAACACATGCTGCCAATACTGCACACATCAGCCAAGTGGCACGTGGGCAGACAATATACAATTGGAACTAACACTGGTGTAAACAACACTACAATGACAATCATAGCTTTAATGCATCATGCCTGCTCAGCTACACCTTCAAGCATATCATTATACTCTACTGCTGACAACATGCTAACATTGCTATACTGCTATAAAGACACCCTGTGCATCAGCACCATGGTAGCCTGTTCCTGCATCGATGTTACAGATGACAGGAGGTGGCACAGGTTTCATCATATGCACAGGGTGTGTTGTTGGTCTGCCAGAGGCCTACAGTGAGCCATCCAATCAACATGTGTGTGTGTGTGTGTGTGTGTGTGTGTGTGTGTGTGTGTGTGTGTGTGTGTGTGTGTGTGTGTGTGAGGGGCAAGAATAACGGTATGGGCCAATGTTGATGTAATGTGTGTGTGTGTGTGTGTGTGTGTGTGTGTGTGTGTGTGTATGTGTTAGCCCTAGGTGTCTGGATTATGTGTGTGTGTGTCTGCATGCACACAGTTCCACCATGTGGCTGCCACATACGGGTACTTGTGGGACAGCCACAGACTGTACCTGCGAGGCTTTACAGATCACCGTCTCTGGCCACGGATATGGTACCTGTGCCTGGCAGGGGTGCTACTGACACTATCAGGTACCAAGCCAGACTGGGTACTATCCCCAGAGGTAGATGGATGTACACTGGACCCAGGTCCCTGCTGGGACTGTCCAGAGCCACATGCACGTGGTCTTCTAGGACGTTCTATGGACAGCCCACTCCCAACATTGCTGGGGCTGGTACTGGCACTACGGGAGTGGCTGTTGCTTGAGGGACGTCCGCGGTGACTGCCAGCTGCTGATGTTGCTGGCATACGTCCACATCGACGACTCAACCATCCCGCACTGTCCTGACACATGGACATGACATTGCGGAGGACATCTAGTGTCTCTCCCCAACGTCTATCAGTGACCTCAGTGTAATTGCGGATGGCACCAGCTAGGTCATGGATACTGTCTATTATGGTGGTGTTATGTGCCCTCTGTGCCCTCAGTCCCTGTCTGGTGTACCGTTCCATACATGCCTGTGCCTCCATGACAGCCTGGAACATGCGTGAGGTACTCAGACCTGTGGCACGTCTGCCAGTGGCATGATGGGCAGCAGTGCTCTGACAAGAACCCCTGGACATCTGCCTATGTGGTACCCTTCCAGACATCTGGGTATGGCTGCTGTGTCAGGATGCATGTGCCATGGATACCACACTGTCCTGGCCAATGCCGGCTGTATGCTGTCCCTCTGCTAAGGGCATTGGTGACGGATGTATTGGCAGTATGACTGTGTGCATGGATGGGGTGGACACTTGTGTAGTGTCGATTGGTGGCCCAACGATAGACCCTGGCAAACATGCCTGTGCCTCAACACACCTATCATCATTGTCACTATCATGCTCAGTGACATCAGTTTCCCTGCTGCATTGAACCAGCCCAGTATCAGCACCTGTGAGAGGGAGACAGGAAACACACTTTATGACCTGTACATGATGTCAGCACACATGCACACATGCACACATGCACACATGCACACATGCACACATGTACACATGAACACATGCACACAAATACACTCCTCACTAGTACAGACACACACACACACACACACACACACACACACACACACACACACACACACACACACACACACACACACACACCACCAGCAATCCCGAACATAATCAATAGCGTGTGATGTTGGGGTACAGTATCACAAGCCAAACATTTATATCAAACGTGACAGCATGCAGGACATGTGTTGCTCAGCAGCATGCAGTGTGAGTGTAGACAGCCATTGCTAATAACAGTATACATGGCCTTGATGCATGTGTGTTTTGTTCAGTGAATGGCCTCACCCTGGAACGCAATGTGTACATGGACACAACATTGCTGTGCAGGTATTAAAAGCCCTGCAATGTCCTGTGCACCATCAGTCACAGGTATACATACCATGTCTGGATGTGTATCAGTGTGTCACATAGATATCCATTTCTGATTAGAGCATCTGTGTCTTTAGCAGATGATTGTGGACACAGGTGTAGCACATGCATGCTATGTATACACACAGGATGAGTGGTGCATGTATACCTGATGGAATACCATTGCTCAACATAGCCATTGTACAGTGGTTATGGTGAGTGTAGGACATATTGTGGACATGCCAGTGCCAGCCATGACATGGCATGCTACCACACAACTGCAACATGAAACATCACACATACACAATGTGTGTCATGTGACCTATACACCCCATAGCATTACAAGACATATGTGTGTCACTTTCTACAAATGGGGATTGCTATGCATATTGTGTATAGGTGCATATGTCTGCACACACACAACATTGAGGTGCATAGCAATTCATGATATGTGTATTACTGTGGCCACTGTAACTGGATGGGGTGTAGTACCATGAGCCATCATCATGCAGCATCATGTGGTCACTCAAGGCTACTAATGTGTGCCAGACCGGCACATAGCATGCTGTACCTGAACTGCAGTACCATGGCTACATTCACCATTTCATGGCCAGTTGTTACATGGGTTTGTGAGGTGCCCAATAGGGGCATTGCCTAACATGAATGTGTTATGTGTTGAAGAGTGTTGCACAGCCACATGTGAGGCATCTACCCTCGGGTATAGTAAGTGTGCTGTGTGGATGAGGTTTGGGATACTGTAGTGTGACCTTACAGCAGGTGTCTGAATAAGCCATGTGTAGCACGTTAACGTGTACTGCGTATGACAAAGGTGTGTATGTTGTGTGCATGTGTATCGACTCTGCCTATCCGATGTCCACTACAGTGTTGCCACAATTGTGTGGGATGCTCTGTGTATTGTATGTGTTTTAGGCAGCTACCCACATTACTAGGATGTGCATAGTCTCACAGCAAACATGCACAGCATGCATTATGCGTAGGTGTGTTACGTGTACATAGCCTACACCTCACCTATGACATGCACATTTAATTAGCAATATGAAAGGTATAACACACTCACCAGCATGGCTCTGCTGCCTTGCTGTCACACCAGAGGGACCTACAAGGATATCAGACACTTTGTCAGTGGCAACAACTGTGGCATTGCTACTGTGTGTTTGCAATCTTACAGTAGTACAACAGTGGACAGTCACAGGCCTACAGATTATATTCCTAATTATTAGTATTGCACAACACTAGGCACCACATCGTCTAACTACACAGTACACATCTCACATAAGCATGCTCTACCAATAGAGGTAACAGTATTCTACAGCTATGCCATGTTACCTGCACGCTCCATGTCAACTTGCTGGGTGGCTCCGGCCTCCATGATGATACATGTTAATTGTTGTGGTTGTGGTTGGCCAGGAGCCACCTGGCTCAGGAGCAGCTCCTCCACTCTGGTGAGGGGGGGATGGATGGCTACCCCCACCTGTGGCAAGCTGTTGTCTGCGGATATCAGATGCACGCTGCCGGACATGTCTAATTAAATCACTGCAGTGATGGCGTACCTGCTCATATGTCCGGTTATGCATGCCTATGTCATTTACCCTATGGACAAGTTCTTGCCACAGCACAGCCCACTCATGCTGGTCCTGGCTGGTTCTGGAGAACAGCAGTGCATAGTGCTGCACCAGGCTCGCTGTGATGGCTTCCTCCTCGGCCGTGCTATATGCCGGGTTACGATGGTGGGACATTACCCTGGAAGACAATTAAACAATATGTGTGAGCAAGTCATGTGGCACACGTAACATTCTAAAGTACAGATATAAATTAACTGCCATATATAGCAACCTATTGGCTGTCAGAAGATACACACTTTCAATACCACATATCAGTTCTCAACACACAGATACCTGACAGTGCCTGGCACACTCTATATATCAAACCATGTTTTGCACAGCAACAAAGTTATAACAGTATGTAAGACTATACAACAGTACATGGCACACTGTATGTGACACAATGCACCACCTAGCCACAGGAGGTATATATCATGCTAATGCATCATGAAATATGTAATCCATTGCAATGAATGTAAAGTCCACTGACACTATTACCAGTATACCACACTAGTCATTGATGGCGGACCCCTGCCTAACATATGTGCACATTCGTTAATATAGGTGGCATACTGCTGTACTAGACTATACATGTTGCTAGATACACAGTTACATCCTGTAACACACATATGACCGAGGCCATGGTACAGGCATACCCACACACACAGCAGACATACATAACAGACACAAAGGTATGGCAACCCAGGTGACCTTTACCTGTGTGCCTTACAGTACTGTGTGTCAGTAGTTACCAGACCTTATGCCTGAGGTATGTAATCTGTGAGGACTACAGGGAACACACATAACAGTGGTTCCAATAAATGTGCACGTACACCATACTGTGCTGTTTAGGCATACAGCTTCAGGTAGTACTACAGTTCATACAGGAGTTGGATTCACCAGCAGTAACACCCAATATGCATACATGTACTGCTTTAGCCCACGATGGGACACCCCAGTCGACAACAAGGGACTACATCAGACCATATGGCATACTGCTTTTTCTGCCTAACAATTGCATACACATCTTTTGCTGGGATCACAGCTAGGACACATAATACCATGACTGAGACAGTTTCCCACTAAGCTATCACACATATACCGAACTCTGACACATTCACCAACACATTCACCATCACACTCAGTCAACCTCACATATCGATTATTGCAACATGTACATGTGGGTGTGTATCTCTTCATAGGTAGGTAAGAGGCTATTGGCCCTAGGGCCTATAGAACTCTAGCCATATGCTACCCTGGCCTCTGACACACAGGTATTTAAATTACACATGGCCCAGTCAAGCAGAGACACTGAGGTGATTGCCTGGGTGTATTCACTATCTCCCATACAATCTCCATGATTATTTATGATGACTGCTAATTAGGAGTTTTGTTTGCTATGGATAGTTGGTTAGTTCCAGAGTATGGGATGTCTCTGAGATAGGAATCTATCCCTCCAGCATGTGCTGTTTATTGTGGTCAAAGGGTTTGGGTCCCTAGAGCGTGTAGCTAGTACAGATTGTGATCTGTTTACGTGGAGCATGTTCAACAGATCTGGGTTTGACATAGCTTAGTATGTCAGTCAGAGGTCACCTCTGGGTAGGCGGTATGCGACACAGTCTAGTTGTGGGTTTGTGTGACGGTCTGCATAGGGCATCTGTTTGACTCTGGTATCACTCTTTGTGAGGTATGTCTGTGTCCTTTCCACTTGCTGTAGATGTCTTGTGAGGTACATACCACATGGGGCATTGTACTCTATACCGGGTTTTATGTGTGTGGAGTAGAGGGGAACACTGACCTATTTTTCCCTGGATGACACACCTTTTGTGATGACGTGTGCCACGTAGATGGATTACATGACTAGTGTGGCACTGTGACTATCGAAGGGGAGACTACTGTCCACCTGTGTCCCATGGTCTCTTATCACACCTTTGGTGTTGAGTAGACTACCACCCATGTGGTAGTTCATGGGTACTGAGTCTTTGCAAGGAGGGATGCCAATACAGTGTCAACATTGAGCTTGAGTCCATGGCTTTGTCACCAGGCATCTGTTGCAGTAATTATGACCCTGTCTCTCTCTCTCTCTATATATATATATATATATATATATATATATATATATATATATATATATATATATATATATATATATATATATATATATATATATATATATATATATATATATAACACACACATACATATGAACATCCATTGCTGTACATATAGATATATATATAGGCACATATACAGTCCACCTGTCATGGTGGGTATATCAAATATGGGAAGGTTGTGATGTATACAGTTATGTCATAACATTGCACAGTGTTGTGCAGAATGCGTTGAAGGTGTTCTCAGCCCATGTAGCTTTAGCAGGCCTCACTGGCTGCAACACTGCAAACCTGATGAACCATACCCACAGCATTTAACCACCACATGTCATATACCAGCACTGTATGCTGTCTGGTCTGCCACACACTACAACCTACATAGATATATGCACATAACAACCTTCAACAACATATATATATATCCACCTTTCACAAACAGTTGCAGTATGTCCCTTGCTCAATGC
Organism: Protopterus annectens; assembly: GCF_019279795.1. NCBI lineage: Eukaryota > Metazoa > Chordata > Ceratodontiformes > Protopteridae > Protopterus > Protopterus annectens. The sequence goes on along the minus strand of NC_056725.1, from coordinate 493,610,590 downwards.
ACATGTACAGATGCTAATATATCTGACACGGACAGATCTCTCCGTATGTGTGTGCCATACACACACAAGGACCACACTGTTGTAAGTACATGTACCTCACGGCTGACCTGTTGGGCCTTGCTGCAACATGAACAGGTGTCACATGTGAGCACACAGTAATATTAGAGGGTGTATACATAGCTGCTAATGCTGAATTAGCATACTAGCCTGGTACAGCTGTTGCCAATGCTAAGCTACACATTAATATGACTATCATGCATTTGTTACTCTGTCACATCCATGTTTGCATAACCATATGGGCTACTACCCCAAACAGACATTGTACACACTACTGTACAGAACACAGATAACATGGATCAAATGTTTGACATTTAATGCTGAACTACATATGTCACCGTCACATCCCACTGCACACAGCAACACACTCATTTCCCCATGCCAGTGGTTATGCAGGGCATCTGTGCATCGATACGTACTGCTGCCACATATGGATGATTCAAACTATATAGAGTACTCTTCATTAACATCTACTACATTCCAGTAAATACATAGCTGTTACATACCTTGCCTTTGTATGTGTTCATATATGTTGCCATATATCCTGGTATACTTTTTTACCAATATACGTTTAGCTTTCAGTATCTCTTTTACTGTTCAAGATTTTTGTTAAATAGATGTATATTTCAGAATATATTGTTTTCAATATTTTCTTTTTTCAATACTTTTTTTCAGTTTTTTTCTATATATTTTCTTTCAAATTTTTTTCCAATATATTTTATTTCAATGATTTTTTTCAATATAGTTTCTTTTCAATATATTTTTTCAATATTATTTCTGTTGTCAGTATACTGTTTTTTTCAATATATTCTTTTTGTTATATTTCTTAACTTTACATCACTTTTTCTTTTCTTTCTCTCTCTCTCTCTCTCTCTCTCTCTCTCCCTCCGTACCTGCAATGGAATGATTGCATGTGTGGACAGCAAGTACAGACTGCTTTTATAGGTATCTGCACATGTGCATGTGATGGCCTCTGTACCAATTGGTGGCCACCATTTGGCAATTGCATGCAGCCTGCTGTGTGGTACTTGCAGTACTCACTGTCATAGCAACCCAGTGCTATAAATTGCTAGGTCAGGTAGGCATAGCCCTTTCAGAATTCCAGAGTGGGGACCATGCTTGTTTGCTGTGGACACCGTTGTGTAACTCAGAAGGTTGGTATACTTCTTCTAACTGTTGCTAAGGGTGTAGCCAGTTATTTGTATGTTGTACTCAGACCTGAATGTTGCCTCTTCCAGTACACAGTTGACAGTGTAGAATTGTACTCACCCCTAGAAATGCTAACACAAGATACATGGGAGTATGGAGTTTCTTTACAACATCCACAATTAGCTGCCATACATATGTAGTTATTGCGATGTTTTCATTTGGCACATGAACTGTTTGGGAACAGCTATACTGTGGATATTAATGTACTCACTTCTGCACTGTTTGTGCTTTTTATTTTGTTGACATTATCACAGGATGCTCATGAAACTGGACAATTCCAGTACTGAGTATGCCTACCTACATCCTTGCTGTACCTTGAACACACTGGTATTTTGTACATTTGGGTGGGGATTGTCCTGCTATGATACTGTGTGGGGTTGTGAAGTGCTGCTGTAACAGTATTTACTGCTAGAATGTCTGGTTCTGTTATCACAGTCATGTAATGCAATTCCACAACAACTGCTGGTAAAGTTCCACAGAACAGGTTTTATGTTATGGCATTCCTATCTTTCCTTTACATTCACACATTCTGATGCATGATATATATATTTCAGCAACATCCTGCTGTATATCTACTGTGGCCTAGTGGTACTTCATGCAGTCTAGTGTGTCCAAGGTCCGGGGTTCGAGACTGACAGTGGTGTTTTATTTTGCTGCTGAGCAGAACAAGGCCCCTCATATGCAGGGTGACTAAGGCACTTTTAAGCAGTTGTAAGCAGGTTTGCGTGGGTTTGCGCAATGCTTAGCAATACTTAGCTAAGCGCACACATGCGCACACTTGCTCAAACCCACTTACTGCTGCTTAAAAGTGCTTACTCCCGCTAACCCCCACGCTCATTTCTTTGAAAGAAAAGAAAATGGGGAGATAGGAAAGTGGTGAAAAAGGGGCACAAAGAGGGAAAGACAGTAGGGAAAACAGCTCAGGATGTGCAGGACGGGTGTAGGGAAGGTCCATAGCTGCCCATTTCTTTAACAGCAACAGCTGTGCATATACTAGTAATTTGGAGGGAATTTTGAAACCTTCCACCCCTGAGAGAGGGGTGAGGACAACAAAGTATGTTGTACTGCCAATTGAATTTCAGTTTCTGTGTCCAGTGGACATCTGTGCAAAATGGGCAGCTATGTATGGGGCATAATTTTTTTGTGGGAGCAGATTGCCCATTTTTTTTCAGGTGAGAGTGGAATGTGGGGTAGGGGAAGTAGGTATGTTTTGGGAGGTAGGTTGGGGAGGTAAACAGACAAGACAAACAAGATGCATACAGGGGCAGAATATGACACATGGGGTGGGTGAACACAATTGACGGGAAGGATGTTTGGAAATCGCAAGCCCATGAGCCCACAGATGGTAACAGTGGAACTGAGATCCCCACCCATGGGCAGTCACCACTGCACCTTCACAGCCCAGAGGGTGGCTGTGCTGGGGGCTGCATAGGAGGGGCAGGCTCACCCATGAGTCATGCCACTCTTGCCTCGAGCTGGCGTAGGGGATCAGCGACTGAACGCTGGATCTCCCTACGCACCACAGCCCGGACCCTTCAGAGGGTGACAGGTGGCCCTCCTCTGGCCATGCTTGCATGGGGGGGACGAGCCCCATCCCCTGCAGCACTTCCACCCAAAGGTGGCACAGGGCCAATGGAGGAGGAGGTCCCAGGCTGGGCACCGGACCTGCTGGTGCCAGGTGCCATCGCCAGCTGAGGTGGGACAGGTGGGTCCGCTGGGACCGGCCTTCCCATACATTCTGTGTTTAGGTGAATTTAATGACATTATAGCCAACAGCATTCCAAATTAGTTGTAACAGCATGCAGTAATATTCCCATTAACCCAACACACCAGAGTTCCAACAGTTGAACAGCAAGCATAACACATGCATATATTGAATGACAGTGGACATTCCAACAGCATGCAGGAATGAATGGTGGCAACAGGCCACCAAGATTGTGGTGTTTGAACAGGGCACATGCATCAAAGTTATGCAGATATTTATAAACCAATAGGACATATGTCCCAACAAATGTTTTGAGATTACACATACCCATTGAGGTGTGGAATTGCATTGTTTATGCACATACAGTAGGGTGTAAAAGATACCTCCATTAACAACTTATATGAACTTATATTTTACACTACATTCCTATTGACTGCAGGTATATATCCCCTACATGTATTATTACACTAGGCAATGTCCATTACATTGTGGGATGTGTTTTGCTAGTTCCTTATGTACCTGACCTGGATCTGTTATACAAACTGTCCAGGATGCAGATGTTACTGCTACCTATTTATACATTTTATTTATATTCATATGTCTACATATCTGGATGTGTTCAGGTGACATTATCAGTTATATTTTAACAGCCCCCTACATTTCTAGCAGCACACTGACATTTCCAGTGCACACAACTACAAGCTACTCATGTGCCAGATTTACCTATACATGCCAGGCTTGAAACTACAGTTGAGGACTGTATATATGCTTAAGAGATACTGGCACTCCCTTTGTACTCTTTCTATGGGCCTACCCAAGTGTGGGTTGACAGCGCTTAATACAACACTATTTCTATACTGCAAGAGTACATCAACATTTCAAAGAAAGTGACACGGACACACTACAGGTGTTATACCTTTATTAATTACATTACACACTTTTCTAGTGGCTCTCTCATTTATTTGTTATTACAGTGCATGCAGACATCTTATTCAGGATGTATTATACCTTCATTTATGGTTTACAACACTCTTTTTCTGGCTCTCTCACTTATTCTATATAACAATACATGCAGAGAGATAATTCAGGACTTATTATACCTTTATTAATGGGTTACAACACTCTTTTTCAGGCTCTCTCACTTATTTTACATAACAGTTCATGCAGACAAGTTATTCAAGCCTTATTATACCTTTATTATTGGGCTGAGACACTTTTAGCCAGGCTCTCTCACTTATTTTATATAACAGTACATGCAGAAAAATTACTAACCTGCCTGGTGGCGCAGCCTTAGCAGCCTATCTGCATAGGCTTGCTGATTCGCAGCACGGACACCTGCAGCTGTGAAGTAAATGAAGTGATATTGAGACATATACCTATCCATACTATCAACTACACTAGCAATCTTTACATACTTCAGTCCATGGCTACCTACTCAGTAGTGGGGCATTTTGCATCCCACGGGCCTCCTGTATCCATTGGTTCAGTAGGTCCTGCTTGCATCTCTTCAGGTCTGCATGGTGATGTCTAACCTGCTCACCAGTCCGAGGGATGCCTGTGGCACTGGTGAGTTCATGTGAGATGGTTCCAGGCCTCTGCTTTGTATTCCATGCCCTGGAACTGGCCCTGCAGGAGTCTAGCATCATGACGATGGACGAGGAGCCAAACCATCAGTTTTGACTCCTCAATGCCCCACCGTTGCACTCGGAAGTGAGAGCCCTCTCCGACACCAGCCATTGCTGCCTGCAGATGGGAGCTGCAACCAGTTATGGCGAGTATTCCCACCTATGGAGCTTAAATATGCCTCATTTCCCACACTTATTTGTGATTGGCCGGATTTGAAAGTTCTCAACTGAGTGCACACCTGCTTAGCACTGGGTAAACTTTGATTCATATGTATATGTGTGTTGACAGTCCATGAACATCAAATGCTGTCATGGCTTAGTGGATTAGTACTGTGATTATGGTGCACACTATCCCGGGTTCGAGACCTGTCATTGCTTTTTTATTTTACTACTGGCCTGACCGGTAGGGGGTGTGGCTGGGTTTAGCCGACTTTGCTCAACTTTGCCCAACATTGCTCGACATTGCTCTATGTTGCTCTACATTGCCCGACGTTGCCTGACTTTTCCAGACGTTGCCCTAGTTGCGCACCTCCACGCAAACATGTTTAGTTTTCGCTGGTTGGCATTATGGGCAACTCCGCGCAAAGCTATTGTGCTAGTTAAAGCAGTGCTTAGCTATGGGCAATTATTCTTAAATGTGCTTAATACTGGTAAACGTTGCTTAGCAGTGCTTCACATTGATTAAGATAGGATACTTTTGCATTCATTATTATGCATGACCGTTTCACTTTCTTATATATATTTAAAATATCGTTCACTACTACATAGGCCATTTCGATGCATTTTAATCTAATTTAAAAGGTAAATGTCAGGAATTATTTTTATGCACGGATTTCCTACAGAAAATGGAAAGGGGAGTGGTGGGACTCGAACCAGGAATGCCTCCTCTTTGTGCGAAGGCTCTACCACTACACTATTGCTATTTGGCTTAATTTGCATATAAGTGGTTTATTATCCTCTTCGATGTCTAAACTGCTAACTGTAGCTAAGCAATGGGCACACCCGCGCACACACACGCAAATATGGGCAGCTATATGGTGAATAATAAAAAAAATTGTTTTACATTTTATTTCATTTGTACAGGGCTTTTTAATGTGGGGGGAGTGTAGTGTTGGGGGTATACACATTTGAGCGGACTCGATCATATCTGCTGACATTTGCAGAGTTAGGCACTTGCAGGTGCATGGATATTTGGACTGCTCGGCAGTCTGACACGCCCTCTGCACTCCTACATGCTCCGTGTTAGCCTGGGAGTTGAGTCATCACGCCCTCATGCATATGCATGACGCGCTTACGTCTAACTCTTAGACGGCAGTCTCCGAGTAGGACTTTGTTCGTCCTACATGGAGGATTACTGAATCCCCCCCATAATCTTTCCTTTCTTAAATCTGAAAAGATTGGCAAAATTCAGGAAAAAATACATGGGATCCATACAAGGCTAAAGAGGCTATCCGAGTGATCTGGAGAGATGACTGTTTTAATAAAAAACAAAAAGACTGATCAACCATTAATATAACCAACTAGTGTGTTTATTCGAATAAAGTGCACCTTTTGTCTGTCCAGTAATATAGATATACATATAGAAACTTTACACAATACTGTATCTTTCTGGACATCAGTATATCATATTATCGACTTTCTGTGAGGATTTAATAAACAGTTCTTGTATATTCTATATTATTATATTATTCCTTTAATTGGTCATTCTAAATGTGAAACTGGTTTTCCAATTGAGTCCTTTATTTTCTCATGCCAAGGACTCTATATATCACAGGTTGTTTGGTAAGCTCTGCTCTAGGTCATCTGGATCACCCGAGTTGCATTATGGATGTTATCTATCAATGCCATAGAGCCTGTGGAGTACTGATATTTCCTCCTTCAAGGTTATTACAATAGTCTGAATAAATAAGAAAACCAAAATGTCTATGAGGAGACAAAATGCAATGAGTTGCTACATACTTTCCTTTAAAGCCAGCAATAAAATATTTTTTGGTCAAGTGCCATTTATTTATTTATTTGTTTATTTTATAATCCTTTAAATTTCAACTTTCTCAGGTATACTGGCTTCACAATTGTATATATGGGCACTTAACTCCTACTTTACTGGAAGAGAGTTCAAAGGCTTATTGAAAAATATGACTGTTTTATCTCAGGATTGCTCTGGTCTGTTGTTTTGTCCCTGAATCCTTTAAAGAAGGATCCAATGAACTCATTCAGTAAGAAATAAACCTCTTATGGAAGCAATATACACACTGTATAACAAGTGTTTACTATTATAGTGATATATACTTGCAATAAATATTTATTATGCTTTATACTCCATTGCAGGGAGATGGATAGTTGTATGTCACCACTGTAGAGAGTATTGTTTGATCATGAGTGGTATAGCCCAAATTGGCCAAACTACAGTTTCTCACAATGAATAAATATATAACTCAGCCATGGTACATCCCTATTATAAAGGAGTGCTATAGTTAAAGGAAGTTACTTACATTACTAAATAAAGCTATTTTTATAATTCAGGCTCATTGTAGATATGAGATTAGCAATATATGTTTTTCAGGGATCCTCAGGGACTTGTGGTTAGTTTTGTTCCCTGGGACTAGTTACCATAATATAATGGATTTCAATTTAATGCCATACATTACAATAGAAAATGTACGCTTCCCATGTTGCAATAAAGGATTTACCGTCTAGTCCCTTGCAACCTCCAAGAATGCTTAACATGCAATTGTTTGCCGTTCCTGATTCTTTTGGCTGTTATGCAATTCTACTAGAATCGCAAACTAAGTTCTGAAATGTAAAATTGTCCTCTGTGGTAGATAGTCTGTCAACAGACTGTAGAGTATAAAGGTCTGCCAGCTACCCTTCTGTTCTGTTTTATTTAACATTATCCCCTCTTGTGAAGGGAATGTTTTTTCTAATCACATATCTGCACATCACCAACGGCTCTTGTTTTCGCATGTAGCAGACATGCTAAATAGTGAAACTGGTAGTAACTCTTTTCAGTTCCAAGTGTAAGGGTGATTCAGTGAACAAAGATTTCTTACCAAAGAATCCATTTCCCCTTCTACTGCACATTCGGTGTCATTCGCTAATGTTCTTTATCAAGTAAATATATTAAAAAAACAGAGAACATTGAAAGTAAATTCTATTATAAGACTAACACCTTTCAAGTCAACTCAATCCCATGGGCTCATAGCTTCACACTAGACTAATAACCGCTAGGGCCCTTATAAACCTAGCTATACAATATAAATATAACCCACAAATTTGGTTTATATAGGGGATGATTTACTGACTGCTTCTGTCCATCAGAGACATAGGTGCCAGACCAGGGGTGAATTTCCTATTACCCATCCATGTGTCCAAGTTGCACTTAAGTAGGGTTAGGGAGGAAGTCTGCTTCACATGTATGTGGAGCTTGTTCCACAGAACAGGAATTGTCTGTGAAACATATCTGTCTCTCTAACGTGTCTTATTTATGTTGCAAACAAAATGTAAGTCTTTTGATCTAGTAGTTCTGATGATGTTTGTTTTACAGAGGTGCAAAATATTCATCAAAACAGGATCCAGGGATGCCTTGTACGCCAGACAAAAATCTCCACACATAAATCTGTATAATACCATGGAAAGAGACAGGGCTTTGAGGCAATCAGTGTAGAACATTATGTTTATTGCATGTATTGTTTTCAAAAGGAACCTTTGTGAACATTCCATTTGCTGCATGTGTCTAGTCAGGTACATATGAAAATGAACATTATAATCTATGACGGCCTTAATGAAGGCCGAAGACAATGGTACAATGACCTCTTTCAACCCAGAAGCCATGCCCTTACTTATAAGTTGAGCAACATAGAAGTATTTTTCTACTACCCTGGACACATATTGGTTGAATGCTAAGTTGCTATTTACATGAGTTCCTAGATCTGTGAAAACTGAATTAACTTTTAGAGGTTTTTATTGATGATGCAATTACCTGGGTTGGCCAACTACTCAAAAGGTACTAAAATGTTTTTCTTGGCACTGAGTTTTAAGCCATCACTTTCGCATTCAGTATCTGTCTGTGGTAGACCTTCCTGAAGGGTGTTCTTGTCATGGGGGAATTCATTGACTGCTCCCAGTTTGCAATCATTTGTGAACTTAGTCAGCCAGGGGTCTTTGACACTGGCTTTGACATCTGAGACATAGATGCCAAAGAAGAGTGGGCCTAGTACAGAGCCCTAGGGGACTCCACTGATGACCAGCCTCTTTGTGGAGGTGGCCTTGCTGATGCTAACCTCCTGGGTCCTATCAAAGAGCCAGCTAGCTCTCTAGTGTGTTATAAATTGTCTTATGCCTAATTCCATAAGTTTGTTAACAATGCCCCAAACAATGCTATTGTTTCAAAAAGCTTTAGTCAAATATAAGTAGCCAGTACACACCCCTTTCCCCTCATTCATTGCCTTAGTGACCTTTTCAAAGAAGTCCACCAGGTTCATTAAGCATAACCTTCCTTTGACAAAGCCAAACTGAGATGGATCCAGTGTCAGGAGGTTTCCTATGTCTTTGTTGATAATTTCCATAATTCTTTCCATGGTTTTGCAAATAAGACTAGTCAGACTAATGGGTATGTAGTTTCCAGGATCTGTTGAGGTCTTGTCTTATAAAGGTGAATAATTGTCACAGTCCTCCATTCTCATGGCACAGAGTCTGATTTAAGACTATAGGTAAATTGTGACTCCAGGGGTCCAGATAAGTCATATTTTAGACTGTTCAGAAGGCATCCCAGGATATTATTGGGGCCAAATGAGGCTGTGTTCTTAAGGGTAATTCTTGGGAGATGGTTGGCAGTGAGAGGGGTCAAAGCTGAAACTGAATTTGTCCGCTAATAGGTTCACTATATTGGCAGGCTTGGTGAATGTGGCACCATTAACCACATTTCAGCACACTGCTATGTGCTGCCCTTGACGTTCATGGCTTTGCTGAAGAAGGCTTTATGGTTATCTTTCACCTGGGAGGCTATATTAACTTCAGAGTTGTCTTCTTTTGATCTAATTAGCACTCTTATTTCCCTATTTAGTTTGATGAGAGAGTTTTTATATTTATAGGAATTACCCTTGATTTTTTGCCATATTTTTTTCTTTTGTGTATATCCTGCTTAATGTGGAATGTCACCTGGGAAGTTTGTGTTTGTGGACAGTTTTGAGCTTACTTCTGGTAGGTACAGCAGCCACTGTGTAGCCATTGACATGGTTGTGCAGAGTTTCTGAGAGGAATTCAGAGTTTCTCTGGGTTTGGAGGGGCATTGAATTTTGACAAACCATCACTTAATAAAAGGTAGTTTGCTTTGGAATAGTTTCTAACTGACACTGGTTTTATTGGAGTTACTGAGTTAATTTTTATTTCAAAGGGACAGCTTTATGAACATACCTTACCAAGGAGGATGAGGCATTTGTGCGGGAGGTTCCAGCGTTCTCCCATATTAGTGAATACGAGGCCCGGTAAGTTGGAGCAGCTATGGGTGTATTCACTATTTAGTTAAGGGTGTTTGTATTTATGAAGTCCAGGAATCCCTGTGCTTATAGATGTGAGTCTATGTAGGATTCCCAGTCTAGAAAGGGGAAATAAAGTCTCTCATGAGTTGGGTGTTAGGTTGGATTGTAAGTGTCTCCAATAGATCCAAGTATGCATTGTAAGCTTCTTGGTACATGGACAGTGACCTATAGCAGGCTAGGATAAGGTACAAGATTTTGTCTATGGTAGTGTACACATGGACGAATGCTTGATATTGATATATATTGAGGCACCTCCACATTTAGCCTTTGTTTGTGCAGCTACTATTCTAAAAGTGTGGACGGAGTTGAAATCTTGCACTGCCAGGGCACTGTCTGCCACTTCAAACCATGTCTCTGTAACTTGGCTTCCATGTAGAAATGGAGCCAAGTGCCACCTTATATGCTGTGACTTACTTTAAATGATACCTTTCAGAACTTCATAACTCAATTAAAACCCTGGCAATTTCAAATGGGCCAGGAAAGCACTACTTTTTTTCAGATTGCTGCATCTAGATAGAAGGAAGCCCATTTTCAACTAAGCAATATGCAAATATTAAACACCAGTCCCAAACCAGATGGAGACTTTATCCTTCCACCTTCATTTGGCACTGTTACATAGTCATTATGTTACATCTGGTGTCCATAACTTGGAAATTAATTACAAAATATAGGGCATGTGGATCCATTCATTGAGGTTTGTGAAGAAAACATAGGCATCTGATGCAGTTATGTAACATTATAGCATCACAAAAATATGCATGGATCTCTGTGATTCTGTTTCCATTGGCTTCCTTTGTAAAAATCTTACTTCAAAAATAAATGGAGCTTTTTTGTAGAGCATTCTTTGGTTGAAGTATTTTCCATTATGTTGAAATTTATTTTGTGGATGTTGACAATATCTCACACATCAAGAAGTTCTTGCCATGCAACAAGTGTTATTTCTTTATTTTTTCCTGGAAAATCAAGGATACACATCTGTTAAATATGGACTCTCTTTAGAATCCATGGTCATTGTTAACAGATTACTTATGCTGATGAAGCGGTTATACCCTCAGGGTGGTCGGTATCAGATGAATACTTCTGCTGATATTCTCTTAACCCTGAATGATCCATTCATCATGAAGGATCCTCACCCTGTGTCACACACTTTCACCTTACATTTTAAATCCCTCTACCCCCCAAAAGATTCAAGTAGAGAGGGGAGAGGCATAGATGTCCATTTCTTTCTAGAAGCATTTTTGAGTGTTTCTTTGAAGGCAGCATTGTGGTGGGAGAAAAAACATAGTACTTCAGTTACTGGGAATGACGTTTGTACTGGATAAACATATTAAACTAATAAAAAAAATATATATGTTTTGCCTTATGTCTTTTGTAGTCATCAGCATTGTATTACTTATGTTCTCCTGATTGTTACTTAATGGGATGGAAAATGACTGTTAACATGATATGGAACAATAAACAGACAGGCTTGTCTTAAGTACCACGGGCTAGTTTAAATGTAATGTATCTGAAATACTTATGGTAATGCATGACTACAGGCAGGCAAATTACTTTTTTTATTATTTTTAGACATATCGAGGCAGATTACATAAGTGAAAGATACTGCATAAGTATATCTGCACATAATATAAAATGTGTTTTAAATCATGTGAGAAATGTTTGTATATTAATGAAAAATGTGCATTAGGTTTACAGTGAAGGAAAGCAATAAGCTGTCAATTTATATATCTGCTCTTGTGTTTGTACATTTATGCATGTATGAATGTAATGCATGCATGTAATGAATGTAGTTATTTATTTATTTATTGCTGTGTACTTAATAGAGAGGGAAATCCTTTTCTACTTATGCACTGTTGATGCATCATTATATTTTACTACTAAAGAATTTTTTTCTGTAAATCCTGTAATAGTTTAATGGCTTTCCAGCTTCTACTGCATCTTATTATAAATGGTTTGGTATAACTGTTTAAAATATATATCTTGTAATAACTATAATTGTGGAACAAACATCTCTGAGCTAAGGTAGGAGTAAAATGACTCCCAGTTATAATGCAAATCTGGTAAACTATGTGGCAAATATATAGGTGTCCTTTAAAAATTTGCGTTAAGCATTCTATTTTTTTTACACATCAGTACCTGACAAAATGAACAAAAGGCTGCGTCTATCACATGGAGACACTTGTGGACCTCCAAATGTTAATGATTACACTGTACCGTGGTTATACCCAAAATAATAGGGCAAACAGAACTTATTTTGCAGTTGTAGGTTATACTGCTTTTAATAACTTGCATGACATTGTTTTTAGCTGATAGTTATGTCAGCATTGTCTTGTTGACTCCTAGATTTTTAGGCTTCTATTGCCTGCTGGAGAATTGCTCTCACTGGAACCAAATTTACTGCTACATCCAATTTGGATTTTTATATTATAGTGATGCTGCATGCTTGTGACATTATCTGACTGCTTCACTCCTTTGGCTTTAAATTTGGCTGTGGAGGAATATTCCTCTGTGCAGTTTCTTACCATGGATTTGACTTTCTAAGTTTGCATTACCATGGATAATTGTCACTATTAAAGACCTATATTATGGCATAAGCATAATCTGCTGTCATGTGAAACTTACCAATGCATTTCAGAGATTGGGCTAGAGGTATTTATTAGATGACTATACAGGACATGTGACTGGTTTCATCTATAGGCTTAAATGTGGTGTTAGACTGGGCTGGTTGATAGGCTATAACATTGTAGAGTGCTAGCTTATAAAACCATTTAATTTTGTGTTGCAGCTTTATTCCTGCTTAGATTTTCTTGCCTCATGTCATATGATTATGTCACTTAAGTTTTTTTTTTGGTGACTACTGCATTTATTTTATAAGTAAGCATCATTGATGCTGTGCGACTTGTTATTCTACTCCCACTTTAGCTCAGAGATGTTTGTTTGCCAAACTGCTGCTGTTATCTTTTTTGTGTACCATCATCTGTATTACCGCTAGGGTGCCAGATGGGACTCCCCATAATTGGGGTTTCCTGCTTACTTTTCATCTGTCTGATCTTCCATCTCTTGATCCTATGGCCTCCCATAAATGTAAAAAAATGCAGATCATGAAAGGTCATTGGGCTAAAGTGAAAACAGGTTTATCTTTCACCTGTCCTTATTGGACTATCTGCATTGGTGTGAATATTACTCACCACCATCATATAGCAAAGCACCACTGGGATAGGCCTTCGCCCTTACTTGTGACAATAGCTCAAGAGACAGATATTAATATTTAACCAATAGGCAGGAATTACCCCCTTTAGGTTTGTCAAAGGCTGTGTTTTGCTTCCATATTTGGAAAAAAATAAAGGGTTTATGTCTGACCTGCTCCACAAGATTGACCAGATGTTTATCTTGGAGAACTAGATGGAAGGGAATTTCAGTCAACATCTCATAAGTATTTCTACATCTAGGTCTCCAGGCAATTCACAGCCCTAGGTAGGGTGATATTGGAGTGGTGGACTTTAGTTTCTTAACTGCTCCTTCTTAACTGCTCCATAGCTGATAGAGGTTGAAGCTGGAAAATCTAACGCCTTTAAGTACGTTCTTGGATTAGAAGTGAATTGCACATCCCTCCTAGGTTACTGTCCACCAGATTGCCTATGGCTTTTCTGCAATAATTCGCTAATGTTTTTCTTGATTCACTACATCAATCCCCTGAATGACTGACCTTGGAGGATTTTAATGGGTGAGTCAATTGCCAAGGAGCTCTTTACTCTTTTAGAGAGCTTTGTCTTCATTCAGGTAATTACTACTGTTACCCATAGCTTTGGTCATCACTGCATTGGTTATCCTAGCTGAGCCCCAAAACCAGACACTTGTTAGTCGATCCAGATTTCTGGTGAGTACAATACAGGCCAATCCCTGGTACACATCAAGGTTTGCCTCCTGCAGTCCTCTCCTGATACAGAACTGATCCATTATTGTGAGCTGCAGTCAGCACAGATGACCCATACTCACTCATTATAGCCTAGAATTATAAATAGCTATGTCTAGAATTCTGAATTCTCTTGACCCAGTTTGTGTACAAAAAATGTTTTGCTACATGGTCAGAAAACTGGTTCACCCATAAGCTGCAGACATTGTGAGGATAGGAAAAGAGGCTGAGGAGAAGAAGGCAGAGAACTTGCCTTCACGAGAGTTAATTTAGACTGGATTTAAATTATGCTGTATACTAGACATAAATCTGATTCAAGTGGGCATCTTTTCACTGAATTTGGTTATCCAGCTACATCCTTTTAAATGATGGACAGGTTGTACAGTCAAGCCTGTCTTGTTATTCAAAGAGGTTTTACTTCAGAAAAGTATGAGAAAGTTGCACAATGCTTCACAGATAAGTTTTCCAAGATGAGCCATACATTCTGCACTGATATGCCCATAGAATGCAATCATGGTTCTTTCACTGACTTGTCATATTTTTGTTGGGTTGAGTTCTGTAGATTATGAGGACATTATAATTACTCTTACATCAGTGCATCCTACTATGCGCATTTTAGATCCTGTTCCCATGCTGCTGATATTTACTTGCACTGAGTCACTAACTAGGCCAACAATTTCCTAGAATGTTAGGTCAGCATTATGTAGGGAGATATTTTCATTTCAATTAAATGAGGTCTTGATTTACCTGATCCTAACAAAAAGAAGGCTCTTAATCCTGACCTACTAAAGTCATATCACTCTACTTCAAATCATTTATTGACAAGTTTATTTAAAAAGTGATTTATCTTCAGATGCACTCATAGCTTGTATTAAGTGGCCTCATAGATACTTGTCAATCAAGTTTCAGATGCAGTCACAGCACTAAGATGGCCTTCGTTCCAGTGGTTAATGACTTGGTCATGTTGAAGGATCAAAGGTTGTATTCCATGTTCATCCTTGAACTCTCAGTGGCTTTCAATACCATGGTCCTTGGAATCATATTGGAGCACTTGAAATTTTACTGAGGTTTTACAGTTACTGTATTCAATGGGTTTATATCTTTCCCCTTGGGTGACTCCAAAAGGGTGGAGTCCAGGGTTAATTTCTCTGTCTTCTTTCCAGTGGAATGCAAGGTGCCACAGAGTTCCATTTTGTTCCCAGTACTTTTTATGGCATATAAGGTCATTACTGTTAATGAATTTCTCAGTTGTAGAATGATGATGTGGAGGAGACTGCATCTGATTTTGCTACCTTAGAGGACTGCTTCAGTGGCATTTTGACATCTTTGTCTGGTTTGTGCAAAACCAACTTTGCTCAACCACACAAACCAAGGCCACATTGATTCATACTACATCTGTCCATCACATCTTCCATTGCTTTCCCTCATAGTGGTGACCCAACTAAAATTTGTGCTTCCTGTTCATGATCCTAATGTAGTTCCTGAAAACAGGTTGATACTCAGGCACCTGGTTTCAGCTGTCATTGGGACATCCTATATCCAGCTTAGGAATATACTCCAGATCAGGCACATAATTCCTTCCTTCGACATAGTGACAGTAGTTTAGGTCTTGGTTATGTCTTGATTGGATTGTCGCAGTGCTTTTTACCTTAGACTAAAGGATGCAGAACTGGATGATCTGCAATGGGTGCAAAACTCCCAAATAAAATTACTGACTGGCATATTTAGAAACATCCCTTTGACACCAGCATTACATACTCTACGCCAGCAGCTGATTGTGGTCAGGTGTGCATTTAAAATTCTGAGTCTCACCTACTCTGCCCTTCACACTCTGGGTCATGTGTATCTAAATGAGTTACTGAGTCTCTATGAACTGGGTAGGTCTCAGATCCTCAGGTGAGTAGGTGGCTAAGTGTTTCATTGGCTTGTTTAGAGAACTTAGGTAGTTTGTGATTTGCATACCTCATCCTGGTCTTCTGGCACCAGCTAATTTTCCTGCATTGCATAATCAGTGCTCAGTATTCTTTCAGGGTATCCTAAAGTACCATCTGAACTACCTTGACCTGGGAAGGGTTGTAAACACTGCACAAATAAATAAAGCTCATGAAAGCAAGAATATTAAAAAAGTAGGTCCACATGAACACATTTATTTATTTAACTTTTGTTGACCGGCACAGTCCGACTGGACAGCAAGTGTCTGTTTGCAGTGGAGGCCCGGGGAGCAAAGCTCCAAAATACAGAAACATCATATAACAGAAACTAATGAACAGTATATGTAATACATAGTGTCACAAGAATATACGGTGCATAAGTTTAAGGAGAGTAGTTCAAAGAACAACAATATGCAAAGGTGGTTAAGTACAAAGGAAGGAGAAAAAAGCTATTTTACATTATTTAAATTATTTATGTTTGTTTGAGAGAATCATAAGCAAGTAGTCGAGGTGATGGAGGAAAGATATAAGGGCAAGGAAGGATGATAGAAAGATTAATCAGGTTTGATACATGAGCACATCCATGTTTTAACTAGGTGAAGTTTCAGTTTGTTTCTGAAAAAGGCCAAATTATTTTCAAGCCTTATTTCTTGGGTGAGGGAGTTCCAGGTTTTTTGATACTGTGTAAGAATAAAGAGATTCACCTGCACTATTTTTACACTTAGTTTTTTCGAGTAGAGCAACATTGGAGGACCTTAATTGTCAAGTAGAGCTGTATAAGCTAAGAAGGCTTGATAATGCAGGGATTTTATGTGGGGAATATAGTATCTGGTGAGCAAAAATGAGTTGGTTGTAAATTAGTAGGTTAGGGAGTTCTAGCCAGTGCAGTTGTCTCAGGGATTGGCAGGGATGAGAGTGGGATTTGGAATTGGTAGCGAACTTGCCAATTTTATTGTAACGTGCTGAGTGTATTAAGGTCAGCCTTGTTTAATCCTGTAAGCACTGAGGATGCATATAGAAGTGTGGATAAAAGATGAGTTCTTGCTAAAGTGACCATGGCTTCAGTGGAGAGGTAAGGTTTGCAACTATATAGGGCTCCTAGTTTTTTGTGAACTTTGGATACTGTAAGAGCAATATGTTTGTCATATTTTAGATTTTGGTCAGTAGTCAGAACAAGCATTTTGGCATGTGACACTGGTGAGATTAGAGTGTTATTGGAAGAGGTGATAGAGAAAGAGATATTGGGGTTAGCCATTTTAGTTGGATGAAAGAGCTAGAGTTGCATCCAATACTGCAGGAAATCTAAAAGTAATATAACACTGTTTAAAAAATAACTTAAAATTAAAGAATTCTAAAACCAAATAAGTTACCCCTCGGTGTGTTGAGGTAAACCATCTTAAAAATAATTTAGGCATCTCCCGAAAGAATACTCAGAAATACATACCTGGAATAGGGGGAAGTAGCAGATTTCAGAAAACTAGATAGTTTGGTTATAATACATATTGAATCATCAATGTCACATTACAATCCATGTTACATTACATTAAGATCCAATGCACTGGGTACAAACCACAGAATGTATGATGTTAAAAAATTCAAAGAAAGTGCACACATCAAGCCCCACTATACCTGCAAAATACCACAATCAGAAATATATTAACTATGAAATTGTTCAACAGTGGGGAAGACAAAAATGTCCTTACCCTTTTGCTTATGTAATTGTAAGGTATGAACCATTCTTTCCTATTCACTTACATAAATTCATAGGTTCATAGGTGGTTACTAGGCTGTAGGCCCAAGAGGTATTTTAAGTCTAGTCAAGCTCATTTACCAAGATATTGCTGATGTACCAATACCCCAAGGAATTTTACAAGTTACAATATAGGCTTTTACACATCAAGCATTCATAGGCCACATGTAGGTTTCAAACCAGGGGGAAATTTGTGATTTCTCATCCATTGGTCCAAGTTATGTTTGACTATGGTTAAGGATGAGCTTTGCTTCACATGGATGTGAAGCCTATTCCAAAGAAGGGGTAATCTTTAAGACACATAACTGGCTCTCCAACAAGTCCTATATATGTTGCAGATGAGGTTTAGGTCCTTTGAACAGATATATTCTCTATTTTCCTAACCACTCATACCACTCTGTCTTTGCTCCAACATGCTCTCCTCAAATTATCACACCCTCCAGTCCGCCAGCCTCCTCTTTATGTCCCTACTTCCCTTATACTATGCTACCTCATATTCCAGCTATGCTTGTCCAATACCACCTACAAAGACAACTACCATACAAACCCACCTTCTCCCTCACTTCTATTCCCATTTCCACTCTATCTCCTCTTCTCTCATTCAGCCCAACCCTCTGCACCTATTTCACCCTAAACTCTTATCCTCTAAAGTCAAGATACTGTCACCTGCTCCAATCTACAATCTACCAAAATTCATGCCTGACAGACCAATATGGCTAAAGGATATCTCCTTCAACAACCTATTCCAAGCTGGTGATATCCATCCTAACCCTGGTCCTACATCCTTTATTAACAACATTCATCCCTTACCCTCTTCCTCCTATCTCAACACCCTAAAGATTTTTGCAATTAATGCACAAAGTCTAAACAACAAAGTACACCAATTTCAAGCTTGGTTAAGCCATAACCAACCAGATATCTTAGCCATCTCTGAAACCTGGTTCAAGCCCTTTATCACCATCTCTGAGATTCTGCCCCCAGGATTTCATTGTCTCAGAAATGACCGACTAAATAAAAAAGGTGGAGGCACTGCTCTAGTCTACTCCAACCTTCTTACCTTAATTCCTCTCCAAATTTCAATTCCTCAATTCCAGAACATTGAACTAACTGCTGGAATTCTAAAACTAAATAAACATAAAAATATCTGCATCATTGCCCTATATAGTCTCAGATCCAAATAAAATAACCAATTCTGGCACAATTCCTGATACCTTTAGCGATCACCTCCCAGCCTTTATGCATCACTCATCTAGTTCCTCCTCACACCAGCATCAATACATTCAAACTCGTAACCTCAGTAGCTTCAACCCAACTACTTTCTCAAATACTTTCAAACAAATGAACTGGCAAATTCTAAACATCCTTCCTCTTGACAAGGCTATAGAATACTTCAACTCTGTCTTCCTTGATACTTTAAACTCATTAGCCCCAATAAGAAACAAAAGGATAAAAACTAAAACTGCTCCTTGGCTATCCAAAGAGGCAAAACAGATTATGCACCATAGAGACAAACTATGGAAGCTTTACCAAAACAATAAACTGGCCAATAGCTTGCTCCAATATAAACAGCTCCACAACCATGCAAAAAGACATCACCAAAGACAAAAATATCCTACTATATCAAACTTCAGTCCAATAACAATAAACCCCCCCAAAAAATTCTGGAACTCAATAAACTCACTCCTCAATCCAGGCTCCAAGAATAATCTCTGTCCTAACCCAAGTAAATCTGACCTTGAACTAGGCTTTGAATTTAACTAATTTTTCATAGAAACTATTACTACACTCACCAAGACATTTCCCAATAATAACCCAACTGCTCTACACTGTCCCCCTTCTAACTCACCTCATCTGTTTGAACTCAAACCCATCTCCAGTAACTTTATAAAAAAACTTTTGTCCATACTTAAACCTTGCTTTAGCACTCCCGACAATATTCTCTCTTCCTTCATAAAATGTGCTGCTGATGGCATTGCTCTCCCAATCAGCATAATTATTAACTGATCCATAAAAGAATCATACGTCCCCAAACTCTGGTGGTCAGCTTATATTCTTCCTCTTCATAAAGGAGGCAAAAATACCAGCATCTCAAACTTTTACCCCATTGTTTTGCTCTCACCAATCTCCAAAATCCTAAGAAAAATGCATCCACCTCCAACTTATGCCTTTCCTGACCCAAAACAATCTTCTCACTCCTACTCAGCATGGTGTCCATCCAGGCCATAGCACAATAACCTCTCTACTCTCTTTCCTAGAAACTGTCAATCAAGCCTGAGATTCAGGACACTTAGTTTCTACTGTTTTACTCGATCTGTCTAAAGCCTTTGATACTGTTTCTCACAAGCACCTTTTCTGTCGTCTCTCCAACCTTAATTGCTCACATAATGTTTTATCCTGGTTCTCCATCTATCTATCAGACAGATCACATGCAGTCAAATGGAAGTACTCCTTCTCTTCCTTCCTACCCACTCCAACTGGCGTACCACAGGGATCCATCCTTGGGCCAATGCTTTTTAACATCTTCATCAATAACTTTCACACTGCTATTCCTGATGCTAAAATCATTCAATACGCAGACGGTTCAACCTTAGTCTGCTCTGCCTCAAACCTCTCTGAACCGCTGACTAAAACCCACACTGTCTTCTCAACAACTGAAGACTGGATGTGCCAAAACCACCTCTCTCTCAATGCAAATTAATCATATTCCCTCCCACAAAGACCATCTCCTATGATAAAAACAACTTCAAAGTCTATAGTCAAACCAACTCACCTATAGAAGTGGTCCCCTCTGCCAAACTACTTGGCATTACTGTAGATGAACACCTCAAGTTTGATATTCATATTCAACAAAATATTAAGAAAACCCACCAAAAGCTAGGTATGCTGTATAGGAATAATCGCTTTCTCTCCAACTCCACCAGGCAAACTGTGGCCTCGACTTATCTTCTTCCTTCCTTATTATATGGAGCCCCTCTCCTAACCAACCTGTCATCCTCTATCACCTCTAAACTAGAAAGCTGTTACAACAAAATCTCTAAATTTGCCTCTAAATCTAAAAATACCACCCATCACTGCCTAACCCTACAATCCCTGAATTGGCTTGAACTCCCAAACTACCTAGACTATCTCCAATTCACTACTGCATATAGACTCATATTTCACCCAACAAAATGTCTCGCTCTAACTAACATCCTTCCCTCTTATACACCCAACAGAGCTCTCAGATCTGAAAATCAGAACTTAATTACTATCCATAAACCTAAACGTCCTGCTGGCCAATTTCTCCTATCTTTCTCATTAGGCAAAAAAATGGAATTCCCTTCCCTCCACACTAAGAGCCATACCAAACTCAGAAAACTTTAAAACCCAACTATTCAAACACCTGTCCACTAAATGGAAATGTACCTGCCTTCACCCAACCTAATCAAAGGGGGTTCTCTCTCTGCTTCCCAAACTCTACAACTCTCATAGTTATCTTCCTATGAGCCTATCTAAGCTCTCAACAATTTCTATAGCTTCTCTCTAAGCTCTCAACAACTCCTACAGCTACCCTCACGCAGCACAACCTTGTAATTATTGTATATAGCATTCTGTAGTTGATGTGTGTATGTAAAGCGTATTTACTTTTTCTTAAAAAGTTTGTATGTAAACTGTTTCCACACCTAACACATATCTGTTTTCCTCAAATGAAACTGTATGATCCCTACCTTCAAGCTTAATGAATCTGTTAACTATGCATGATATTGAATGCATTTATGAGTGACTATTCTACATAATATCTTTAATATTAACTATCAGTTGTATCTAAATTGTATAATGCATCTTGGAGCTTTTCTCCTGGGGCCTCCACTGAAAATGGGTCAATTTAGCACAGTGGACTTCCCCAGTAATCAAATTGCAAATAAATAAAATAAAAATAAAATTTCTGATGCTATTTTATTCTGGATATGCAACAAATCCATCAATGTGAGATCGGAAGATGCTATTTTTTGTGTGTTCCAGCAAAATGTGTCATCAGTGTAAGCTCTTTCATAAAATATACATGAATGAAACTCACTCTGATGAAACAAAGCAGGACTTGTGTAAAACAGATCCCAACTAAATAGACATGATTAAACAAGAGAACACTTACAAATACAATTTACAAAGCTATATAGATGTAGTGAAACAATGCAAATTAATTTGGGGAAAAACAATTTGCATGCCATTACATTATATTTCACTATACAGTGCAAAAATGATAATGCATATTTTCAGTTTTGTTTAATATCTCAAAAAAAAAAAACACTTTTTACCTTCTAATACCTCCCTGAACAAATGTCTCCTGAAACATGGACTATGATAAATAGACTTTTATTACTAAAATTGTTTCTTTTGAATTAGAAATAACAGTTTTAGTAAATCATCTAACAAAGCATCATTTGCTGGCATCTGAGCAATTTCACTGGTTTTCTTAAAGATAGAATCAGTCAGCTCTCCACAGAAGTAATCCATTTCTTTACAGCTAAACAGCCCTGTCTCAACCCCTTCACTGAGACATAATTCAGCTGTGATATTGTACAAGCTTTTAGTTCCTTTCATATGTTGGAAGACAACAGTGACAGTGGCATTATAGCTACAAGTCGTTGAGTTTATATTCCCTAAGTGTAAGTTGAGTGAGTCACAACACACCAAGGATGAAAATGCTAATGATTTCCTGTTACAAATGACTGCTTGTTATATTTCTTTGTGAGCCATGGCAGCAATTCCTTTGTTTTGGGAACATTCTCCATTCTTCATGTTTGTACTATCAAATAGCTGCTATATATAAGTTGGGGAGTGGGAAGCTTGTCCCCCTCACTGGGGGGGGGGGCTGCAGTGGTGCTTCCACTCTGCAAAAATCTTACAGAGTGAATTTCTGTAGTTATTTTGATTCAGACATTTGTGTTAATTGATTTGGTTCATCGACATGTTATGTTTCAAACTTTCATAGTGGAATCTACAACAGCAATACTTTATTTCAAAACTTGACAAATATAGCAGTTAGAGCATTCTGTGAAATCATCCCACCTTCACCATATAGCATGCTTCTTTCAGGTTTCCTAACAGTATCTATCTAGGGGTCTATTTTGTTTTAGCAACTTACCAATTTGTCAAATTGCAAACCATCGAAACCACTTAATGGATGCCACATAAGATCGCCAGATGCAGTCACTGATGCCCGTTTTATTGAATATAAATAGAAATAGGTTAATCCACTTACTCTCTGTAGATTGAGCAGCAAGAGCATCATGGCGGCTGATGAGCAAAAGCATGCAGCACCCAAATGTACTGGCACTGTATACCAAACATCTAATTTCCAGAGGGGAAGGAGATTCTCCTTACTGATGGCTATGCATACAACTTGGAGAAGATTAATAAAATGAGGACGTGCTGGGCTTGCATGAGAAAATTATGGAAAAATGCAG
The DNA here is from genome assembly GCF_019279795.1 of Protopterus annectens. NCBI lineage: Eukaryota > Metazoa > Chordata > Ceratodontiformes > Protopteridae > Protopterus > Protopterus annectens. The sequence goes on along the minus strand of NC_056725.1, from coordinate 493,587,416 downwards.
ATGACAAGCTGTTACACTGACAACAACAAATGGTAGCCAGTTGTGTAAGTCCACTCGAAACCATCATATCAGTGATTCCAGTGAAGTAGAAATGTATGCAGCATGTGCTGAACTGCACAGTAGAGCAAAGCTATCTAGGGATACAGCTTGTCTCATAGTGGATGATGGACTAGCATCTACATCTTTGGACAGTAGTGATTCTGCTGTCAAGAAAGGCTATGTTGCAAAGAGTGAATAAGGTATGTGGAAAACACGAGTATTGTCAAAGTTATAACCTTAGATAGGATAAATGTGACTGATTTTTCAACAAAATATGATGTATTCCAAATGAAAAAAATACATAGATGAGGGTACTGGCATGTCTACTTGTGTTTTCAGCTGAGGATAACCTCTGTGATCTTAGCTGCGTAACGGAGTGGGTACGTTACTCATGAAGACCACTGGCTTTAGTCATCTCTACAGCATACACTGTCACTTTTTGTGGAAGTACAAAGACAATACCACTAGTGTGGTGTGTTACATCCATGAAATCTTTTAAAGCATACAACTATCTGTTGCAGGGGGGATTTTGATTTACTGTCTGAGATAGAGCTGCCATGTAATAAAAGTATGTACTTGGTTATTTCAGGATGGCAGCCATCAATGGTATATGTGCAAACATAAATGGTGCTGTAGCTAAAAGCTGTTTTTTCTATTTCAGCTAAAATGTGGTAGAAAGTACAACATCTAGGGCTACCCACTCTTTTTGTGAAGTCACTGAAGTTTTACTTAGAACTTAAGAAACTAACGGCACTAGCCTTTTTTTAGAGGAAGAAGAGGTGTTGTAAGCTTTTAAACTTTCCTGGGATACATTAAACAGATGGAAAATATTGAGATATTTTCAAGACTGACATATCTTGGGGAAGCCTAGGAAGTTTACAATTATTTCTACCAGCACTGCCTGATTCCCCCACTATTCTCCATCTCCTTTTGGAATGTATTGGAAGTAAATCAGCCATTCTTACCTCATACACAAAACTCTGTTGAAGCATGGAGCAGGTGATTATGCCTGGCGTGTCTGCTTTAACATCAGTTATGCCATTGTTGGTTAGTGAACAGAACCCTGGGGAGGAAATGTGACTGAGAATGTCTTCAAGTTGTTCACTATATCCAAAGAAAAGAAAGTTGTGTGAGCAGACGTCACACTTTCAGCAATGTGTTGGATAACAGACTCACGTATACTGTTAATGAGCTTTTAAAGGCTGTTGTTTTGATACTGCACTTATAGAGCCTCTGTCCATCTCGCTCTATCACTGCACATTCACCATATTCATGTTTTATTTTATTTATGTTCAGTCACTAGGTGTGACACAATACTGCATCTGCTGTCTGGGTTATGATTTCTGATTATTGGACTGTGCTCTATGATACTGTGTATTCAGGAAGTGTTCATTTTATGTAACATCATTTCAGTTAAGCACATCACTGATTTCTCCATTGTGTGAAATATTGCACAGCGTGGCTTTTTGGTGTGGTTCTTGCAGCATAAGCAGCACCACAATGGAAGACCACCAAAAGAAAAGGTAGCACTGTATGATATTCAACAAAATGGTTGTTGATGAGTGTGCTATTGATCAAGTGGTCTTGATGGTTTGCAATTTGACAAGGTGGTAAGTTGATTAAAAAATGCTGACCCATATATAGATTTTTTGCCTATGTTGCTGCTTATTAAAAATTCCTGAGTAGTTTTTTTTAATTTTTGTATAATATCTACTACCCTTTTTTTCCTTATGCATAACCCTGCTGTAGTACAGGAGTTTATAGGTGGCACGATATAGGTCAGTCTGAAATTTGAAAGATATACAGGTCAGTTCATGCTTCTGCATTGTAATTCAATAGTGAAGCCAAACCTTAGGAAACAGATCTTGTATAGCTCTGCTGCAATTAAATGAAAATGAGATGAAATCAAAGAAAAATATTTGCAGACATTTGATATTAGGCAGTGATGAATTATTTTACATGTGTGAACTAGCTAATAACCAGCAGTTTAAATCTATAATTCTCAGTATCATTTGTACAGGTAAGGCAGTCAGTTTTATTCCCCTTCCCAGATTAGTATTACATGCTGATCTAACTGTGCACCTCTTCCAATACAAATAAAGGGAAAGAAATAGTCTTGTCTGCAACATATAGAGGCACCTGTTGCCAAACTGCCTTGTTCCGTCCTGGTAGTTAATTGCACTCAGTTGCATCAGTTCACTATCAGTATTTCTTATTTCATTTTAATGACTATGTTAGTCCTCCTAAGCTTGTAAACTAACTGGCAGGAAACTCCAAGATGATGCTTATACTGACTTTGGAATAATTTGGCCATAACGTTGGATAAATGTCCTAACTCTTTTTCAGTAAGTGCCATTAGACATTTTATATTCAGTGAGGTACAGCCAGCTCAGGTATATTAAAATTTAACATCTCAGGAGTTCATCCTTTTATATGCTGCGCTATGTAATTGGAACATGGACCTAAGTACTTGGTGTGAGAATATAACTGACAGTCTTCTGAGGTTTTTAGACTCAAAGATTAGTAAACTTCCTGATAAGCCACCAACAATGATCAAAGGGAGAAAGACCCATGACAAATCTATCAGATGCTGTGGCTTTAATAATCTCCAAAGCCATCCTGTCATCTCCTGAATGTTGTTTGCACTCTTGTCACCCGAATGTTGTTTGCACTCTTGTTCCAGAATCGTTCCAGTGGCTGGAATTCCCCATAGAGTAATTTTGGATAAAGTAGTGAAAGAAAATAGTATCCAGAGATTGAGTGATTTGTTTTCTATGTTTTACATAAATCTACATCACGTGCAGCATTCATTATGCGAGCAAATACTTTGATGCTTACCCAGATGCACTTCAGATCTGAGCCTGCGGATTTCCTGGCCTTCACCATAAATGCCACATCACAAACTTCACAATACTTGATCCAATCCAGGATTTCAAGCTTTTGGCACATATACAGTATACAGCACTGTGTGTGTGTGTGCGTGTGTGTGTGTGTGTGTGTGTGTGTGTGTGTGTGTGTGTGTGTGTGTGTGTGTGTGTGTGCGTGTGTGTGGTTGTATTATGTCACACCAAGACAAAAAACACTTTCTCAGCAGACAGCTATTTAAATACATGACTTCACTAAATGACAAGGAAAACCATCATGAAATTAACAAGGGACACTGTTGACACTTGCTGTACTGTAGCACAATTAATCACTTTAACAGTGTCCTTAGCAAGCTGGACTTTGCAGCTGTCTAATTAAAGATGAAGTCAGTGTGTATTTGAAGGATGGTGTGACTTTTGTTTGAAAAGCAAGTATGCAAGCTGGTTAACAAGGGGCTGGTTCACCATAAGGCTGGAGAAGCTGGGCTTACCACATCTGAATCTGGATGTAGACTGAAGTTCAACAAACATGGATAGTGTATACACAACCTGTGTCTTATTATGTAAACTCTGAAAAACTGACCTGGATTGAGAAAATGTGCTTAGGATGCAAAGTACACAATACGCCTGGAATAAAAGGAAAATATGACACTCTAACACATAATGTGCGCACGTAAATGTCAAATAGCAAATATCCCAAATATAGGTGTAGGATGTTATATGTTTTTTTTTTTTCGAAAAGTTTTCCTTGCATATAAGTTCAGATGAAGAAAATATTATAGGTGAAATAATGCCTAAGACCAATATATTTCCATATTAGCAGGTAGCCTCTATGTCCGCGGTACAACATGCCATTCGCTTCTGTTATCGGTAGTCTTCCTCCTTTATGGCAGATATTGTATATCTTTGTATCACTCTTATATGGGAAAGTGAACTGTTTTAGACAATTTTAGCCATACATTGGGTTAGAAGTAGATCAGCATGCAGCAAATTCAAGTAATATGACAGAGGCATTCTTAGCAAAGGCACAGTGGAATGTTCATTTTCATGCTAAAACAATGGAGGTGACTTAAAGTGATATCATTACAGTAATAATAATAGTCTATATGTTTCAATAATTGAGTTATGGCCCATTCCTACATTTAAAAAAAATATATGCACAAACAGGAAAAATAATGCCACCTAAATTAAAACAGATTGGAGGCTGTTAATCACATATAAAATGACAGAACTGCTACTTTCTGTTACGGGGTCAAAGGTTGAAATGCAGGGATATATGAAGAAATTTTAAATTATATAAAGGGTTATGGCAGATGTAGATGTCCCTTGTGTGGTTAGAAGAAGTGGAGAGTAACAAAAGGTGTCTGCCTCTTATATATTTCTCAAACACAAGTCACATAATGACTATTATTAATGTTCCATGGAAGAGTCACTAAAACACAGTTGTTGAATCTTGCACTTCAGAAGGACCAGCCACTTCAGATATGTAAACTATCATAGGTTGTACAAAGGTAGAAAGAAACATGTTACCATATTGCCAACGGCCCTATAGACAAGGACTGATAGACTAAACAGGAGTAGTAGATAGATGGTAACACACACACACACACACACACACACACACACACACACACACACACACACACACACACACACACACACACACACACACACACACATATATATATATATATATATATATATATGGATTCACTTTATAATCTCAAAATACTGAAATCTCAAATTTTAGTATCTCGAGACTATAAAGCCGAACATTCACAATATCGAAACTCCAAAAGCGTAAAATTCAAAATCACAACTTTTAAATACACCTTCCACCACACAAACATAAATACACCTTCCTCCCCACACTACAACAAATCAACAAAATACACACAAACACAACAACACAAATACACACACCTACTCTACATATAAGCAGTGGGGCAAGCCCCCCCTGCATCCCCCACACCCCAGCTACTTATATATACTAACTCCGAGGTTGCACTAAAAAGACAAAGACACTAAACCCACCACTACATACTCTATATTCCCCTTGCAGAAACACACACCACATACATACGAACACCACCACTCTCAACACTTACACACTCACACTCTTACCTACCTACCCTAACCTACACCTAAAACCTCCCAACACACTCACATACACTCAAATCCCTACCCAAAACCCTTAAAAAACAGCACTTACCTGAATCTCCACATATAGCTACACAACAGCAGGCAAACCATATCCCACAGCACACCTCACCTTACAAACACAACAAATCCCACAAAACTCCCAACCACAACCGCAAATTAAACACTTCGAATTCAGTCAAGTGCAGTTTCGCTCAACTTTCGGCATTTTTGTCTCGAGATACTGAAATTCGAGATTTTAGTATTTCGAGATAGTAAAGTGCTTTTATATATATATATATATATATATATATATATATATATATATATATATATATATATATAAAACAAGAGTAGTAGACGGTGGCACACAACCACACACACACACACACACACACACACACACACACACACACACACATATATATATATATATATATATATATATGTTTACTATCATTTTCACGAAAGACATGTTGTCGGCAAATATCTATATCGATATATACACATCTGACTACCTATCTATCTATCTATCTATCTATCTATCTATCTATCTATCTATCTATTTGTATGTATTGTTTACCTACTATTGGCTGAGTGTAGGAAAAATAACCTCTGGATTGTTGATACACTTTGGTCAACAATGCAGATGGTTGACAGTTGTGCAATAACAGAACATCCCAAGGTCTGGGAAATTTGTCCTTTCCCCAAAGATTGTTCAGTCTCAGAGTTAATAAATATAATTAACATATGGTGTTGGGTTGCTCAGCCTCCCACATAGGAATGCAGGGGGCCTACCCCCTCCAAAAACACTGTTTTTGTAACCCTGTTTTTTGAGGAGTAACCTCTGTGCACGTGCAGAAGCATGTTGATCTTTGCATTTCAGTGTGAGAGGGTCGACGTTAGTGGGTTGCCATTTTGACGTAACTTTGATTTGACAAATGTCACTAGGTCCATATATATATATATATATATATATATATATATATATATATATATATATATATATATATATATATATATATATGTGTGTGTGTGTGTGTGTGTGTGTGTATATATATATATATATATATATATATATATATATATGGATATAGATATATAGATATGGATATATAGATGTGTACATATAAATATAGCTATATTGATATTGTGGTGCAATATAACATTCTTTGGTAGGGAATTTGGGCACTGCCTACCAAATGCTTGTAGTTCAGTGCAATGGCAAAACATTAACAAAGCATGATAAGAAACCCTGGATATAAGGTGACCCCTAATTATTGTGGTATTCAGTTGTATATGTCCATCCACACAGAAATACAAACATACATTTGAGTATACATTAAAGGTAGACAGCCCACATGTGCAGTAGGAATCTAAGTGTATGCAACATGCATGGAATAGCTATGGACATAAACAAGATCATACTGCACTACAGAATATCACACCCATCCCTTAAACAGACACAAATCCACTGAGATCCATGTACAAAAGTGTCAAAAAAAAGACACGAGACACATGTGTGAAAATATAACATTTTAAATTCAAATTTAAAAACAATCAAGCATGCTGAGGACTTTAATGGGTAACTAAGGGATCTGAGATGATATTGTCTCTTCCTCCTCTTCCTCATCTGTGGATAGAGCATTCTCCTCATTCTCCTATTGTAAGCCTTGAAAACTCCTCCGGCTTTTCTTCTACTGCTCTCATTTTCCTCCAGCTCCTAGCCTATTACTGGAGCCAAGGCCTAACTACAAGCAGTAGCAGACTTTTCCATGAAATGGTGGTGGTGGTGGTGGTGGTGGCAGTAGTGCTGTCACTACAGGATGAGAAACAAGTGGTCATGCAGGGTTTTATCTCCTCAATGAGGTAGCACATGTGATGCCACGATATAAGGGTCTGAGTGGACCAGACCATAGAGCTATGATTGCACCAGTTAACAAGGAGATAGGATACAAAATAGGTGTATAGGGACCTAAAGAAAAACAGGGTATGAAATATTTGCCACCCATTTCTCTAATAGCAAGACCCTAGCCTCATGTTGGGATGGATTCACACCTAGGGATTTTAAGAATGCTTTGGACTGTTACTTGTAGTTCATTATTATGACTGGACACATTTTAAGTCAATAGCCATTAGATGTCCTCTAAAGTAGCAGGCAGAATATGGACATCCTAGCTATTTGGCCTAATGTTGTAGCATCCCCACATCTGCATAGAGATAATGCACCATCCTCTCAGCAGCTTGTTTAATGTATTGACACACAGCCACAAGCACCTATTTCTGTATCACTTCCTGCCCCTTTTTCTAGATTCATAGAGTTTACAAGACACAGTCAGTCTGTATTTCATAATGAAGAACGAAAAAGAAGTAAAAACCAACTAATAACTCCACGAAATGGCTTGATGCACAAGGAAAGGCACAGTACCAAAAAGATTTGTCCAACAGCTTTATTCGTGATCCACTCCACAAGCACAATGCTGTGCTAAGTACTGCAACAAAACACAATGCACACAAGGTTGAGCGCTTTCATCTATTTCATCAGAACCCAGAAGCTCCCCAACAAAGTTCTTAAATGTCCAATTAGGCGCCAAAATTAGTGAATTGAATAAATTCACTCAATTTGTACATCCTTGCAGGGTTTGTGCCTAAAAGCATGCATAAATACATACATAGAATATTTAATTGTAATAAAACATAGCAAAACTAGTTACTGTAAAGCTTATTTGAATAGTGATTAACTAAACACTTGTGATAATGTAATACAACTAATGTTTAGATGTATAAAAGTGTGTATATCTAGTATATCTAATATATAAAGATATATAAACAATGTATAAAAGTATGTATGAATTTGTAATATATTGAAAAGGAAAATATTGATTATATATTGCTTTATACATATATAAATGATATTGTGTATAGGATATCTACGGATGTTCTATGTATAGATAAGTATATAAATGTATCCTAGTTTCTAATGAATAAAACTTATAATATACAATATAAAATACAATATGAAATACATAATTGATGTACTAAAAAATGCTCACAAGACTATAAAGCCTAGAATGATGGCATACTACCACCCTACAAAAATTGATCTATGCATAGGTGGGTAAAAAATCCAAAGGTGACAAAACAGTGGTGCGATTAATAAGTCAAGTAAATGTATCATAGTAAAAATATCATAGTAAAAGGATATCACTATTCAAATAAGCTTTACAGTAACTAGTTTTGCTATGTTTTATTACAATTAAATATTCTATGTATGTATTTATGCATGCTTTTAGGCACAAACCCTGCAAGGATGTACAAATTGAGCTAATTGGACATTTAAGAACTTTGTTGGGGAGCTTCTTCTGATGAAATGATGAAAGCGCCAACCTTGTGTGCATTGTGTTTTGTTGCAGTATGTGGAGTGGATCACGAATAAAGCTGTTGGACAAATCTTTTTGGTACTGTGCCTTTCCTTGTGCATCAAGCCATTTTGTGGAGTTATTAGTTGGTTTTTACTTCTTTTTCGTTCTTGGTTATATTTTGCGATGGCTGAAGTGCCCGAGGGATTGCCGGTTCCTACAGGTCATGAAGAGCTTGTCTCTTTAAGGGCAGAGGTGACGTCTTTACAGGCCGACGTAAGCAAACTTTTGGCCATTGTTAGCAAGTTTTCGTTCCTAACCAACTTGGATAAGGACAAGTTTCAAAAAGCCTGCAATGGAGGTAAAGATGTACCTATCGGCACTAGAAGTGATGAAAGCACCGAGATGAAGGATCGAGTGAGGCGAAATGGTAGCGTGTATTCTGATGGCCATTTCAACAGTTCTATTGACATTCCAAATGCCCAGCCCCACCACACCAGAGGTTCGTTTATGGAAGGGGAAGGAGAAGTAAGCAAGCGGGCAACTAGACTAAATCTTAAAGACACTAGTGTGGAGGACAATCACTTAAACATTTCTCTTGATGCTGAATGTACTTTCGATTTTAGCCTGTTCCACCTAGATGACGAGTCGCAAAGACTGGGAGCTAAACCTAAAAGGAAGGAAGTGTTGAAAACATATTCCTCTGTGGCCCAGCGTGTTGAGTCACACAAAGGTACTGTTTCTTACAATAATTACAGGAAAACAAGTGATTTACAATATGTTCAAAAAAAGAAAAGTGGTCATGGTGTGAACGAAAAAGGTTTTAAACATTATAATGTCAATAATTTTATTCACAGAGATGTTGTATTTACACAGAATGACAATTGTGTTGATTGCAATAAAACCCCGACTAGAGTTGATGAGGGTAGAAAATATATGCTTTAGGGAAGAGGCTCTTACAAGCTAAAAGTATTAAAATTGATAATTCTTACCTTATACAGTGCATAGAGTTGGGTATTATTCCAAAGGGGTTAAGATTTTTTAAATTACCGCTAGGGTTGGAATATACTGACAATGTGGTGCAAGATTTTAATAAACTGTTTGACCAGTTTGGTACATTATATATAGAGAAGTTAATAACATGTAATGAAGAAAAACTGGTACACCTAACAAATGAAATCGACAAGCTCAATGAAGAAATTTTACATGATGAACATTTTAATTTATGGTGTGATTTATATCACAAACAATTCAGTACTGTGGAATACAAAGCAAACACTATAGTAAATAGAAAGAAAGGCAAAATTGAAAGAGACATCACGGCCTATAAACAGCAGGGGGCATATGTGTGGCCTCAGTACAAGAGCTATGTGAGTAGATCTAACAAAGGACAGGAGACATATAGAAGGGAAAGAAATGATACATGGAGGTTAGAGAGTGAACAAAATTTTCAGGGGGGACGATTTCACCCTGCTCCCAAAAAGTTCAGGACAAGATACTAATTTCTGGTTCCCAAGTGGGGCTAGGTAGAGTAGATTCTAGTGAACCATTACCCTACTCCAACGATCAACATGATTCCCATTATAATTCTGCCTGTCCCACCTTCCCTCAAGGCCAACCTGTTGTCACTCACACGTACAAAGGCCTGCAGGTTTACAATTATACTGATTTTGTTATTACAGAAGAATTTTGTTCCTTATTCTGCAAGGGCATGAAATTTATTCCCGTTTCCAAATTCAACATTTTTGACACTATAAAGGAGATCAAACTTCTTTCAAGGAGAATGAACCTGGCCTTTCACTTCAAGGACAACAATCACGAAGATACTACGGCACAGCATGAAGAAGGTCATCAGTCCAGACTCAAAAGAAAGAGTACTTATGTTCCAGGATACAACCCTATGGTTGCCCAATATGAAAAGATGGTAGCAAGTGACATATATTGGCATTCCAATTACATCAGGAAGCACGAATCTCAATCATCTGATCATACACTGGACAATCTTACAGTGGCAGAAAGAGAGTGCTTGAATTCTGTCATAGGCAACAAAGATCTAAGGATCATGAAACCGGACAAAGGTGGAGGGATTGTGTTGTTTAACACTGTTGACTACCATCAGGAAATTTTGAACATTCTACATGAATCCGGAAACTATGAAGAAGTGTCCCTCAACCAGGTCAACATAGGTTACCAACACATCGACCTAGCCATCGAAGCCTTTCTATTGGACAATAGGATCACGAATGATACTTATGAGCTCATGAGAAATGAATTTCCCAAGATGGCCACTATCATAGGGATTCCGAAGATACACAAGAATGTCAACCGACCCCCCTTTAGACCCATCATTTCCGGTTCCAAGTCCAAAACGTACCATTGACTCTTGGACCAAGCAAGTATACCAAAATGCTGAACATCTCATTAAAGATTCCTGGAGTTTTTTGAGTAGGCTCACTCCCTTGATTTGGCACCAAGGCCAAACTTTCATAACCATTGATGTCATCGACCTCTTCTCCTGTATCCCCAAGGAGAAAGGCCTAGATCTCTTTTTTGATGGTTTAAAAAGATATTCTGGGTTGAGTTATGAGAAAATCAATCTGTTGGTCGACATGATGAGGTTGGTCCTCGAACACAATTATCTGAAATTTCAAGGGGAATTATTCAGACAAAGTAGAGGAGTTGCTATGGGGGCCTCATGTACCCCGATCTTCGCCAATGTAGTAATGCTTGAATGGGAATCCTTGTTTGTTTTCCCAAGCATTTATTACAAGTACGTTTCTTACTACAGCAGATATCTGGACGACCTATTTGTCTTATGGACAAGACCAGCCAGTTTGATACCTGAATTCATTGACTATTTAAACAATACAACTCAATTTTTAAAATTCACTTACAATGTGGAGTCTCAGGGTATAGCATATTTGGACACATATATATCCACCACGGAGAGTGGATTTCAATCTCAAATATTTAGGAAAAAAACATTCTCGAATGACTACCTGTATTACAACAGTTGTCACCCTCCACACATATTTAAAAATATCTTTAGAGGTCAGTGCATTACTAGGAGGTTATGGAGAGAGAACTCAATATGATATCTGAAATGTTTTACAATAGGGGATATCCTAACAATCTAATAAAACCTATACGAACTTACATTATGAAGGAATGGGGGAACAAATACCCACCCTTATTAGGTAAACCCTTCATTTTACAAGAAAAGAAGAGAGTTCAAGAAGGATGTTTTGTGTCCTCACTTATAGTCCATGTCAATACCCTCAAGGAGATACTCTTAAAACACTGGAACCTTTTCAGAATATCAGATGATTCTACTAGTGTCGGCTAAGTTTGTGTACAAAACTTCTTTTAATATCAAAAGGTTGTTGGAAAAGACACAGGCGATACATAGGGAGGCCAAAACGCACGGACACACCACGAAATGTGGATCTTGCAAGCAGTGCAGATTAATCAACACTAGCAAGGTTGTGAAATTAAATAACATCACGCATAATAGCCTGCATAGCAAAGGTGGCAACTGTAATACATCCAGATTAGTTTATGTTGCCACCTGTGAGAGATGTGATGCATTTTATATAGGCAAAACAGAAAGGAGATTTAAGACTCAACATACATACAGGATAAGGAAGAAGGACCCCAACAATGCATTAAGTAGGCATATTATAGACAGGGGTTTTGTTTAGCATCATAGATCACATTGACACAACAACAGCCTGGGGAAATTGGAAATGTCATTTATCTCTCCTAGAAAGCAAATGGCAAATGATTTGTGATGCAACAACTAAACCCGGCCTTAATGACCACATAAGTATCAAACCTTTCCTCATTCTTGATAGTTAATGCAGTTAATTTTATTCTTAATAATTAGTTTCTAACAACTTTTTATTAACTTTATATTAATTATTTATTAATTTTTTATTAATTATTGTTCATATATCAACTATTTTTATATGTAGAAATGTATAAATTATTATGCATTAGTTTTTCATTTATAATTTATAAATTGACAAGCCTTGTAGAATAGGAAGATTTTGTGGTACATATCCTTTTACTATGATATTTTTACTATGATACATTTACTTGACTTATTAATCGCACCACTGTTTTGTCACCTTTGGATTTTTTACCGACCTATGCATAGATCAATTTTTGTAGGGTGGTAGTATGCCATCATTCTAGGCTTTATAGTCTTGTGAGCATTTTTTAGTACATCAATTATGTATTTCATATTGTATTTTATATTGTATATTATAAGTTTTATTCATTAGAAACTAGGATACATTTATATACTTATCTATACATAGAACATCCGTAGATATCCTATACACAATATCATTTATATATGTATAAAGCAATATATAATCAATATTTTCCTTTTCAATATATTACAAATTCATACATACTTTTATACATTGTTTATATATCTTTATATATTAGATATACTAGATATACACACTTTTATACATCTAAACATTAGTTGTATTACATTATCACAAGTGTTTAGTTAATCACTATTCAAATAAGCTTTACAGTAACTAGTTTTGCTATGTTTTATTACAATTAAATATTCTATGTATGTATTTATGCATGCTTTTAGGCACAAACCCTGCAAGGATGTACAAATTGAGTGAATTTATTCAATTCACTAATTTTGGCGCCTAATTGGACATTTAAGAACTTTGTTGGGGAGCTTCTGGGTTCTGATGAAATCTGCTTCGCAGATGAAAGCGCTCAACCTTGTGTGCATTGTGTTTTGTTGCAGTACTTAGCACAGCATTGTGCTTGTGGAGTGGATCACGAATAAAGCTGTTGGACAAATCTTTTTGGTACTGTGCCTTTCCTTGTGCATCAAGCCATTTCGTGGAGTTATTAGTTGTATTTCATAATGACCTTAAGAGTACCCACCCACATAATTCACCTCCTGCCTCTTAAGGGCAAAACAAGTCAGACCCAGGTGATTTTATGGGTGTCCATCTGATCATCAAGATTTCCCTAAAGAAGCCAGAATATCACTCTGTTTTTTACATATAATGAAGAATATAATAAATCTACCCCTCCAGCATGTCCTATTTATTTATTTATCTATTGATGGAGATTCAAGATTTTAGTTCAAGTGGTTGTGAAGCCTTTTGTTTTGTGGAGGTATAGGATATGAAGGAGGGATGGGCACTTAACAATAGAATGATTATGCGCCTGCATTGAACTCTAAAACACATAAACATGGACCACTTTTGCACATGCCATGACTCATGTCTGTATATGAAAAATATATTATGCCACTGCAGACGCAACCAACAACACAACCCAAACTACACATCACTTACATTCCATGGCTTACATTCACAAATACAGCTGTACTGAAGACCTCTACAGTGTAAGCCACCTGGAACCATAGCTGTGAGAGACCATCACCTATTCACAATGTATACATATTTATATACATACAGCGCATGACACGTTAAAATACATGACACATCAAATTTATTCATGACAAGTGGTGATGCTACCATGACAATCTGTTTTTGGAATGGAACGTGTTAAATGTATCCCTACAGCTAATATATCTGGACCAATAAAAATAACAACAAATTGCACCGAACAAGCCTAATAACCAAAGTCAGTGAGTAAAGGAGTGTATGTCACACTAGAAAGAAACATTCATATGCATGACCATCCCTGTCTCAGTCATAATACACTGTACTCCTAAAAGTTAGCTCTCCCACAATTTACTTTGGCACATATGGTATAGAAATGCAGTATTATATATAACATACTCATCTAAGTAATGCCAATGACATGGCTAAAGTATCATTTTTTTTATTCCAGCTTACCACTGACTTCTTATCTCCTGCCCTCCTTTGTTCAGATGTCTCCACATTAGGGGCAACATTGAATAACTCTTCACCATGTGGCTTCCATGCATCTGGATGGAAAGGCCTCCAGGCCATACAGGCTATGCAGTCTTCCTATACTCAGAATTATCATATTGTAGCCATGTTGGAGTTTTCAATAGCCACATTTCCCACCCCCAACATGACAATATCAATATCTGGCTGGGTGGGTATTGATGAGTAGCTTCAGCACATGCTCCATACCAGGTTCTTCCATTTTCTTTCATCTCCCCACCCCAGTATCATCTATCTCCCTCTCTCTGAGCTGCAGCCTTCACTAAAACTCTATATGAGTGGTGCGAGGTATGGTCCCACACCCCAGGATAGGCACATCCATCCTCTCAACCAGCACCCTCAGGTGCTCAAGCTGGTAATCAAACTTGAGTCACCTGAATAGTAGTCAAGGTATTATTGCTCTATGCCACTGTTCTGGTTAATGTAATTGATGATTAAACAAAGGCAAAAGTATAATATTTTGAAACTTAGATAATTAAAATCTCAGAAAAATCTCAGAAAATGTATACAAAAGAATTAAAATAAGACCAAATAGAAAAAAAAATACAAGGAAAATAATCTTTATAAATGTATAGTATTTTAACAATAGTAATATCCAAAGTAATAGAAAAAGAGATGAAAGGAATGTATCACCTTAAAAATTAAATAAGGGCTATCTTCTACTTATAATAACATAATGCATTAGTTTATTTCAGAACATTGTCATATTTCTCTAACAGAAACTTAAATTTAGGCCAGCATTTATAATTACATTTCCTTTTCAAGATCTCAGTTTAATGGTATTATTTTTTTTTCATTTACTTGCTATAAAATGAAAGGAAATTTCAAAAAGAGAACGCTATTTTTTTTCTATTTTCTTGTTATCATTTTCTTACAACAGCCAAAAATGCCAAAATATAGTTTGTTAATTAGAATTATTATGTACTGGTACTTGAGCATTAAATAATACCATATGTTTTGAAATTTCAAAATTGTTAGTTCAAAAGGATTGAGCAAAACTTTGAAAATCACTCCAGAACGTCTTTAAAGAATGTCAGTTATAAATTATCTGCTCTTCATCTGCTTTGCATTACCAGCACACAGTACTTTGTCTTAACTAGTTTTGTGCAGTGCAGACATATCCTTTGTATAAATTTCTACATATAGATTTCTTTTTCAGAAAAGATAGCCCCAGCTAAGAATTTCAAGATAACTAAATTTGCCTTAGAAATTAAACATGGAAGAGCACAATTTATCATAAAATTCTTGTAAGTCTTGGGAGTATTAAGTCTTATAAATGAGTAATAATTCATAGAATTTTGATAAGTGAGATCAAACCATACTTGTGTCATTCCAAATTTAATTAAACTATTGGAAAAAATAGAGGAAATGTCCATTCTAAAATATGAATACATTGGAACTTTACAGTTAAAAAGGTTCTTGGGGATATTCACAGCTCCTTAGTACTTCGATGAAGAACTGATTACCCAAGAGACAGTGATTTTTGTTTTTAATCTGCTTTCATGGAATTTGTCTAAAGTTGTTTGTTCTTTTACACTTATGTACAAAAACATGCATTTAAAATAAAAACTTAGCCATATTCCTTGCTCCTCTACAGTTGGCTAATTTAAAATTCCTTGAGCATCAGAAGCCTGAAACAAAAGACACCAAGGAACATAATGTGTATTGCCTATTTCCACAGAAAATAACTGCTAGTGTGATTTGTAATTCTGTGCCAGTAATGATTCCCTTCTTTTGGTCGATTTCTCCCATCGTCATAAAGTTGCTATATATGATTTCAAGCCACTGCAAAAAAACTTAAAGTTATTCTTTTCAACCTTCTTTGTTTCAGCCATTATTTTTAGCATAATTTTTGATTTTGATGATTAGAATTGTGCAGACTGGTGATTCATAATAGAATCCATATTCCTTGAGAGTAGGCAAAGATAAACAAATAGCTTGCAGTGATTAATGATTTGCATAATCTCTAAACATTTGTGATTACTCCCTTGTTATGTCCAACAAGTCTTTTTTAAAAGTACTGTATTCTAATGCCATATTATTCAATTTCAAAATATCTGTACTTCTTAAATCATCAAATACAAATATATGTCTTGTTAGCTCTTTATACTTCTTTCTTGGCATCATTTATACATCTATCTATCTATCTATATATATATATATATATATATATATATATATATATATATATATATATCTTTGAAAAATCAATGTGCTAGCCATTGATGCAAAGTGGTTCAATGCTGGTACATTGAATGTTCTACCCAATGAGGAAAAATATATGAGCAAAATAAACTGGTCTCACACACACACACACACACACACACACACACACACACACACACACACACACACACACACACACACAGCTTCATTCTGTGACTTGGCAAACTTAAATAAAATGCAAAAAATAAATAAATAAAAATAAAAACAGAAAGAGATGTTTTATGTTATAGGCTTTTTTCACACAACTGACATGCTGTCTCTGCTTCACCTGTCAATCCCAGTTTTGCACAGCCTTGACCAAAATGGAATATTCATGCAGGAAGCAGCAGTAGATGTTTCGAAAGTCTCTACATCTTGCAGTCAGCTACAATTATATTTGATAGCTTGTATTTAAGAGTACTGCTGCTATATTTTCAAATTAGTTATTGGATTTTTCTGCCCTTTACACTGTAATGGGACCTGCTTTTCATTGATCTTGCTGCTGCTTTCACCATACAGTAGTCATTTTAAAAGTGCATGTTTCCAGCTAATTTGTTTGATTGCCCTGTTTGAATTCTCTTTGGGCTAACTGTAGTGGGGTTTCACATTAAGAAGGCCTGAGACTGCTTTTCTAATGGGAGTGGAAGGAGGCTTGATTTGTCCGAGCTGGAGATCACACAGGAAAGTCTTAAGTAAGACTGCTTGATTGGTCAGAGAGCTATTCGGTTTGTTTAGTCAGTTTTCTCTGCCTCCATAAATTTGCTTTAATTTGCATAGTTCTTAGCTCATTTCCACCGAGCTCACAAACACTTGGCCTATATCTAGTGTAATCCTAACAAAATAAGTGCTTCACATTGATGTTTACACTTTTATAAGACATTTTAAAGTACTGCTACTATATTGTCAAATTATTTTTTGTGTTTTTCTGCCCTTTATTTCTGTAAAGGGCCTTGCTTTTCAGTGAATTTGCTACTGGTTTCTCTGTGTTGTAGTCATTTTAAAAGTGTTTGTTTCAAGATAATGTTTTTGATTGTCCTGTTTGAATTCACCTAGGTTTAACTGTGTGTGTTTTTTTTTCATTAAGAAGGCCTGGAATGCTTTTCTAGTGGGAGTAGAATTCAGCCTGGTTAAGTATTTTTGGTGCCTGTATAAATTTGGTGGGTTTACACAGAGCTGCTTTTAGGCATCTAGCAGTGCACTGTATAGTAGCAGAAATTTAGAAGGTAACATTTTCCTATAGAACTACATCTGAAACTCTACCCAGCGACTCAATGATTGCAGAGAGAAACTACTTTGTGCGCTGAGAAGCACAGAGCAACTAGTGTGTGTGTGTTGTGGAGTACTGCCCCTTATATTTAGTATTAAATTACCTGGTCTAGTCCCTAGTGCCAGAAACACCCTTAGTTTCCCCCCATTTTAACCCCACATTCATCACACACATAACTCCCTAACAAAGGACCTGGCATCATGGATATGCACCTTCCCAATTTTTCTGCAAGCAGTTTGGTGGATATGGGTATCTCGAGAACATACAGTAATAGTCTCATGCTCAATGGCAACCATTTAATCCTTAAAAAACAGATACAGTATGTGAGAGATGTATATACACAATACGACTTGTGGCAAAACTCACACAAACAAACACACAAAATAAAAACTAGGCTGTCAGAAACACACTGTACACCCACCACACATATTATGCACCTCATATATAGACCAACTTTTGCTGAGGCACTTAAATGTTATCTTCACAAACCCCAATGAGCTCTCAGACTGCGAAAGTTATCCTCAGCAAACCAAAAAAAAAACATTCAACAAAAGCAAACAATATACATACAGCCTCACCCAGTGGAGCCTCAACTAAAAAGCCCATAAGGTAAACAACACACCACCCAGGACTCTAGTCATAGGGTGTTCCATTGTGTGACATAACGATGCCCCAATCACCAGGATAGATAAAGAGAAAATAACACTCAGTTGTTTATCAGCAGCCAGGATCCACCAAATTATGTATGTACTCATGTTAGTGCACCACAGATACCAGTATGACTCAGCCGTAGTCCAAGTAGGTGTACATGACCTGAGATACTCTCAGAGTAGGGTGTCACAGGCTGATATATGCCTAAAATATTAAGCAACACTCTACCTACACCAAATATGATGCCACAATATGAGCAAAAGATGACTGACTTTAATAATTGGCTTAGTTTCTGGTGTCATTCTAAGGGGCTACATTATTTGTCAGCATGGAAGGATATGGTTAACAAAGCACATTGTTTTGAAAAGGATGGTCTACAGCTATCCCATCCAGGCTTTCAAATAGTGGCTAAAATATTGTCCTCCTCCACATAGCCTTTTTTAGGCAATGCTAAATTGGTAAACCTTCCCACATAGCAAAATCAACCCATGGAAATTTAAAGGTGTTATTTCTCAATGCCAGGAGTTTAAACAAGAAGCTACATTTTCCCAAGCTCTCTTCACCCTAGAGAATGCAGACATCTTGCTCAAGTTCTTTTATATCACATTCTTGTCCCAAACTGAAGTTTTCTTGGTACTGCAGCTTTCCTGCTTTAAAGGTTGCTTTTGCACATTTATCAAGACCAAATTACATTCTTATATCATATGAAGAAGTGATGACTACTTGCAGTTGTACTTTCAGTTCCTCATCTGATGAGCTATGCAGTTTTAAATCATCGACAAAGAGAAGATGAGACATATTTATACTTTGTTGCTTTCTGGGAGCCAAATTATACCCATGACCTAATCTGTAAATAAATAATTCCATTTGGTTAATTTATCCTTTATCATGGCTTAACTACAAAGTGGTTTGCCACTGTTTCATGGTTGCTGTGATGTAGTTTATCAGTTTAGAGTGCATCTTATGCATTTTAAGCATTCTTGTATCCATGAATGTGGGATACTGTCAAATGCTTTTTTGTAGTTTATCCATGCCATTCTTATACTCTTCCCCTTTTTACAGTTCTCCACTATGACTTTATTTAACAACAAATTATCTTTTGTTCCATATGACTTTCTTTTATTACCCTTTTGTTCTTTTGCCTTAATTGAGTTTTCTTCTAAATGACTATAAACCCTGTTGGCATCAATTCCAGTGTACAGTTTATATTTCATTGGAAGGCAAGTTATTGGTCTATAGTTTTTAGGGTAGCTTGCAGGTTCACTCTTTAGTAGAGGCATTGTTTCCATGTTGTTATCCAGGCTGGTGCCTGTTTGGGGTGTGCATATAAGTAGTTCTTACTCATGGCTAAATCTTCATGCAAAGATGTTAATACATTTAGCCAGAAGTTAGGTACTACATCTGGGCCTGGGAATTTCCAATTAGAGCTTTTCTTAACTTTGTTTCAATCTCTCTGGCCATTTTTTTCATTTCATTCTTTTACTTCTTCTATTCATTTAGCATCTTTGTTATGCTTCACTGGATTTTCATAAATATTTCTCCAAAATGTATCTATTTTTTTCTTTTTTGGTGGTCTTTCAATTGCTTTTACCTTGTTTCCTAATTCTCTATAAAACTTTTTTGGGTCATCATTAAATTGCTTATTTTGTACTTTCCTTTATATTTATCCATGTACCTTCTAAGTTTTTCTGCCTGTGATGATATTTTTAGTTTAATATTTGTGATAGTGCATGATAAATCTTGAGGCATTATAATACTGCGCATCACTTTTATCATGTCTGTCTTTCTGAGTATTTTTGTTGATCTGTTCCCTCTTCTATACGCTTCTAACAGTGACACTTCTTGTCTTAATTGCTTTATAGTTTTCTCTATTCGATACTTCCATGATGGCATTCGACTTCTCCCCACCCTTTCCCTTACTGCTCTGTGTTCTTGTGGTAGGAGTTCATCTGTTATTAATTTGGCACAGTAATGCATTCTATTTACTTCTGTTATATCACATGAATCTATGGACAGCCATGATTATTGTGTTCATTTATTTTATCAAACTTCTAACTTGTTGGGCTTTATTGACCTTCTGCAGTCTTTTTCTTTCATTGATCTTAATATATCTATCCATCTCTATTAAATCAAGCAACTCTTCTCTTAGATCATTTTCTTCTAAACTGAGAGCACATTCCTTGTCCACCATTTCCTGTGGGCATTCTATAGAAAGTTCCAGAGTTTCTTCCTCTGCCATGTTCTCTTCAGTTTCACCCAGTGTCATCTGTTGTTCTTTCATATGGGAACTCAATGGCCTATCACTCCATAGCATTGACTGCGTCAGAGTTGCCACAGTTTCCTGTTCTTTCCCTTGATGTATAGCTTCAACTGGACCTTCGTACTGGTTTCCTATGGGAGGCTCCAAAGTATCTTCATATGTCAACTGAATAGATGCTTCCTGTTCCAATGGCTTTTACTTAATTTGAGTGTCCATTGTTCTATCCCGTTGTATTGTTATCTGAGTTAAATTTTGTACACTAAATCCTTCACTTTGCAGGAAATCCATAACCTCAGTTTCAATTTCTTTAACTTCCCCATTATTAATCCTCTTTCCTACTTTTCCTCTTTGTTTCCTTATTGTTTGTATTGTAAAATGTTCCATAGCCTGATGTCTTTTCCTGCATTTCTCTTCAAATATCATTGGTGCTGCTCTTTTTGCATTGATTAGTTTTGCTTTATCTTTTGTATAAATATTGCACCATATTAAATCTCTTTTTTCTTTCCCATGTCCACATTTCTTCTTCAGATGTTTGCTGCTCCTCTTGTTTCTCCTTACTTTGGGGACTTGTTGTTCCATCATGCTGTGATATGAACTGTGTTAGACTTTCTGCAATGAATCCTTCACTTTGCAAATATTCCATAACTTCAGCTTCTATTTTTTTAACTTCTACTTGACTAATCTTCTGCTCTACATTCCCTCTTTGTGATATTATTTTTTATTGTGAAATTATTCACATCTGGATGCCTTTGCCTATATTTCTCTCTGAATAGCTGCAGGGCTGCCTTTCTTGTGTTGATTAATTCGACTTTCTTCTTTGCATAAATATCACACCATATCAGATCTCTCTTTCTTTCTTTCAAATGTCTCTAAATTTTGTTCTTTAAATTTTTGCACTTCCTCAATCTCTTCTTTTTCCAAACAGGACAAGATGTATTGGTCTATATAGTGTTTTTCATGGATCTGTTGTATTAATGACCACACATTTTTATTTGAAGCTGCTGACAGTTTTTCTTGTGAAGGTATTTTTCTTTCCTCTAATTTCTCTTTGTCTGGAAATTCTGGGGCTTCTTGCATAATAGTAACAATACATTATTTCTTTCTTATCCTCAATAGTCCACACTATCATCTTTATGGCTCTTTTTTGTCCTATCAGGTTTTGTGATTTTTGTGGACTGCTACTACCTTCTACAACAGGGGGAGCTATCGTCCCACTGGGCCTGGCCTAGCCCCATTGTAAGAATGGTTCTGTGTCTTGAGGATTCTACAATATCATTTTTTCCAGTCCTGGTACCAGTGTGCCTACCAGGATTGGGCACTTGTTTATCCCGGGACTAGTGCACCCCTGCTATCCTCTTTATTTTTGAACCCACTTCTGTCCATGATATATGCTATATATAATACATTTTATATATCAGTGCTGTCTTGGTGAGATTTTGTGAAAAACAGGGTCCACCTCGTGAAGGTGCTCACCAATACTTGAGGATGAATTCAATTCCAGCAATACTTTTCTCCTTTTGCTGATTTTATCATCTCTCCATTTGGACCTCAGCTGTGTGAGTTTCTCAATGATGCCAGAGTGGGAGATTGTGTCAAAGCCCTTGGCCAAGTCCAGATAGGCAGTATGTACTGATTTGCCTTCATCCAGGGCTTTGGTGACACTCTTGAAGAATTCCACTAGGTTTAACAGGTATAATCTGCCCTTAACAAAGCCAAACTGGGTCGGGTCAAGAGTTTGAAGGTCACCAATGTCCTTGTTGATAAGGTCCAAGTTGATTCTCTCCATGGCCTTACAGACAAGGCTGGTCAGGGTTATGGGTCTATAGTTCCCTGAGTCGCTTGAGGGACCCCCTCAGTGCAAGGGGATTATGGTTGCTGTTTTCCATTCTGCTGGGACAAAGCCAGTACTTAGACTGTGGTTGAAGAGAGTACCCACTGGTTCCATTAACTCTTGTTTTACACCATTTAGTAAGCAGTCTAAGATGTTATCCATTCCCATATGGGCTGTGTTTTTGGCCTTGGCGAGTGTTTTTATGACCTGTTCTTTGGAGATAATAGGTACAAACCTGGTGCCAGGTATGCTTTGGGGTATGAATGCTGGAAACAGGGGTGTGAAATTTATCCCACTCCTGTCTGCTAACAGGTTGCGAAATTCCTCAGGTTCAATATGACTGGTACTATCCACTATGAATTCAGTGCAAAGCTGGGCCTTCCCTTTTACATTACAGACATTGCTAAAGAATGCCTAGTGATCATCCTTAGCTATGTATGCTAATTTAGTTTTATATTTAGCTTTAGGGGACTTTACAAGATGTCTCATTTGCTTGTTCAAGCAACAGAGGTTGTTCTTCTGCTGAGACTGTTCCCTCTAATTCCTGGACGTTAGTTTCTTTCTCTTGTTGTATAATCTAGTTATGCTAGATGTCCACCAGGGTGGCTTGTTTTTTCATGAGCAAGTTTTGATCTGTTCTAGTACAGCTAAGTCTATACACCTATAAAGGTGTGTATACAGGGCATTTGTATGCATCTCCATATAGCAGTCTACACTGTCATTGGTGGCAGGAGGTTTGAAACTATTTATGCCATCACTTAGGAGGCTATAGTTTGCTTTGTAGAAACTTTTCAACCTTTAAATCTTGATGGGGAGGGGAGGTAGGTAGAAATGTTACATTGAACAAGACCTATTTTATGGTCAGACCCTACCAGGGAGGGTGTCACACATAAGGTGGTGCAGTGATCTCCCATGTTGGTGAGTACTAGGTCCCCTTGTGGGGGTGTGGACATACTGTTCACAAAGTGCAGGAACCTTAGGGTGAGCGTGTTTGAGCTCATATATATTTATCCCAGTCGATGAAAAGATAGTTAAAGCCACCCATGCTTAGGGAGTTTGGCTGTATTATGAGTGACTCAAGTAGATCCAGGAAGGCACTGTGTGGACCTGTAGCTAACAATGATGTGGAGGGGGATCTTTACTACAGCTAGTTGGACTTGGAGTAACTCTAACAAGTTGTACTGCTTAACAAGTCTTGAGGTATATTTGTCTTTTATGAAGATGGATACACCTCCTCCTTTGGTTCTTTCATGTTCATTTTGCAGCCTGAACATGTGGAAGGCATTATAGCCTTTCATGGCCAGAGTACTCTCTGCCACCCTAAACCATGCCTCAGTGACTGCACAAATATTGACAGCTTCCCAAGTAAGTAGTGCCTCTGTTGAGTGTAGTTTCTGATTTACACTCCTAGCATTAAGCAGCATAACCTTGAGTTTGTCTTTTGAGGATAATTTTACTTCAGGAATTTTGGTCTTATGACATTGCCAAAAAAGGTACTATGGAGGAGGCAAGTACCTTGGCCATTAACCAAAAGGCAAGAGGTGACAGAAGAAAACCATCCCTGGCAAAGCAACATGGTCTGTCGACTATATCCTCCCACGATGAGAAATACTGGATCCCCCTGGAATGACACCAGTAGCTAAGCCAATTGTTGAAGGTGATAATTCTTTTGTTTGTATTGAGGCCTCATCCTGGGTGAAGGTACAATGCTGCTTATGGCTACTGACATACTTGTCTGGGACACATAATCTGAGAGCACAGTCATATCTCTCTTCATATAGTCCAGTTAGGTATGTCTCAAGTCATTTACTCCAACACAGAGTACAACAGAGGTACACCTGTGCTTGTTTTTGAGAGATATGAGTGAATGGATGACTTTGTGGATCATGGCACCTGACAGGCAGCTGACTGTGACTTTATACTTGTACAGCCTGGTGAGGGGGACATCTATGTGTCTCATTTTGGATTCACCTATGACCAAGCCATTGGATTTCAGGTGTTTTGCCTTAAGGGCTTAATGGGTGACAAACTGATACATTTCATTTGATGTGTAGTGGGTTCTGTTGGGACTGTAATGTGAGACAAAGGTTTGCATTTGTGAGGCTATGTTCTTTTGGAAAGCTTCGAATGAGTACCTCTGTGTATGTGGGATTATGTGCTATGCACTTGGTTTGTTGAGTAGATGAAGTGTGTTTGTGCTGACAACCTGTTTGATATCTGGTTTGTTGTTACCTGAGAGAGAACATTTATTCTAGATTCATTGTATAGTTGCATCTCTCACATATTGTATTTGCATGTTTTAGGAGTACATGGTTGTCAGTATACATGAGATAATAGAAACCTAGCTTTGTAAAAACACAGGTATCCTTATTAAGGACATTTAGATGATCATTGTTAGCAGAGTGATTTTGTGAGCAGCAACAACTGGGCCTGTCTATGAAGGACAAAGGTGCCACCCTAGAGGCGAATTTACAATCACCCAACCATAGTGAAGGTTGTGCTTGAATAGGGTCATTGAAGAGCACTGCTTCACACACAGTGGAAGCCTGTTAAAGAGGAGTGTGAGTTGCTGGGGGATAGATCTGTCTCCCCAGCATGTTGTGTTTATGTCACGGGGTAGGTTGAGAACTCTGGGGTAAGTTATTATTGTCACATATGATTTGCAAATGTCCAACATTTCCAGTAGGGTAGGGTCTGAGACATCTCTGTAGGTCAGGCATAAGTCACCTCTCAGCAGCTTATAGGATACTGAGTACAGTGACAGGTCTTGTAGTCTCTCAATGTACGTGATGTTTGGAGGCGCTGCATTCTCCCAGTCACAAACCTCTATTTTTTTTCTCCATTTGCTGCAGTTGTCCGGTGAGTTACAGACTGAAGGGATCCTTGTACTCAATTAGTGGTCTGATAAGGGTGGAGTACAACAGAGTTATGACATCCCTGGTCTTGGATGTGATGTCCATATTTGTGAGGGCACAATGTAGAATGAGTGTTTCAACACTATGGCCACACAGTGATGAAAGTGTAGAATTTTATGAACATGTGTTTACAAGTCTCACAACACTGTTTGAGCTGAGAGGGATGCTATGTATATCATAATTAGCAGGGGTATCTCATTGCCAAAGGTGACAATGAAGCATTGTTTGATGTAAGATTCAGTCTGTGAGTTTTACACCAATCATTTAGGGAGGGTGGCCTAATGCTTAAGGTGTTTGCTTACAAACATAAGGTGCAGGGTTTGAGTCTCATTAGGGATAATTGGCTAGGCTTAAATGGCTCGCAAGGGCAGTTAGCCTAGTACCAATCTATGAACCTATGAACCTATCAGACCCTTCTGTAATATGTTACCATCACTGGGGGAATCTATATGAGTGCATCTGATTAACAGTCATTTGCAAACATGATAAACAACAGGCCGTCTACTGTTGCTTGCATTTCAGGGAAGTAGTTTCTGCACATTTGAGGGACCCGCACAGATTTTTGGGATATTCCATGGGTAAATGGTTTGTGGGGGGCGCAGTCCCCAACTGTGAGAGTGTGTGTTCTGTTGGTGAGCCATTTGGCTATCCAGCTAGTACTTTATGGCTTAATCCCCAGATAGGGAATTTTTACTATGAGACATGAATGTGGGATATTGTCAAAGGCCTTGGATAACTGAACATAGGCAGTATGCCCTGTTACCTGCCATCCATGTCTTCGGGGTCAGTATCAAAGAAGTCCAGGAGGTTCAATAGGTAAGATCAATCCTTGACAAACACAACATGGGTCGACTCAAGTGTGTTGAAGGCCACCTATGTCCCTGTAGATACAGTCCATGCTGATCCTTTCCCTGGCCTTGTAGATAAAGCTTGTTGGGCTTATGGGTCAATAGTTGTAGTTTTGCACGTTACTAGATTGATGTGCATTGCATATGACACAACATTTGATATTACTTTCTGTAGTCTAGGTGATATATGTGTGGAAAAAGCACTGAGACACCAGAGTTGTAGATTTGAAGGTAGCAAAGTGTACGCACATGTGAGATACACCTGTTTGCACAGTGCTTAGCAGTACATTGCTAAAGTTTGACAATTGGTATTGAGTCTATGAAAAACACCTGCTACTTAACTGGATCTATGGCAGCAGGTATTGATGCATTGATGCTTTCCTTTCTGAGGCCAGATGGTACTGGGTTCAAATCCTTTTCAATCTCTCTTTTTATTTATTTATTTATTTTTTCAAGTGTTTACCATTTAGCGCAAACAGGGGAAACTGGTAAAATGAATGTCAGGTTTGGCTGTGTTTATCTGGTGTGCATGAAATGCAGTAGTGTACAAACTGGCCCACCCAGGAAGCAGACAGAACCCAGACAGCCAATAATAGAAACCAGATGCATTCAATTAATACTATTGGGCATTGAGCAAACCCACTAAGTGACATTGTTCTGCAGTTAACAATGAGGCCTTAGGAATGAATAGTAAGATAGGGAATATCATATAACTAAACCTGTGGCAGCAGGTGTAAGTGTAGGGCTGGAGTATGGATGTTTCTGGGTTCTAGTACAGGGTATACAACTTTTGTTTTTCTGTTGTGACTTTGCAGTTTTTAGCAATGAACTAGAACATGAATAGCTGTTATTTCAACTCTCTTGTGGCAACAGATATTAATGTGGGACTGCCATACACATGGTTCTGGGTTCAAATACAGTATATCCCATACACTTTTACTGTAGTTCCACTTCCCATTATAGTCACTCTCACTTATAAAACTTGACATAGTGTGCATGATATTAATTATATGAATGAGGGCTGAGACACAAATAATGTGTCATCTATTTATTTATATATGTATTATCACAGTTATTATCAAATGCATGTCTATTGGTATACTGTGTACTATATTCCTGTAAGTATATTTCTGCTCTCTGGATTGCCATGACCTTCACATTTGTCAAACACACATACACAACTGCATATACATCAAATAATTTTGAAATTGCGTTGCTTGCTACTGTTGTGCACCACTTACCATCATGCACTGTACTTGCACAATGGTAAGCAGTGCTCAGCATTTTCAAACAGTGTGCACACTTCCAGTAAACACGATAACTAGGGAAACCATCATTCTCCATTGCTCTTGATTCATGATAGACATGACTGGTATTCATGGAGAGGGTGTGAGATTTAGAGATCAGAGATGATGTGTCCAAGAGTCACTCCTAGTGAAATACCACAGCGGCAGGTTGCTGCAGGGAGACTATTCTGGGTCCCGCTATAAGTCAGAGGCTTGGGATATTCTGGCCCAGGGTGTAAACAGTGCCACTGATATCCCCTGCACTGGTGACTAATGTAGTCATTACTACAATGATGTCCGGAGAAGGAAAAGGGGTACCCTTGATGCTTGGATCGAGGAATTTAGGATGGAAGAAATCCCACAGATGTGTATGTATCAACTACAGAGAGTACTTGTAAGGCTTAAAAGATGAATATAGGCAAGACTGGTATTCATAATGGTATTCTGTTCTGTTATGCTTTTTCCACAGCTGCCATAGAAAGGGAGGTAAATGTTAGGACCCATGGCACAAAACTGGTGGGGATGAGGGAGGCATGTGGTATGTATGCAGCAGAAGAGTAGTGATATTGTAGCATTAAAAGTTAAAGATAGCTTGTTTGGTAATTTATAAAGTTGTATCAAACTGAGCATGCATATTTCCACTGTAAAAGCAAGTATGCATGCAGTAGTCTGTAGAACAAACCAAGAGTACAATATTAGACTTTAGTCAGAGGTGGTGGGTTCAAATACCACACTTCCCAACTATATAATACAGTTAATTCTTTAATTATGTGTAACTTAAAGGTTTAAAGTAAATGCTCTATACCAGTGGCACACATGCCCTGCTGTAAACTATAATCTGTTTAACTGGAGCATGCATATGTGCAATATATGCACATGTAAAGGAGTACTTGCTGCAATCTGGAGTATAATGTGCGTCTGTTAGGAGTTGGTAGTCTTAAATGTAATAGTTATCAGTTAGGGGTTGGTAGTCTTAAGAATAAAGGTTAAGATAATAGAGTCAAATAAGTGTATTAATGCATACAAAGGTACTAATCTTATCCCTTTTGTTCTCTCACCACAACCCTTATTTCTCTTTTTTGTTTTGTTTGTTTTATATTATTATGTGTTGTCAAAATGTGTCCATGTTATCCATATTTACCTCATCATGAAATGCTCCACAGCACAGCTGGGTAGGCCTGCCCCACAGGATCTGCCTGCCACCACTCTACTGTCCCAGGCACCATAACCCAGCAAGTCTGGCATCCAGCCTGGCAGCATCACCTCTGCTGCCTCTACATTACTTGCCCCCTCAGGTAGTCCTTCCCCAGCAGATAGTCCAGTGGTTCCCTCTGGGAGCAGTGGCACAGGTGGTGAGTTTATGACCCAGGGTGAACTGCCAGGGATGGTCAGTAGTATTGTGTGGTACTGTTGGGGAACTTCTACGCTGGATGGAGGGGGCTGCACTCCCTCATTTTATGCAGGACCAGGAGGAGGAGAAGGAGACTTTGAGCTCTCCAGCCAGTGGTAGAGTGAGGTGACAGTCATGACAGTGCAGTGAGTAAGGACTCTATTCTCACCATTACCCAGCTTGTTGGCCATGGGTCTTGGATGTCCCCATCCTCACCCCATGTATGGTGTCCACCGACCTCTTATGTACATATGTCCATCACCATCTCTGTGTCTTGTCTTGTTTGTGTTGTCTGTCTGCAATTGCTTCCTCACTTACCCAACCAACCAGGCATAGACATAGCTATGTCCATTCCCCAGCATTCCTCTCTCTCTGTCTCTCAAAAAAAAAAAAAAAAAAAGAGGGCACCTGTCCCACACAAAAAATAAATAAATAAATAAATAAATAAATTGTCCGATACATAGCTCTTCATTTAACATGTGTGTCTTCTTGACACACTTGATTATGTTCAATTAGCTATGCAACATGATTGTGTTGTGGTCACTCCTCTCTCTGGAGGTGACAGTCCAAATTCAGCTAATATTCTGCATATAATATCAGTTTTAATGTTAAAGAAATGGATAGCTATGATTCCTTCCTACCTCCCTCCTGTACATTTCTGTATTGCTCCCCATTTTACCAGTGTCCTATCTTCCCCATTCTTTTCTTTAATTCATTATTGTGCAATGGTGTGCATAGCACACCAATGCACAGCAATGGTACTACAAAAGTACTTAAAAGTGTTAGATTCAGTTGTAAAACTCATAAAAGACAATAGGCACCACTACTGGAACAACTACTCACAAATTTATTATTAAGCACTTTCCGTCCAAAACATATAGTTGAACTTCATCAGATAAAAAAGACAATTACCATACTAGTTTAAATAAGACTAGAGAAAGTCACCTGATTTCCTAGCCCTTCAAAATTTAAAGAAACAACACTTTAAAATCATGATTAAATAGTAAAAAATGTTTTCTTTCTTTTTTGTTTCTTATTGTTAATTTATACCTAAGCAGCAGCAATATCATCTTAAAATACATATAAAATATGAAAAGTATATATAACAATCACATATTGTATAATAAAACAAAAAAGTAATCTTAATAAGCTTTTCAGTTTTAAACAGCATGCTATGGAGCACATATCATTTAACCCTGGAAAATTATATGCATTTAGGCAAATTTGCCATAAAAGCTCTAGTTTTTCTAATTCCACCATAAATGGACCACCCGTTGGATTAATTTTTACTTGGTCCAAAATCCAAAATTTAAATGTGTGTTCCGGATAGAAGTTAATATGTTTTGCCAAGGTGTTATCCAATTTGTGATTATTAATACAATATATAGATTCAGTTGCACTTGAACCTGGTACTATGTGACCCCAGAAAGTAATGTGTTACGGTATTAAGTGCATTAACAAGCGCCGCCACAGAGTGAGTTAAGTAGTTAGGTGTATTCCAGAGACTCAATACTGTCAGACTTTAGCATCCCCATTTCAGCACTGCCCTATCTATGTTCCCCATTTCTTTTCTCTAATGCATTATTGCAGAATAGTGCGCATTGCACAGCAATGCACAAAAACGGTGATATTAAAGTACATAAAAGTATTAGACTCAGTTGTATTCAAATCCAGTACCATCTGGTCCCAAAAAGGAATGTATCACTGCATTAACTGCATTAACATGTGCTGCCACAGAGGCAGTTAAGTACCAGGTGTATTCCAGAAACCTAATACTAACTGTCAGACTTTAGCAATGCGGCTTGTGTTTAGACAATGCTTAACAGTGTGCAAACATGTGTATCTTGCATGAGTATATACTTTGCTAGCTGTCACACAAACTCACTGCTCATCACACTATGGAAATGTATATATTTTGCCTTTTTTGCTATATTACTATTGTTTACTGTCTATTTTCTTTGTATGACATGAAATTACATATAGAAACATAGAAACATTACAAACTGAGGGCCCTATCTAATTATATGCCATATATTTAAAAAAACATCCATGTGTTGCCCCCGCCAAGCACTACAATCCTGGGGTCTCAATACTTTTTCCACACACATATATCAACCACACTACAAAATGTAATATCAAAGGTGTGTTATACAACGCACATCAATCTGGTAACATGCAGAGCTACAACTATTGACTCATATGCCTAAAAAAGGCTTATCTGCACGGCTACCGCAGGAATCAGCATGGAGCATATCCACAGGGACATAGGTGACCTTCAACACACTTGACCGTACCAATGTTGGTTTTGTCAAGGGTAGATCTTGCTTATTGACCATTGTGAACTTCCTGGATACTGACCCCAAAGACCTGGATGAGGGATAACAAGACATACTGCCTATATTCAGTTATCCAGGGCCTTTGACACTGTCTCATAGTGCATATCTCTCATCTGGGAATTAGGCCATACAGTACTAGATGGTAAGCCAACTGGTTCAATGATAGAACACACACTTTCAAAGTTAGGGACTGCACCTCTACCACTAGCTCACTCACCAGTGGAATACCACAAGGATCTGTGCTGGCCCTCAAATGTTTGGGAAATACTTCCCTGAACAATAGACAACAGTAGATGGCCTGTGGTTTACCAAGTTTGCAGATGACTGTTAAATGGACACACTTGTGATGTCCCTACTCTGGGCCACTAATCAAGGAACCTGAATCCTCACCACTGACACTGGAGAGGGACATTCAGTTGGAAGACAAATGGATACACTCAGTTTTTCCAGATGTAAGGCAAGATGGGTGAATGGTCCTTGTAGTCAGATCCAAGCCAGAAAACAGAATGCTCCTGAGACTTCATACATCACACACATCTGGTCATCTGACTCTGACTAGAAGCTGACAGGACTTTAGCACCTATATGTTGCCATACATACAGACAGGGCTTTCCTCAGATGTGGTGCAGCTAAGCTGCAGAAAACAATAAAAGAAACCATTCCACTTCCTACACAGAGCTACAACACATCATTCTCTTCTGACTCAGTGTACATGCAAATCTCTACTCAGTGATTCATTGGTGATGGGGATGGATTAAACCCTGTATCTGTGGTGCAAAGTTCTCCGCCCGAAGCTATTGTTCTGCCTAAGGTGATAATGTTGTATTAGAAGTAATGCTTCTCCACGAGGTTTATTTTTCAATAATAGTTGTTTTATTCCATTTTTTAATGAATACCCTGTTAGAACTTTAAATTACAGTGGTTACAGTGAAAAAGACCAAAGTTCGCATTACAGTTACAATAGATGTATTCCTTATATCATTATAAATCATAAAGAACTTTTGAAACTTTTTGAACATAGAATTAAATTAAGTCATGTTTAAAATTTAAGCTGCTCAAGTATCCATCAGTACATCACAGTACACCATCACACAATAATCAGGTTACCTTTAAACTATGTCTGTCATACTGATATTCATCTATCAGAGGAAGGTTATACACATCATTTTTTTTAACTGCTGCCTTGCTAAAAATGTGTGTAGTGGGTATTGTGGCGTCATAATTCCTAGCCAAAATGTTTCATAGTATTCTGTGTACATTAAAGAGATATCGAATTCTTTTCTGAATTGTCACTGATTGATTCTATAATCTCTAAAATCTAAGAGATCTTACTCTCTTTACTACGTGTATGTTTGTGTATAGTTTTTCAGGTTTTTCCTTGAAGAGCTGCTTTATCTTGTATTTGTTTCAAACTTGTTTTGTGTTGTATTTTATTATAGGTTCATATCCATTAGCAATATGCTTTGTAAACTCCTCTAGCCCTGGTGTTTATAAATGCATCCAAATGTATTTATAGTCAGCTTGATAAGAAAGGAATAGGAAAATACAGGTGGGGAAAATGTCCGTATAGTTACAGGGACCTTGGATGATCTCTCAGAAGGAAAGGTGATGGTGAAAATATTCAAAATTCTGGAGACAATTTCACTGGAACCACTGGAGCTGTAAGGATGGCTTAACAATCAGCAGGAGATAACCATCTTGGTGTGCGAGATGGAGCACATACATGATAAGATGAGACACCACCAGGCTATTGTTCAGTACCAGAAGAACCAAATATCTCAGCTTCAAAAGAATTGTTTAGCTAGAATATGGATAACAGAAAATAGAGGTGAGGTAAAGACTGCTGTACTAGAGGTGACAGCAGATTCAGCCATAATCTCCTTTTTTCATAATAAACTGCTACTAGCAATCAGTGCTCCCACAAATGCAGATTGAGAAACTGACCATATTTATGGAGTGGGGAGGAACATTTTTGAGTAGACATCGACAGAGTCTATGTAAACTGCATTCTTAGGTACCTAAAGAATTGCTTTTCGTTATTGTCAACCTGCTTCATAGTGTGAAGAACAATAGCTTCCTTGTGAGGTGATGCCAGAATGTGATAGGTGTAGGGAGATGAGTGCAGAGGTTG
Organism: Protopterus annectens; assembly: GCF_019279795.1. NCBI lineage: Eukaryota > Metazoa > Chordata > Ceratodontiformes > Protopteridae > Protopterus > Protopterus annectens. The sequence continues at coordinate 493,553,971 of NC_056725.1, read as the reverse complement.
AGGACAGATCAGACTGGATTTGGAGAGGGACAGTAATGAGGATGGACATAGACATTACATAGATAGGGATAAGGATATTCAGGTGGGAGAGAACCATAAACGTATATTAGTGATTGTAGACAAAGGAAAGTAACTGGGGAAGATACCCTCCACAGGGTATTTTGTAGGAAATTGAGGAGTACTTTTTTAAGGCAGTTATGTCATCTATATAATAAGGGGACAAAAGAGGGATTCTAGCCAGCATTATTCTCTGGGGTGAAATTGGTACTAATGCCAAAGATTGGATCCTGGAAATGGGAGGCATAGAACCAACTCCATTATTAACGTTGAATTGAAAATCTTGACAATATTCTTTGTAAAAAGGATCAAAAGGTAACCTTTTAGATACAAAGGAGAGACAGGGATTTGTTAAGCAGAAGACAACATAGGAAAACTGGTGGTAGCAGAGGCAGTTTATTAAACAGGTTGAGGAGGATAAACAGGAGCAAGCAGGGATGATCATTTTTGGTATAGAAAGGTTTTCAACATGGTGCAGCTCACCTTCTTGTTTAACATGTTAGAAGAGGTAGAGTGTTGCATAATTCACCTAGAGTGAAATTAGTGGTTAGTGAGGACATCACTAAGAAAATTGAGCCAGAGAGAGGGCTGCCTAATTTTTCCCCAGTTTATTTGTATTAATTCCTCAGAGCTGCTCATCATTTGATGACTATATCTGACAGTTCCAGTGCTTACAGCTAAGTCAATCCTCTGCAAAAAAAGAAGAAAATAAGTATGATTTTGCACTTCTATTGATAAATGTGATTGCATTTTATTAGTTTCTTGTGATATTTGCTTAATTTTCTGTACTTAAGAAAAAATGTATTGTTCTACTGCTGCTTTAAGCACTTATAACATTGTATCAGATAGTCTGGGCTGTTGTATCTACATTGGGCTCCAAACCAGTGATTTAACATTAAGAATGATTTTTTCTGCACTCTTGTGGCAGGTGTGTTGATCTAAACCTATTTGAATTGGGAATTGCTGGTGGAAGGCTAATTGTGTACTTTCCTGATTGGTAGCTAGCTTAAAACCTGTTCGTTTTTGTCTGTATATAAGACTCACATTTCACTAAGCTGCTCTCTACACAGTGGCAGTTAGCAGTGCCCTGCATAGATGCAAATGGCTTGAAGATAAAATTTCCCTAGAATAGTTATCACTGAAACCATACCCAGCCCACTGCTGCTCTAGGAATAACCAAGCTGCATTCTGAGCAGCATCGCTCTGTTGGTTAACCTTAGACTACACAAAGTATAGTTCCCACTCATAGTCTCTGTGCTACTAGCACAGTCCAGTCCAACTAACCCATTTCTTTCCCTGATAAAACCCACAGTAAGAACCTGATATCATGGATGGGCAGTTTTCTCTGTAGCCAGAGTGATGGACATGGGCATCCTGAGGCTATGTAGCAATTGTCACGTGTTTACTGAAAAAACACTTAATCCTGAAACAAACAAATGCTATGTGTGACAGAAATACTTATGCTATGAAAATGGAGGCAAGACCCTCATATACAGACAAATCAAATGCCAAACAGGTTGTCAGCACACCACTTCCCACATTAAATAAGAATTTGACACTTGAACCCACATTTGTGGAGGTGCTCAGTAATAAATTACCAAAAACACAGAGGCCTCTCAAACGCTGCCCTCAGAAACCACATATACAGACAGCAAGGCAAACAACAACCACAACATAATAATACACACACCTAACATACTGGTCATAGGAGACTCCATAGTGAGACACATGGATGTCTCCCTTACCAGGCTGGATAAGGAGGTTACAGTTAGCTGTCTATTGAGTGCCAGGATCCATGAGATGACACAAACACTCAAGTCGCTCAGCCACAAGTACTAGTATGACTCTGTCGTAGTCCATGTGGGTGTGAATTACCTGGGATGTACCTCTCTAACCTATACAAAAAGAGACATGAATGTGCTCTCAGATTATGTGGCACAGGCAGTTATGAGCCTAGCCTTGAGCAGCATTCTACCTTCACCAAGGATGATACCACACTACAAACAAAAAATGATTGACTTTAACAATTGGCTTAACTTTTGGTGTCAGTCCAAGGCGATCCAATATTCGTCAGCCTGGGAGGAGATGTTTGATAGGCCACACTGTCTTGTCAGAGATGGTCTTCACCTGTCTAGACTTTCAGATACTGGGAAAGGCTTTAGCCATTCCCTACAGTGCCTTCTTTTAGGCATTGTCAAAGTAACCAATCTCCCAATGTAACAAAATCTTCTATTGATAAGCTGAAGGTACTATTGCTCTAAACAAGAAACTGCACTCCCTAGAAGCACTCGTTACCTTGGAAAATGCTGATGTCTGTGCAGTCACTGAGACATGGTTCAAAGGTGCAGAAATCAGCCCAGCCGTACAAGGCTACAATGTCTTGCATATGTTCAGACCACCAACTGAGCAAGAAAGAACCAAAGAAGGAGGTGTATCCATCTTCATAAAGAATAGGTACATCTCAAGACTGGATAAACAGTACAACCGTCTTGAGCTGCTGCATGTCTAACTAATCATAACTGAAATCTTCTACTACATTTTCACTAGCTATAGGTCACCCACCATGAATCAGAAGAAACATACCAAATACCTGGACTTAATGGAGTCACTCACCATGCAGCCCAATACCTTTCTCGTGAGTGATTTTAACTATCCTACCATTGACTGGGGAACATAGACTACCACTAAGATGGAGGCTCAGAGGTTCTTAAACTCAGTCAGTACAAATGCTCTGGAACAGATGGTCAGTACACCCACTAGGGCTTCAAATATCCTGGAAGTAGTACACACTAAAATGGGGTAGCATTGCACCCCCCCTCCCCATGTAATGTCCTATTTGGTAAGACTGGACCACAAAATGATCTCCTTTGAAATAAATACAAGTCCAGACACCACATCAAGCTCAAAAATGCTAAAGTATTTCTTCAAGACAAATTATCTCCTACTAAGCTATGGCATTAACAATTTCAAAGCTCTCCTAAACCCAAATAACACAAAATCCTATGCAGATATGTACATCAATGTCCTGTATAGCCATGTAAGCTGTTGTATAGAATCAGCAGTATGAACTTGATTAAACCTAAGTCTTGCTGGAAAACAAGCCATCATGGTGGACCCCTGGTATAAACAGGCTATACAACAAAAGAAATAAACTAGTGCTCAAAAATAAGCAAGAACAGGCTCAGAAGGAGAAAATGTCCCTCACCAGTCTAAACAAACATATCAGAGATCTGGTCAAGTCCTCAAAAGCAAACTATGAATCAAAAATAGCTTCCCTAGCCAAGGAAAATCACTAAGCTTTTTTTAACTACATCCAATATCTTAAGGAGCAAACCCAGCTATGCACAGAGCTGGTTATGGTTGGTACCACCCATACTCAACTGAAGGAAATAGCTAATCTGCTAGCTGACAGACTTGGATCAAACTTCATCCCCTCTGTTCCCACCGGCCACCCACCAAAGTATACTTGCCACCATTCCTCAGCCTATTATCTCAAGAAAGCAGGTCATCACTGTACTCTGTAATGATAAAAACAAGACATCAATGGGCCCTGACAATATTCTAGGTTGCCTTTTAAATAACTTAAAATATAACCTAACAGACCCACTTAGATCCCTATTTTAAAACAGCTTCCAGACAGGCTATGTTCTGGCAGAATGGAGTACAGCAACAGTCATCTCTCTGCACAAGGGGGGACCATTAATTGACTGAGGTAATTAAAGACTCATAAGCCTGACTGGGCCCATCTGTAAGGCCATGGAAAAAAAATCATCATGGAGCTTATCAGCAAGGACATAGATGATCTTTTTTTTGCACAGATGAAAAAAAAAGGGGGGCATTGTTAATGATACAGAGTATGCAGAATTAAGATGGATCATACAGTGGGCTGCTGATAACCCACCTGGGTTAAATAGTTCTGTACCTTTAAAACCAGTCCTAAAGAAAAGGCGGGTCAAGTATAGAAAGTGACTGATTGTTTTTAAAATTGTTTTAGTATTTAAAGAGTCATGGTTATGTGAAGTTTGTCTGATTAAGGGCTTTTTAACCTGAAAGGGCTTACGTTTTATAATAAAAGAATACGGCCCGTTTGGACTCTGTTTCGTTTGATTTTGGATCTGTTCTTACAAGAGGTTCGAGAGGAGTCCTTAAGGGAATTTAAGAGGCTTGTGTTCTGCTACAGTATGTGAGGCAGGAGAAGGGAGATCTTGTGCACTTATAAGGTCATATCATTTTTCTTCAACATGAAGTTTCCATTTTAGTGGGGGGGGGGGGGGCAGCAGAACACTTGTTTTAGAACCTTGAAAATCAGTATGCCAAGGAGAAATATAGTCCTGTTAGTTACTGAGATCCAGTTCGTGTTTTCTAACAGTTTGCTGTGATGAAGTAAATGGTCTGCTAGTAGTATGAATCTATATATTTTGTTTTCTGCCATTTGTATTCAAAGGGTATTTTTGCTGAGTAAGATGTGTGTGTGTGTGTGTGTGTGTGTGTGTGTGTGTGTGTGTGTGTGTGTGTGTGTGTGTGTGTTGCAAGGAAAGAGATGGGACAAGAATAAGACCTAGGTATCCGTGTTATGTGAAATTGGGAATAGTCTACAGCTGATATATGTAATGTGAATGGAAGGAATTCTGGGTGATTTCTTAGGGGCTGAGTCTAGCATAACATTGGTTTTCTTGTGGTTAATTAGTAGCTTATTGGAGAGATGCCAGTTGCATAGTTGGGTAAAGTCTTATTGCACTTTGTTTTCAAGTCCTCTATGGTCATTGCTAGATAGTAAGAGAAGTATATCATCTACATACATAACCAAGTTAAGCTTTGTGAGTTCGATGGGAAAGTCATTGACAAAGATGAAGAATAGAAAGGTTGATGGGACACCTGTGTGTATAAATTCTTCAGATGAAAGTGAGTTATTGTAACAAACTTTGAAGGATCTGTCCTGGAGATAACTCTGAAACTGGTGAATCATGTTATCTCCAAAGTTTAATTTTACCAGCTTATTAAGAAGGATGTTATGGCTGACAGTTCCAAAAGCACTCATCCTATCTACAAAGAATTTTGTAGTAATGCAGCCTTCATTCATTTTGTAATAAAGAGAATCTCTGGCTATTAAAAGGATAATAAAACCATTGATGACATTTCAAAATCCTAGCTGAGCATCACAGGAAGCAATAGCTGTTAGTGTATTTTAACAATTGTCTGTAGAGTTTTTTTCAAATATTTTAGTGTTAGGTCAACAATAAGAGGTGGGTCTGTAATCTTTATTCTCTATAGAGAAAGATACGCCATGAAATGGGAAGTATGTAGGCATGTTTGAATGCTGAAGGGACAGCAGCATAGATAAATGAGATGATAAGGACAGGGGGTTTGGTAATCTTAATAGCAGCAAGCTTTAAAAAGGTTGTTTGTAATCTAGAGAAGTTGGCACAGCATTTGTTAACTTTTTGTAGAAAGGCTTTAGTATGTCTAGCAGTTATCTGAGAAAAGTGGAAGGCTGCTGCAAAGAAGGCTTGGGGATAAAATGAAGAAGAAGAGGGGTTGTAATGTCTGAGTGTGGGAGAGACTTCAGCAGGAGGAAAGCTATAAATAATGGTGCCTATGGAGGACTGAAGATAATGAGCAAACTCTTTTGTAAAGGAAGAGTAAGGGTCATTCCTGAATTGCAGAGGATTACTTAAAGCCACTCTGAGATGTTTTAGTTCTTTCTAGAACAGCTTTGGTTTAGACCAGTTTTCTTCATATTTCTAGGATATTTGGCTTTTGCTGAATTTGTAGCAATGCTAACATCTTTTCATAGCCTGAGATAGGCTTGATGTGGTTTTGTGATAACAGAGTCCTTCTTCAATGCTTCCCATGCATCACCTGTTTTTTTTCACATAAGATGTGTAACTATTTGAATAATCATTATTATTGCTATTCTGCAAAAACAGAAACTGAAAGTCATTTTAAGGGCTGTCTGTAGTAATGGAGATTCTAATTCCACATTCTCCTTAAGGACATTGATGACAAGGATACAGTATAAGTACATTGGAAAGTAATAAAAAATGGCAAACTGGAATCAGTAGTTGCATAAAGAAATCTTAAGGATCTTAGTATGTATACCGTCATTATATAAAGGATGAAAATGACTCATGACAAAGAAATGTAAGGCACCTCAAAGAAATCAACAATCACCAAAGGAATATTCTTTCATAAAAGAGATGCATGAGAAAAAGAAGTCACAATTTGGAAATCATGAATGTATGGCTCTGGCGCAAGGTAAGAGAGTATTAGTTCAATGAAAGAACCTTGAACAAACCTTCTAATAAAATGCTAGCACCACAAATGAACATGAAATTCAAGAAAGCATGAGAAAAAGTTAAGCCTGCACTTTAACATAGTCAGAATGATTAGGCTGCATGTAAACTAAGATCTGAAAATGGTCCATGACCTGGGGGAAACTTGGCAAATAAAGTGTGCCAAATGGTCATTCTTCTATAATAGTCTAATCTGTGTTCCATTCTCATTTCAAAATGGCAGATATGAATGTTTCACAACACTAAACTGGAAAGTAAGAACCATCCAGGGGGATTATTCTCAATGTTTTTGTTGATATTGTTTGATATTCATCAATATATAGGAATCTAATATGACTGGTCTGTAAAAGGAGATTATGTAGATGAGTTGCAGTAATTTATCTTCGGTTATCTTTTATGTTTCACATGTTTTGCTTTTTTTTTTAAATAAAGTTTAATAGGAGTATAATGTCTATGCCTTTGAGGATTTAGAAGCAAGTTATGACAATAGCCTATATTGCTTACATTTTTTGTTAATAGAGGGGGTAGTAGATTCCTAGAACAGACTCTTTAAAACAGATTACTCCAGGTTCAGAAACAGTTTCTGCATCATTTTTCATTTTCAATGATGAGCAGTCATGCACTTGGCGGGGGACAATTCAGAGACACACTGAGAATGATAGTCTAAAGCCGAGAAATATCTTGGCCTGCATAATATACAAATTGTGGTATAATGTCATGGAACTAAAAAACATTATTAAAATGAAGGCAATGGTGGAGGAAAATGAGGGTCAACAATAAGGTAGACAGATTCAGAAATGTATACATTTGACATGGAGAGGTACTACCTCCAAGGTTATTGACTACAGTAGAATTTTGGAGTAAAAACATGTATGGGATAGCTGCCACATTAGTGAACATGAATATGTAAGAGGATGTTTTTCACTGCCAGTAGTCACAGTGGTATGCATTTTTGCCTCAGAAGCACCACATCACCTGTCTCTGCCTAAAATAACCTGCCCTCTATGACACAGAAATAGTGGACTGCTACCATGTGGATAGAGCTACCATGTAGGGGATGGTTGAGATGTGTTTACCTCATATGCAGGCTCATGGGATCTGTGGAGTACCTAAATCTACAGATACCAAGGAATATGCATTTTTGTGGTCCTCAATGCACTGGGTATAATATACAGTGTGTCAATAGGCCACCCAGGCAGTGCCCATGACTGCCATTTCTAGTATACATGCAACTTATACCAGCTATTTGCACGGGGTGATTTTCCACAGGGCCATATTATTACTGATGCTGGATATGCCTGAGAGCCATGATTAATGACACTAATGCAAAACCCACAGACCATGGTAAAGAATGAATACAATAATGCCTTCTCAGAGAACCAAGTTATGGACAAACATGTTTAGCCTGCTAAATCATTGTTTGAACATCTGTGGTGGTACAAGGTAGTATAATCCCAGCACATGCTGTAAAATCATTGCAGTGTGTTAAGTGTTACACATCATGTTGGTATGCAAACAGATATGGAAGGGGAGGACAAAGTCCTGGAGTCAGCAGCTGAAAAGGTGGTGCCTGAAGAGAAGCCTATGCAGGAGTGGGCAATATTGGATGACTATGCAGGCAGGCACAGTATGCCACAGCACTGGCTAAGAGTCAGAGTCTGGTTTATAACTATAAGCTACAGAAAACAGTACATATAACAGTAAAAGTGATGCATGCAAAACTGTACCTAAGCAGTGCTGTACCATGCATAGGCTAGCCACACTGCCCATCAGAAACAAGCTACCCAGATATCAGACTACAGAGGGCAGGGCACAGTTGTCATTATATGCACAGATGGGAGGGCCACAGTGACAAGTGTCAACAATGGGCAATGTGCATGGAGAAGTGGGTGTAGGGTTAATGCTATGTGTGTATGTGAGAGAGAGACTGTGGCAGGTTTTTCTGGGAAGTTGCAGAGACTGGACAGGGAGGGTAATGGTGTCTTCATTGTCTTGTATCTAGGTGGAAGTAGGTGATGCTGATGTGTATGCATATGTATGCACAGATAAAGTTCCAGCAGATAATGCTGCACTGTACTGGGGTCTGGTGGAAAGGTCCAGGACACCAGCTAGAGATGTATGCACTGACTGTACACACCCCTATTGTTAAGTCGTACATTACTTTGTAAATGAAGAATACAGCTCTTTCTCTCTTTCAGTGGTTTTTATTAACTACAAGCACACATGTGTGGGAGCCTCATGGAAAGTACCAGGGAGACTCCCAGAACAAGGAAATAAACAAGCTTATGTACTGGTAATAGTGCTGACAGTACAAAAATATGAAACTGAACCAATTAGATTATTACACAGGGCAATTAACAAATCAAAGGTTTACCCATAAACATAAGACAATTCACATCATATCTCTGGACAAAAAGAGAAAATCGGATGCACTTCCATAAAAGGCACATTTCCTGCTGTTAGGCAGATTCTTGTTCAGCATTTTCTTCATTGTTCAGAGTTCATTCAGAGTTCACAATTCACAGTACATTTTGTGTACAGACTATCACATACTCAATTTCCTCAAACACATGCTTTGGCTGTTCATATTCTACAATCCCCCATTTGATGCTGTGTAAGCATCACCATTTAACCTATCATACATTTGTCCTAAATCTAACATAACCATGCTACTGGTCTTTTTATCATTGGAAAACATTGTTATTATATCGTTTACATTCATAGCTGCAGGCATATAAAACTTAGGCACTTTATTTACAGTTTTTGAAGACATTAATTTCAAAATCAATGCTTTGATTAGAAATAAGACAAGAAAAGCAACAATTGCTAATACTGCAATTAATAAAATCAGTTTCAACAGTCCACCTCCCCAACCTGATAACAGGTTGGTTAACCAAGCCCATGTTGAACTATCGGCCTCTTTGGCCTCTGAAAGTTCAGAAATTCTCTGAATCAGTTCAAGGTGACTTTCAATTTCATGCTGATTGTCAGGAATAAATGTGCAGCACTCCTCCTGGATTAAAGCGCAAGTTCCTCCTTTTGCTGCTAGGGTGAAATCAAGAGCCATATGGTTTTGGAGTACTACAGCTCTCATAGCAGTCAGTTCATCAGTTACTAATTCTAGGGCAGAAAATGTAGCATTGCTCAAAATTTTGAGCAGTTTAGATAACTTTCTCAGTTCCCAAATTGACTTCACTGCTCCATATGACGGAATGATACCAGCCCATGATATGACATCATCACCCAAATCCATATGGGATAGTCCTTTGGTACTAGCATGAGCTAAGTTGTGATGATAGATCCAGGAAGTATTGACTTGACCTACTGGGTTGGTAGGCCTCTTGACTTCTCGAACGTTCCGAATTTTTCCTTTAGGTAAAGTAGACACATGTCGAATAGCTGGAACTAGGTAACCCAGGAAACAACTGCCAGACCAGTTTCCTGGTAGCCATTTATATGCTTTTCTTCTGCACACAAAATAACAGTTTTATACTTTAATGGTGATATTGATAGACTTAAAGCGATTCCCGGTATTCTGAAGTCCTTTGAATATTTTCCAGTAGACAGTTTCTATTTTCCGGGAAAAGTTAGCTATAGAATTCTTGACAATTCTTAACATAGGTGAAAAATCTGTTACGCAACCCCATGCAGTACAGTTATATACCACAGTTTTGCTACAATGGCTCCACCCTACTCTGGATCCCACTATGGTTTTATCAAGTCTTTGAAAACACACAGTTCCATTTTGATGGAGGGACAACTGTAATGCTACCTTGTGTTTTGAGACAACCTTTGGTGTGTCATAGATCAGATTCATCCAAGTATCTTCAATCCCTAAAGGGACTATATTTAGCATCAATCTCGCATGAACCGTGGGAATAGCAGTGCAGATCCAGCAATTGGAGACATTAAGGGATGATGCATAAGCATATTTTATTGCTTGGTAGGTGTTGAATTGTGGATGCCACGCAGTTCTTTTGGCATGAGGTATGACTGGAGCAGGAAATAGAAATGGCCATAGTAAGAAGACGATAACAACAAAAATAGTCACCATAATAGTGAAATGATGTGGAAATGGTGGTTTAGGTTGGATTTTTGTGTCAGAGTGCAGAAGTGTCCCGATTGGAGAAATGTCAGTCATCATCAGGTACTGGGACAGTATGGCTTCTAGTTCGAGAAGCAATAGGTGAGGAATCTAGAGCTGTAAAATGTAAAGGTGTCTGATTTTCAGATGAGATGACTTTCTTAATGTGTGATATATGAATCCAGGTAGGTGAGCCTTGTAATTGTACCGCTGAAGATGTTGTCAATAGAACCAGGTAGGGCCCCTTCCAATGAGGTTGCAGTGCTGTTTTTCGGGAGAAAGACTTGACATATACCCAATCTCCCGGTTGCAGTTCAGAAGACAGGAAAAGATCAGGATTATGTTGTGCCACTGCTACTTGGCGGTGATAATACTGTAAGAAAGAAACAAGAGAAGTGCAATGTACAATAACATCATGATCAAAGGCATCATACTCAGAAAAGGGTGGTGGTGGAGTCATGAGCATGCGCATAGGGTGGCCCATGAGGATTTCATGAGAAGAGAGACCTTTAGTAGGATGTACTTGTACTCTCATAGAGAGCAAAGCTAGAGGTAAGGCCTGTACCCAAGTGAGGCCTGTTTCAGTAGTAATTTTTGCTAGTCTGGTTTTCAGTGTTTCATTCATATGTTCGATAATGCCAGATGCCTGCGGTCGATATGGGCAGTGAAATTTTAAAGTGATACCCAACATAGTACACAGTGAGTCAATTAACTGAGCTGTAAAATGTGTTCCACGATCTGAATATATATAACAGGGAACACCAAATCAAGGTATAAATTCATAACAAAGTTTCTTAGCAACTGATATAGCATCATTCTTTACACATGGGTATGCTTCTAGCCAGCCAGAAAAAATATCAACAACAGTTAAAACATATTTAAAACGAGCACATATTGGTAATTCAATAAAATCCCATTGCAAAGTGCAAAATGGTCCCAATGGTTTTGGCAAGGGTTGTGCGGGAGCCATTGTGCCTTTTGAAATATTGTACTGTAAACAAATGGAGCATGTGCTCACAAAGTGCTGTACAGAAGCAGAAAGCCTTGGGGCAAACCAATCCCTTTGGATTTGTTTTATTAAAGCTTGTACCCCAACATGAGCTGGCAAATGATAAGCTTTAATGAGAGAATTTAGCATGGATATAGGGCAGACCAATCTGCCATCTGGATGTTGCCAGAGTGAATCAGAGCGTTTAAAACAATTGTTAGCCAGCCATGTTCTTCTTTCTGATTCTGAAACCTCATCCTGTAAAACTTTTAACACTGTATCATCAAAAGTTGTCATGGATTGTAACGGCTGCAAAAAGTGACCCTGAACAGTTTGTGAGAAACCAGCCTGTTTAGCAGACCAGTCAGCAAAATTATTGCCCTTACTTTTGAACGTATCATTGGATTGATGGACTGCGCATTTAGCAACAGCAATTTCAGAAGGTAACAATAAGACTTGTAATAGATTATTGATGTAAAAATGATTTTTAATGGATGTTCCGGAGGAAGTTAGGAATCCCCGTTCTTTCCATAACATACCAAAATCATGTACAACACCATGGGCATAACGGGAATCAGTCTAAATGGTAACAGACTTGTTTTTAGCTATTTTGCATGCATTTGATAATGCCACTAATTCCGCAACCTGCGCGGAGATGCCTGTAGGTAATCGTGCTGATCGCAATACTTCAGTTGGTGTACAGACTGACCAAGCAGCTTGGAATTCTCCGGAGTTTGTTCTTAAACAGGATCCGTCAATGAAAAGAACTAAATCAGGATTTTGTAAAGGAGTATCATATAAATTTAACCTAGGAGAAAGAACAGAGTTAACTACTAGTACACAATCATGTGGTTCGCCCTCATCTGAGGTCGGTATTAAAGAAGCTGGGTTTAGTGGTGGGCAGCGTTTAACTTGTAAAGCGGGATTACCCATTAAACTTATTTCATACTTAGTAAGATGTGCATTTGAAAAATATTGTGTTTTGGTCTTCAGAAGCAATGCTTGAACAGCATGTGGGACTGCTAATACCGTGTCATGCCCCAGGGTTAGTGGAGTTGCCATATCTACCAAAATGGCAGCTGCTGCCACAGCCCATAAGCAAGCTGGGTAACCAGAAGCAACCGGATCCAATTGAGTGCTGTAGTAAGCAATAGGTCAGTAACCTCCAGTGCGTTGCTGAGTTAAGAGGCCTAGAGCAGTTTTATTCCATTCGCAACAAAAGAAAATGAAAGGTTTTGAATAGTCCAGTAATCCTAAGGCAGGAGGATTTACCAGGGCTGTTTTGATGGCTGGAAAGCCTCATCGTGCTGTGACGTCCAGAGTAGAGGGTCTGTAATGTATTTCTTCAAAAGTTGCAGCAGAGGGGCTGAAAGTTCCGAAAAATTAGATACCTACTGTCTGCTGTATCCCGCTAGACTAAGGAACCCTCTAAGTTGTCTCTGAGTTACAGGAAGTGGTGCATTTTGAATGGAACTGATTCAGTTAGGGAGTATCCGACGAGAACCCATTTCAATAATGTGTCCTAAATACTGCGCTTTGTCTTGACAGTATTGTAGTTTAGATTTATTTACTTTAAATCCTCGTGCAGCTAAAAAATTTAATACTAAAAGGGAATCTTCCTTACATGAGGTACTGTCTGGAGAGGCTATAAGTATATCGTCCACATATTGAACTAAAACTGAATGTGACGGTAATTGTAAATCTTGTAACTGTCTATGCATCTCCCTTGAAAATAAAGTTGTGGATTCTACATACCCCTGGGGCAATCGAGTCCAAGTATACTGTTGCCCTTTGTAGGTAAAAGCAAACAAATATTGACTATCAGGATGTATTGGAATAGAGAAAAAAGTCAATGAAATATCTATTACTGTAAAATATCTAGCTGTAGGTGTGATACAGCTTAAAATAGTAGCTGGGTTTGGCACAATTGGGAAGACAGGCATAATTGCTTTGTTAACTTCCCATAAGTCTTGTACAAATCTGTAAGCTTGCTTACCAGGTTTCTTCACTGGCAATATTGGAGTGTTACAAGGGCTTGTGGTGGGTACTATGATCCCTTGCTGTTCTAGTGCAGAAATAACAGGGGCTATACCAGAGATAGCCTCAGCCATCAGAGAGTACTGTGGTACTCGCGGCAACTTTGCACCTGGTTTTAGAGTTATTTTTACAGGGATAGCTGAAGTTAAAAATCCTACATCATTGTCATGAGTTGTCCACAAGTAAGAGGGTAGGGAATGTAAATCTTCATTTCTGTTAGATTCGGACTGAATACACATAGATTGTAGTGTTATGGTGTCATCCAAGGCTGCCAAAGTAGTGTCCTGTTGATCTGAAGGTACTTGGAGATAAACTCCATCAGCTGTGCAAAAAATGGCGGCCCCCATTTTGCAAAGCAAATCTCTTCCTAACAAGTTTAAAGGTGCTGAGGGTCCTACTAAAAATGCATGATTATCCTGCAAAGGTCCTAAAGTTATTGGGACTGGTACGGTTTCAGAATACTCAATAGGTATACCAGAGACACCTACTCCTTTAGTTAGTTTGTTAGAAAGGGGAATATTCATGTCTGTTCTGCTAGTCAGCATAGATTTAGTCGCCCCGGTATCAATCAGGAATGGATATGGTTTATTTTTAACCAGTAACATGACATGTGGTCCGTCCTGATCCACAGGAAGGAAAGGGTACAACTGCTGTTGTTTCTGTTCAGGGAACCTTCATTGTGGTTGCTGTTGGGGGTTTGGCGTCCAGTTAGAGTTCCATTGTTATGACGCAGGTTGTTCAGCCAAGTATGGACACTCATTTTTCCAGTGGCCTGCCTGGCCACAATTGAAACACTCGGTCTGATTACTAGGATTCTGAGGTTGGGTTGACTGCGTACCTTGGTAGTTTTGTCTAACTTGATTTGCTGGACCTTGACCCCTACCTCTCCCTCTTCCCCACCCTCATCCTCTACCTCGGTGACCGGGTTGGCCAAAAGCGTTACATATTTGGATTTGTGCTTGTACTAATTGTTCCTGTAAATCCTTTTTTTCTTTAGCCAAATGGTCAGATAGGTATTGTACTTGATGAACTAACTCATGTAGGCCTAAATTAGGCCAATTCAAACATACCTCTTTTAATTTATCTCTCACTTTGAGGGTGTAACCCATCCACAAAAGCAGCTGACAGCCCGCTTTGTGCTGGCCCTTCGGTGGGCTCTGGGTATCCGGAATATGCCTCAAAGGCGTCAGTAAGTCGTTGTAAGTACTCGTCTATAGGTTCATCTTCTTTCTATATGATTGATTTAATCTTAGACCAATTGGGGGTAGGTGGCACTATGACGATGACAGCATCGACTATTCGCTGCCTGACTGCTTCAAAACCATTTTCCCCTTGTATGTCATGTTTTGGTATTGGGGTGGGGAAATTGGCATGATCCCAGATACGTTTCATTAGATCAGCTGGAACAGCGTATTGGAGGACGGCTTTAACTTCTTCTATAGTAGGATTTTGTAAACAAATGTGTTCTGTTAATACGCGCTGGAATTTTGCTGGGTTATTACGAAAAGGCGGAAGTGACTTAGTGATTGCTTGAAAATCAACTGCCGACCACGCCCTAGGTACGACTACAGTAGCTGGTTGTCCCGCATCTCTAGCATGTGCTGGATTTGGAACCTCCCTCAATGGAAATACTCCTGCTTCGTTTGATGAGCTCGTGCTCGAATCAGAAGTAAAGCTGAGATTTGATGATTGATGAGATTTATGTGGACTAATGTAACCATCCTTGTCCTCAATTACAATTGGGCATTGCTTATAATATTTGCCCTTGTGTGAATATACAGTTTTGCTGTTCTGAGGTATTTTCAGCTGACTGGACCTAGGGTCGAAAAGCATTTGTACTTTTCTTTTGTGGTGTTTCTTTACCTTAGAGCGGGTTACTCTAGGGGATGATTTGCCTGTATCTATCTGATCAGGTTGTTCTATAGCTACTCGGCTAGACTGACCTGCTGTTACCTGATCTCCACTTCTGGAGTCAGGACTAGTTTGTTCTTCCCTTCGCCGGCCTTCTCCCTGTATTGTGGAGCTAACAGTTCCATCCTGAAGTTGTGATGGCAGATATTGTGGTGGAGGAGCCATAGGGGGTGGGGAGAACCATGGGTTATCATCCTCAGATGATTCAGGTATCTGTAATTTATTTAATTCTTGTACCGGATATAATCCCTTAGAGGGTGGTTCTTTTAAACGTTTACTGTTTGCTATATCTAGATTCTTAGCAGTTTGTCACAGTTCCTTTATCTGCTCTTTTAACTTTTGTTGACTATCTTTAAGGCTACTAATGACCAAATCCTTTTCTTGTACTTTAGCCTCACATATCCAATCATTAAAAGCTGCCCAGCACAACCCTGGTATTTTTCCTTTCTTTTTTAACTTTTTCTGTAAATTATTCAGAACATCCTTATTAAAACTACCATTTTCCGGAAATGCCAGATCGCCATCATCTTTAGTAAGGGTGATCCACTGATCCAAAAACATACAACTGTCCCGGGACACCCGATAAAACATAACCAGCTGGTGTACCTTTTTCTGGCTCATTTATTTTCCCCGCACTCGCTCCCATTTTCACTCAATACCCCACTAGCACTAAATAAGCTATACCTGTTTAACACAGGTATAGCTAAGGTGTTAAAAACGTCTTGTTACCCCACTATCACTCAATAAGCTATACCTGTTTAGTCACAGGTCTAGCTAAGGCATTATAAAAACGTCTTGTTACCCCACTAGCATTCCTCCTTTCATATGTATGACGCCAGTATTTTCCATATTAACCCCACTCTCATACTGCGCATTATTAACCCCACTCTCATACTGCGTATTCAAAGCAGAAAAGAAATGCATGCCACTTACCTTAAAACGACTGAATGAGAGAAATCATAACTTGTCAGACATTAAAAGAAAAAAAAAATTTATTCGTAAAATTTTGAAGGCAGACAGGGACAGAAAAATGAAAGAAATGCTACAGAGACAGAAAAACCTGTCATGGGCCCTTTAGCAGTATTTCGTTCAGTTCCCGACTGCTGCAGCTTGCTCTTAATTCAGATCTGAGTAAACGGCACCAATTGTTAAGTCGTACATTACTTTGTAAATGAAGAATACAGCTCTTTCTCTCTTTCAGTGGTTTTTATTAACTACAAGTACACATGTGCGGGAGCCTCATGGAAAGTACCAGGAAGACTCCCAGAACAAGGAAATAAACAACCTTATGTACTGGTAATAGTGCTGACAGTACAAAAATATGAAACTGAACCAATTAGATTATTACACAGGGCAATTAACCAATCAAAGGTTTACCCGTAAACATAAGACAATTCACATCATCATATCTCTAGGCAAAAAGAGAAAATCGGATGCACTTCCATAAAAGGCACATTTCCTGCTGTTAGGCAGATTCTTGTTGTTCAGCATTTTCTTCATTGTTCAGAGTTCATTCAGAGTTCACAATTCACAGTACATTTTGCGTACAGACTATCACATACTCAATTTCCTCAAACACATGCTTTGGCTGTTCATATTCTACACTTTTCACCAGGATTCATCTCCTGGAATGGTCAGAGGCACAGTTCACAGCATGCACAGATGATCGAGTGTTATGTGACTTTGGTCATGTCATGGGTGGTCTCTACATTATCACTCTGTAGGTGCATACATTTGTCTCACAGTGCCGTCAACACTAGACCATGTAGTTGATGTGGTGGAACTTTGGGTAATAGACCATGCCCACCTCCTCCTCCTCCAACCATGGACCTCCTCTCCAGAGGTGGAGGTGGACCAGTGACAGGAAGTATGGTGGTAATGATGGGCCACATCAAAGGTGCACCTGCTGCATACAAACTCCCTGTATCACATGTCTATAATATATGACCCAGAGGTCATCACACAGATTATGGACTACTCTGACCCTCTCATCTATGGCTTTATTGGTCTCTGCCTTTCCTCATATTATTGCCCTGTACCAATGCTTAGAAGTAGTAATGGACACATTCATCTTGGGGGAGGGAGTGGTACCTATGGCATGTTCGATCACCAGCATACCAGCCTCTGAGGTCATAATCACACTCAATGGAGCTGGTGGCAGTGAAGGGGGACTATGTTGCTGGAGCTGAGGATACTCCATGAGCAAATACGATGGCATCTTCCTGTTTCTTGGTGGCTTTCTGGGTCTGGGGTTGAGTTCTACAGGCACAGGTGCTATATCTGTGGAAAGCGGTAGAGATGTGGTCATTGCATTGTTCAAGTTTACCACTGACATCTTACCTCCAAATGAGCTGGGATTTCGTCTGCCATCTTCATCATCACAGGCAGTCAGCTCCTCGACATTAGGCAATACTATATCCATATGGAGGATGCTGCTAACAGAACACCTGTGAAAACACCAGAAAACTGCTTAATCTAAGGATGAATCCTTCACAAACAATTGCAACCCAGTGAAACCACTCCTACATAGCAGAGAACTAAAAAAAACTAATGTTTAACATACCTTGGGCAGAGGGCTTTTTGACCTGCAGTCCTGATGTTCCTATAAAACAAACAAAAAAAGCCATACATGTAAGTTCTTTAGCTGCAGTTAGTACCTCATTTTCAGTCAGACCCATCTGGGACATCACTGATGGATAACATTTGTGCCTTGTTCAACTTCACAGCAACATATAACACTCCATCATTGATTTCAGAACTGTCTGGACCCCCAAACAACATATCAGAAACTCCTCTGTGTCTGTTGAAGGTGATTAAGTGACCAATCCCATTGCCCTCTGCTTATGTGCCTGGTGGGTGGCCTTACTCCATGCTGTGCCAGCAATCTCAGTGACCTTTCCTTGGACCTGAAAATAGGCTTGATTTTGGCCAGTATTGATGTCCTGTATAACATCCCACCAGGCATGCACTTGGAAGGCGTGGTCAAATCTCTCATGATGAAGCATTTTAATAAAATCTTGGGTGTTTGAGAAGCTTTGCAGAATTTACATTTATGATGCTTTCTACCTTCATTCATAATAACCTTGAATAACAAAGAAATATGTGGACAAACTCTTGGGAACTTGTAAAGGATAAACCCCTGTGTTGCTGTACCTGGAAATGGCTAGTGTTGGTGAAACTCCTGTTGTATTTCAACATCGATGAGAAATACTCACATGTATGGCTGGCACCCATGTGGAGCTGTTATGTGTGATATTTCTCTGTGTGTTGCAGTGACATGGACAGGAGTGTCAAAGTACTCTGAGCAGGAAATTGGATGAACACATGGTTGTTTGTGGGATAGTTTATGTCACTGTATGTGCATAAGCTCAATAGGCAATCATACAGCTTCCATGCACATAACATGCATCTTGTTGATGTTCACAACTGTGGATGTGGCACAGACCCAGCGCAGGATGTGACTGCCAGTGTTCACCACCATCTCTGCAGTGACGTACACTCCTCCTTTGAAATACAGTGTATTTAGGTCCATTGTACAATCACCTAGTATAGGACAAAGTATAATATATGTATGTTCAACCCACAGGTAGGCATGGGTTTACAACAGGACATCCTGCAAAATATGACTGCAATCATCTACTACTGTTTGCATACATCCTCCTACATGGATATGTGTATAGAACATTCCTTCCATGCACAAAAAGCAGTAGCTCAAGCCAGACATACAAAGCCCTGGTACAGATGTTTTAAGGGGATGACCCAAAGTGGTAGAACGTCCATGGCTTAACAATTCCCCTACAGGGATTCCTGATGAAGGCCAGACATGTGTATTTCTTGCAGATCCCAGTGGATCTCTAGTCTGTCAATGAAATGACTCACTGGTAGTGTAACCTTCCCATCCTCATCCATATACTACTACTACTGTGAAGGCTTTCCTCACATCTGCAGTCCATAGGAGATGATGAGTATAAAGGGTGTATGAGCATAACAGTAAGGAATTTTCACCATGGAGGAATGATGACAGCAATGTCACTATATAACTGCCCATGGAATGTGCTGCTTGTTCCACCCCCCCCAAACCCTAGCCACATTATTCCATTCACAGTCACTGCATCAGTAATTTTAGCATCCACACATTTAACACAGTATACTGTGTAACTGATAGAGGTAAACCTGCAGCAACAGACATCATGGCATTTCTGCAACAGCTGTGAGTTTAATTATCAGTATACAGAATACCTCCCAACACTTGCATATTAACATTGTCTGTGACACACACTGTCCTGGGCCTACAGCATAGGTTATGTTATCTGCATAGTACTCAAGGACACAAACCTCATATCTTTGTTTAACTGAACCTGCTGCACCCATGCCGATTTTGCTGCCACAGCAGCACACCCTATACCTGTATACAGTCCCCCACACAGTTACACCATTGTTGATATTTGCACCTATCAGCTTACCTATCTATACTATCCAAGTGTCATGCATGTCTTTAAGCAACAGACAAGCAATGGCACAGTAGTCCATCACACATGATCATTCCCCAATCCCTTACCTCTGATTAAGCATGTTTTGCTTGCAGAAATTCTTGTAAACCTCCTCAAATAACAACTCTAAAGTTTGCTATCCAGCAATCTTCAGTGGCAGAATGAGGCCTGCTCTGACCATTGCTGCTTTTATCATGCAGTTTTTAGGCTTTTACCTCAATCTTTATGGAAATGACCCTCATTCAAATGAATATTCATGAGCTGCACCTTTATCATATTGTGGAAATCATTTGGGTCATGCTAAGAGGCACAGTCAGCTTCTTGGACTTACATGAGCACCTGTGACAAACCGTAAGCATGCATGGATCTCTCAATGACCCCAGAGGGGATGTGGGGAAATATGGGGAAATACATTGTACTAATGTGGCCTTTAAAAGTGCTGAATAGCAAAAGTATTAACAAATGCAGACACTATACTACAATGGTTCGATGAAATTGTTTATTCCCTAACATCACCATGCCATGGCGTGTACTTTCATACTGTATAATGGTGGCACTGCATTTAGTCATGCTACATAGCTACCCAATGATGCACATAACTTGTCAACATCAGGGTGTGATTGAAGAGGGCTGCGATGAATTGTGTCTTGATGAATAGTGATCCCCTAATTAAAGTAAGAACTTGCTGCATTTGTTTTACTGGGACTACTGAGTGTACTTGATTGGAAACTCTTATGAAAGTTCCTAGTGTAAAGTAAATACCCTGCAGAGTCATACCAGGACAGTGACTGCTGCTAATGGTATAAGCTGCTCTGGTGAGCAGTGCTTGCACCTGTTCAGTGACCTGAGGAGGTGTCATCCTTATCATGTGTGTCTGTAGGAAGAAGAGGTCAGAGAAAGGGTCATTAAGATGTATTGTAATAGTGTAGGGTTGTCACTGTCCTGGTATTTCCCCTTATAGGTCAATGGGCATTAGCTGGACATTTAATTGATGTTTGGTGTATTTGTTATTCTTATTTTTCATCCAGGGAGAAACTATCTAAGAATATGCTTCTTTACCAGAGGAGAATGGAGCATATCTCCAGGTGCAGCAATAAGTATAATTTACTGTCGAGCTCTTTATTACTTAGTTATGTTGGAGCAGTTTAACAATACTGGTATAATATGAATAGGTAGCAGTGAAACAGCTCTGTCTCAGTCTTTTGTACACTTGGACAAACCCAATAGATATGTAATACTTAATATAAATTCTATAAATTTATAGTATACACACATTACTTATTTGCAGGGAGATGACCCTCCTGCCTGGACTGCATACCTAGTGCCTTGCAGTGCCTGACATGCACAGCGATTGCCTTCCTGAGCTGTGCACAATGGCCCAAGCTTTCTGTACATGGGCTATGGGGTTTGGAGGTTGGGAAGGATGGGCTGTGGCCATGGGTGGTTGGAGGGCCATTGGTGGGGTTGTTGGGGTGATACATATTACCCATGTATCAACCCACCACATGCTCATGTCAGTGACACCTTCATCTGGCATATGTCATTTGTGTTATACCCATGTTGTGCACCATGGTGCATATCAAAGTAACTTACAGTCTTTTCTAACACCTGATAATATCTGTGTTTGTTAACAATGATTGTTTCTGCCTGTGGCACACCACAATGCCCTCATAGGGATATTGGGTTGCATAAGTGTTGCCACTATCCAAGTTCACATGGCATGTCTTTGCCCATGGAGTCACAACCCCACACACCCTCACAGCATAGTATGTCCAACATCCCCATCTTCTTACTACTGCTCTAGCCTCAAACCTACACAACCCTTATAACAGGGACAATGACACTGCCCATCTACATGGATGCCATATGATACAGACTTTTCAGTTTTTGTACATGTCTACAGACTGAACTGTTGGATCTGGAATAGCAGCATATCAAGCAGTTGTGTAGTACACCATTAGGTACCAGCATGAGTGGTCATCAGAAACATTCATAATACTAATACTAATTTTTTTGCCTCTCCAGCTCCTTCTCTTCTTCTCCCTCTTTATATTTTATGTTATTTCTATCCATTTATGCTAACATTTCCAGCACCATCTACCATGGTCATGCCAGTTGTGTGATACTGGTCTGCATCCATCACTCCATCAGTTCTGGCCTTCTTCTGCCTGCTACCTATCTATTTCCAGGCCTGTCTTCCCATTGAGTACAGTGTGATGTGATCTGGGGATAACCCCCGTGTCCTCTGGAGGTCAGTTACTGGAAGGGAGTGACTTTGTTACCTCCTGTGACACTGCCAGTGGTGGTCACAGTTTGTTACCTGGCAGGAGTTGGTAGAGGGGGTATGTGAGTTGGTGGACCAGTGGTTTGATACCTGCATCAGGCTCCTGGAGAGGGCACTTATATGACTTACAGAGTCACACTACTGCCTGGTACTGCTATCACTATCATCTCAGACAGGGCCCAGTGGGGAGGGCACTCTTGGTCTTGACTTACCGGGTTCCTATCAGTTCATCGAAACTTCAGCAGTTCAAACACCATATGTTCGAACTGTGAAGTTCGAAAACTGATTATCGCAAAGCCATGGAACACCAAATTCCTTCCCAGGGAAAGAATTTGGTGGGCCGTTTCTGTGGCTTCGCGATTTTCAGCACTGTGGTGGAAAGTTACGGGTCTGGTTCAGGTAAGTGTGGATTGTGTGGATGTTAGGTTTAGGGCACATGTTAGGTGAATTAGGGTTAGGGCGCGGGTGAGGTGGGTGTGCGATAGTGACAGACTTTAGGGTTAGGGCGGGATAGGTGAGTTAGGGTTAGGGTTAGGGTGCGGGTCAGGTGAGTGTGCGATAGTGATGGACCTTAGGGTTAGGGTTTGGGTTAAGGTAAGTGGATAGATAGTAGTGTATGTACAGTTTAGTGTAGGGTTAGATGTAGGATTTTGAGTGTATGTGTGTGGATTGCTGTTTTTTGGTGCGCTTGTGTTGTGTGTGTGTTTCTTGGAACAGCGATTTTATTCCCTGGGAAAAAAATTGCTGTTCTAAGCCTTCGATGGTTTTGCACTTCAAGGTTATAAGTTCGAACATATGGTTTTCAAACTTCTGCCGTTTCGATGAAGTGATATAAGCCCGGCTTACCTCTTCCTGGGTCTAGCCAAGGCAGCATGGTGTCAGAGATGGGATACCAACCCTGTCTCCCATCCTGGTGTTCCCCTTCCTTGAGTTTGGCTTCCCTATCCTGTTTGTTGTTCAGTCTTTCCCATCACCAGTTGTCCCCCTTCTGTCTGTATGTAATTTAATTTTCAACCCCCTTTGTGTCAGCACCTCCACTGTTGGCCTTTGCTGTGTTTTACACTTGTTTGTGTGCCCCTGCTTTCATTCCTCTGTCTCCTTTCCATCCACTGATTCCCCTTGCATCCTTCTTCATCTATCCTTCTTAAAAAGTGGGATCCTGACCACCAAAATGTATACCCTTTCTCCCTATCCCCTCTCCTACTCTTACCTTCCTTGTGAGCTTGTGCATGTTCTTCTGACTGCTCTTTATGATGTTCCTACACACCCATTTCCAACTCCATTTCAGTCAGTAAAAGTATATATAATCACTTATTGAGGATTCTAACTATTCATGCAGCGTTAAGAAGTAGTGCATGTGCACATGCTTAAAAGTGTGCACGCTACCTGCTCACTACTGGTCTTCACAACATTCCTTGCAACAATCATGAGAAACACTTGCTCAGCCACGAGTAGGTTTCTTAATTAGTTGCTTCTTGATCTGTGAGATCCTTTCTAGTTAACTGATAATTACATTTGGGCTGCATTGTGCCTGGTTGCATCTTTGCATGTTCACTGAAAGTATGTTTCTGAATACCAGGGATTCTGTAATTAAAAGAATAATGATGCATTTCAAGAATGCATGAGAATAAAAAAATATTTATATTTACGACTGTTAAAAAACAATCAAATAAATAAAATATGAAAGAAACTGTATGTATTTCAGTGCCAGATCAGTACATTAGGAGGGCCCTACCTGGTATCAGTTTGTATTTCTATGCTAATGTATACCCTTTGCTCAAAATGCCTGGAACTTTGCATTATATAATTTCATGGTACTGAAATCCATATGTGCTAAAGCAAACAGCTTTTTAATGCAGAGATTTAAAAGTGGGAAGAAATCCCTGGTACAAATCAAATTACAGACTAGGTGGTCTGTAAAAAATATCAAGTCTGTCTGGATTGTCCAAACATTCTTATGTTTTATGAAGTGTTAGCAGTCAATGTACAAGTCTTAGCAGGAGATGGAGCTAATTTTATGATGTTAATTAAGCACTGTAAGCAAAGTTTAAGGGAAAATGAATACTACAACATTATCAATAACATTTAGTGGCAATGCTATAGGCGTTCTCAAGCAAAGTTTCTTGCCTGTGTATCTTTCATCTGTAGGACTGCTGTAATATAGGTGTATATCTATGACTCCCTGCAGATTTGAATGTAATGGCTCACTTTGAGTTCCTACAAGTCTATTAAAATTTACCCATATCCTTTGGCATTTAGCAATGCCAATGGTGTTACTAGATCGTGTTATGGCTTCAGCTGCCCTTTCTTCTACCAATAGGCTTGCCTATTCATCTGTCACTCAGCTTATGATGTAATACTTTGTATACTTCTTCTAAATTTGCCCTAATTTTGTCCCACACTCACTTCTTCGTACACATTCCTACATAAAGAAAATGTTTAATTTTTTAAGTCTGTTTCATTCACTTTTTATGTACTTGTACTTAATTGACATTTCTTATCTCACTTCTTTTCCAGTTTTTTGTAACTGTGATGCATTACTAATATCTTTGTTGCCATCCTCTGAAAATGTCTGTGCCACATGCCATTAAGTATGTAAGGTCTCAAGAGCTGGGTACCAACCATTAGGTGTAGCTTATCTATGTGCTGAGCACAGCAGAATTCCAGATTTCTGTTTTGTTGTGTAATGCATATAATTACATGACCTGTCAACCTATTTATTTCCCTTCATTTTTTTTAATTTTTATTAGCTTGAAGTTGACTTCCCAACCTTCCAGTGACTCCAACACTTTCTCAACCTGTGTGCCATTAGTATTTCACATCACCTTTTAGAAAGAAATCTTTCCTCTCCATGGAAGAAGAATCTCCTTAGGTAACCTCATCTTATGTTAAGGCAGTGAGGGTGAGAGCTCCTTGTCAAGTCGGCTATCATCTATAGCTGACGCAGATTTTCTTATTTAATGTTTTAATAACACTCAGGCTAGTCATGTTGCGTATACAACTCATGCAATAATAATCCCATTGTAGAGTGCCAATAAATTTACATTCAAATGTCTAGTTCTCTACCAAAGTATATACCTACAGTGGAAAAGAGCTCACTTTTTCACCCAGATAGAAAAAAATGACCTCTAGTCAATCAGTTCTATTTGACCTGAACATCTACTTTGCTATTTGAACCCAGATCTCCTCCATTCTGTTTAGGCCTCTAATCTCTATGACAATAAATTCTGCTTATTTTCTTTTATTTTGGTGATATATTTACCTGCACTGAGGGCATGTATGCAGCAATGTAGCACTCCTGCTTGCTCTTACTATAGTTCCATTGCTTTACTGTTTGGGGGGTGTTGTCACTTGTTTTCACTCTAGTGGTTGTGTTTTAATCTACTTTACTGCTGGGGGTGTTATCACCTGTTTTCACTCTGCTAGTTGTGTTTAAATCTATTGGATGAGTTTTTAAGAAGGCTTCTCATCTCATTC
This sequence comes from Protopterus annectens, assembly GCF_019279795.1. NCBI lineage: Eukaryota > Metazoa > Chordata > Ceratodontiformes > Protopteridae > Protopterus > Protopterus annectens. The sequence continues at coordinate 493,528,350 of NC_056725.1, read as the reverse complement.
TTTTTGTGGATGATTTAATACAGTATAGTTCATCAGATGAGAATGGCATTTGGTCTTGATAATATGCAAAAGCAACATTGAAAGCAGAAAAGCTGCAGTACCAAGAAAATATCAGTTTTGGTCCTGGGACAGGAATGTGATATAAAGGAACATGAGCAAGAAGGAGTGTATAAATATTTGAGAACTGACAAAGGATCGACAATACAAACAAAACTCAGTAAGGAATATTTTAGAAGGCTAAAATAATACTGAAAACAGCCCTGACATTGAGGAACAAAGTCCAAGCTATAAACCAATTTGATCTTCCTGTTCTAACTTAGAGTTTTGGGGTGACTGACTGGCCCCAAAAGATATTGGATCAGTTGGACAGGAAAACAAGAAAAATGCTTCACTCTCAAATGACATATAAAAATCACTGTATACCAAGAATATATATTCCTTGTTCCAAAGGGGGTATGGGCCTCCGTGAAACTGATTACAACTAGAGGTCTGCAGTTATAGGACCACATACATATATGCTGATTTCACCAGATCCATAGTGAAAGTTTTAAAACATGAGGAGAATAAGTCTAAGATGACTTCTTTGTTTAGTTTAGCAGAAGCATATCAGTATCAAGTAGCAATGAAAATCAAACCAGAAGTAGACAAAAATCAGACAACAACTGAATGTGCCAAAAAATGAAAGAATATAAGGAAAAGGATCAGATGAGAAGGCAAGAAATGTGGAAAAGGCATAAATATAGCTGAAAGTACAGAAACTCCTGGGATAACCTCAAGTGGATCCAGAACTTTCACAAGAATGGTTAAGAGGTGAATTTAAACCAAAAGATGAAAGATTAACATTGGCAGTCCAAGATAGTGGACTACATACATGTTAGTTTACAAAGTCCATTGAACATGTGGGAGACACAGACAAATGCAGGTTCTGTAAAACAGAACTGGAAATAGTCATGCATCTCGTTGCAGGGTATGGTACACTGATGGCAGAGGGCCTGTATACTGAAAGGCATAACAATGTGGCAAGACTGTTGCATTGAGGACTGTGCAAACATTACAATATTAAAATAGATGAGAAATATTGGAAACATGAGCCACAAAACGTTATAGAGAATGATGAAGTTTACATCATGTGGGATCACCCATTACCAACAGTTCAAAAATAGATGCGAGAAAACCAGATATAGTAGTCCATGAAAAGAGGCCAGAAGTAGAATTTTCATTGAAATTGCAACACCCAGTGATTACAGTGTCTTACATACAGAGATAGCAAGCCATAAAATACCAGAATCTGCAAGTAGAAATGAGGGCAACGTGGAAGGATACTCATAGTAGTAGGAGCAATGAGTCTCATAAAAATATATCTACAGTTGTATTATATATGCTACTGGTACATGCAATTTCATATGAATTGTAGAAGGAGTAAGTTCTGAGCACATTGCAGGTGCTGCAAAAAGCACTTTTGGCCAACATCAGGGAATGAAACAATACTAATTTCACAGACTTTAATCTTACTTTGACATAGGAATGGGGGTCCATTCCCATCATGGTATTAGAAACTCAAAATACTTGGAGAAATTAAACCCTGGTGGGGGGTGTTACTCTTTGTTTTCAATCTGGTGGTTGCGTTTAAATCAATTAGATGAGATTTTTTCTCTTGTAAATTGTTTGTCATTTTCCAAATAATAGCTGGTGCTCTACTTTTCCTGGCTACTTTTTCTGAACACATGTTTTAAGCTTTGTGGAATATGAGCATAAGCACAAAAATGAAACAGTGCATATATATTAAATCAAAAGCCCTATTTCTTCAAGTATAACCCACTGTTTCTACCTCTGACCATTTCCCAATGTCAGTCTTAAGGACAGAGTGAACCCAATGACCTGCAAGCATATACTGACCTGAGCATTGGAAGGTATGGCTAGTCAAGGTGGTTGTCAGTAGCCATTGCTGACTTGCCCATTCTGGGCACCCATTGGAGGATAGTAGTAAAGGCAAGCAGCAACAAGGACTAAGATGTGTGCACACACCAAGCTGTAAGCTCTGTGGTCAGAATTTGGTATATACATGGAGCTGTGAATGTGTCTGTGAAATGATGTGAGAATACATGCAGCTCAGGCTATACAAAGAAAGGAGATAGGGACAAAATTCTTTGTACTCTCTGCAGGACAATAGCTGGGATCCTCAGCTCTAGCTTTCTCCTCTGGCGACCAAGGTGAATGTAAAAGACCAGGGGAATGAATGTGTGGACAGCAGAATGGGATGGATGGTCAGCAGGGAGTGAATGAAAACAATTTATAGAAAAAAAGGATTGCTAAAGTAGGTGGTTACCTTGGGTGTGAACTGCTAGGGCACACGTTTCCTTAAACCTGGAGTACAGATCCCATATATATGGCCTACTGAGTGGGACACCACACTTGCTTGTCTCGAGCACTGAGGGAGTACATGTATACAAATGCCACACATGTTTTTCTTCTTCTTCTTCAGTTCCTTGCTGTCAACCTGCCTCCAAGATGATGCTCTGCTTCAATATTTAATCTCCCCTTTTCTTTATCCCCCTACTGTATTTATTTCCATTGTTCTAATTTTTTAGTCATATTCTATTGCCACAGTGGTATGGCAGTAGCGTTGTTACCTCACAGCAAGAGGTTCTCCCGTTCGATTCTCGGCGTGGCTTGGGAGTCCCTTCTGTGTGGAGTCTGCATGTCCTCCCCACGGTTGGGTAGTGTTCGAAAGACATGCGTGTGTAAATGGGCATGCCTTCATTGAAGATTGGGCGTCGAGCTAACACCTTGGCATTTTGTAAAAATCTACTGCCAGTCATTAGCGGACCGGAGTTCCACTGTGGAGACCCCTTACTGGGAAAAAGCCGAAAGACAAATAACAACAACAACATTCTCTGCATTCTCTAACCAGTTTGAAAAGCCTTCATTATACAGTAGAAAATAGCTTACTAGAAGTCTCCCAATATGGGCTCCAGAAATATATGCAGCATGCCTAATAAAGACTCAGAAGTATTGTCACTCATGCAAGGATGACATATGTTTCGGTAATAACTGCTATTATTTCACACAACAATTGCAGGAAACTTATAAAGGCAGCAATAATAAAGAACACTTCTATAAAATTGTATATGCATTTACAAACACTATATATAACCACAGATGCAAGAAATGTAACAAAAATCAATAATTTATGCAGTCCAGTAACTGTCATATCAACTTCTTCTTCTTCTTTCAGCTGCTCCCGTTAGGGGTTGCCACAGCAGATCAACTGTTTCCATTTCTTCCTGTCCTCTGCATCTTGCTCTGTCACACCAACCACCTGCATGTCCTCTCTCACCACATCCATAAACCTTATCTTAGGCCTTCCTCTTTTCCTGTTACCTGGCAGCTTCATCCTTAGCATCTTTTTCCCAATATACTCTGCATTCCTCCTCAGCACATGTCCAAACCAATGTAATCTTGCCTCTCTGGCTTTGTCTCCAAACCTTCCAACCTGGGCTGACCCTCTAATATACTTATTCCTAATCCTGTCCATCCTTGTCACACCCAGTGCAAATCTTAACATCTTCAACTCTGCCACGTCAAGCTCTGACTCCTGCCTTTTTGTCAATGCCACTGTCTCCAACCCGTATAACATAGCTCGTCTCACTACCCTCTTGTAGACCTTCCCTTTCACTCTTACTGGTACTCATCTGTCACAAATCACTCCTGACATTCTTCTCCACCCACTCCATCCTGCCTGTACTCTCTTCTTCACCTCTCTTCCACACTCACCATTACTCTGAACGTTTGATCCCAAGTACTTAAACTCATTCACCTTTGCCACCTCTACTCCCTGCATCCTCACCATTCCTCTGTCCTCCCTGTCATATCAACTAGCATAATAAAACAGAATACATTATCTAGGCTAATATTAACAAATGGCAAAAGAACATAATAAAGTGCAGATATTTCTAAATTCCATGAACTAGCATGCAACCAAATTAACAAAACAGAATGCAAAGCAAAATACATACTAATCTTGTTACTTGAGAAACATATAATACTTGCTCCATAGGTAGCCTCATACTCACAAAATACCATCAAACAGGTTACTGACAAGCATGAAGACATAAAATGGCAGACCTACAGGCAGAGGAATGACCATGATGCTTTAGACATGCATAGCAAGAAAAATGTGAAAAAACATACAACATGGGAAGGTGGTTTGCAGACATAACATACCATGATCCTGCAAAGCCACAGACTTGCAAAATAACAGCAATGTACCCAAAGCTGTGCCATGATGGGACATGCACTATACAGATATGTCTCTCAGAGGTTGCCACTCCTCCGGAATAGGCTACCAGTTCACATCAAACAAAGTTCCTCCATGACCCTGTTTAAGCATAGCCTGGATAACTGGATGGGATACCATACATTTCTGCCAGGAATTTCAGCTATGACCCTTCTAGATATGAGCAGTCATTGCTAAGTAAGATTACGTGTTTAGGCAAGATCCTTTATATTGGGTTTTTCTAGTATTATATTGGGTACACATGGCTAGGCTTATGAAGACCTTCATCCCAGTAACAAACCTATGAAAACAAAATACACATCAAGACAGCAAATTCTATCATTGTTATACTGGTAACAACAGTTATACTGTATTATCAGATCAAAAAAATAACTTTCCAACCAATTGCAAAGTGCTCTAGCCTAAGCCTGCCTTCACAGGTGGAAAAAACATTCAAATACAAGTACACACAGTTATAATCATAACATGAGCATCCTCACAAACACAGACACAGACAGACACACACACACACACACACACACACACACACACACACACACACACACACACACACACACACACACACACACACACACACACACACAAGCCAAACATGACTCCACGAACATATCTCAGAAATGTATTGCACTTTTCATAGAAGCATAGAGCATAGCCATTAATTAAGGCCTAATTTAATAAATACAAGTGCAGAAAGACCAGATTTCAAAACGACATCCTGAATGGTATATATATTGAACTCTCATCTTCTCTTGTACTAAATATCTTTGTCTGACATCCTCTGACTATTCTAAATACTCATATAGTACACTGACATTCAGAAAGTCAGTCAGCACTATTTGTTCAAAAGGAAGCAGCCATGCTTGACTATGTTAGGAAGCGTTATACACACAGTACAAGCTAAACCAAACTAAACTGGATGGGAAACAGAAAATATACTCCTGGGATCCCATCTGTTTCCCTGTTGGAAATACTTGGCTAGGCTTATAAAGGCCGCTAGGCCAATAGCCTAGTATTGTCCTATGAACCTATGAAATATAGTTGCTTGACTTGAATATGGTATGAGATACAGTCCAGTCCAAAATATTTATGTGACTGTAAGTATTATATGTGATTGTAAATAATATATGTTATAAATAAAGCAAACAATATAGCAAACAATTAGTTTTAGTTGCTGTTAGCAACCAGTTAAGAGATAGGAATCAGAGAGTTCACCAGAAGATGATTGACTTTATTCAGTCCAGAATATGATCAAGTTTATCTTTATTACAAGATTTTGCAAATTTTTAAGCAATATATGTACCTACCCAATTAGAGTGTAGAAACACCGCCATGATATGTGCCCTCCGTTCTTAATGATACTGAGAAAAGTATTACTGCAGATCCTACAACTTCTTATGGCTACCTTGCCTCCTTCCATTAGATGCCTGTCCACACAGAAAGAATCCAGACAATTTTACCCTGAATGCTGAAATGTTCTATATAATACACAATACACTCCCCAAACAAGTGTGCACAATGTGGCTAGACAGGTAGATAATGGGTCATTGTCTCAATTCAATTGAATGCCCTTCTGCATTTGGTATGCATGTTCTATACTTGAAATAGTAGAAATTGTTATCAATAGAACACTACTGAATAAGTGCAAAAAACAGTAGTGAATCCCTCGCAACTATAAAATAGAGTTTACTTTCATGATGCCAGACAGCAAAATGGTGTCAGTAGTTAACATTACAACTACAGAGAGCCTGATTCTTTCATTCATGCCCTGGTACAGTCTGAATGTTCTCCTTTAAGCTCCATTGCCCTGACAATTCTGAATCGGATAAAGCAGAGATCGAAAAATGAATGAAAGAATATTGTGAGCCTTAAATAACTTAGGGCAGCAGTGTTGTAAAGCATCAACACGTGGGACAGAGGCACACACTCCAGTGTAATTGTGCACTGAGGTAATGGCCATAGAATACAGTCTGAGACAGAGACATGCACATGTGAAGTACTATAATATAGCCAAGGCAGAAGAGCAGTGCTCCGAAGCACAGCTGTGACCAGGATAGCTACCAATATGTAGCTGTAGTGCTGCATTATAGATTGTGAGACCACATGGCTCTGCAAGGGAATGCATCATTCATTTTAATGTGATTTACAAAAGTTAGTGAGCTTGAAAACTCCTTTTATATGCATGATGAGGTATGTAGTAAATCTCCAGACTAAAGAGAGCTTTTTCATATAGCAAATCATTGTGTACTTGTGTGGTGTGCTGCTGCAGTGAATAACATTAGATAAACATTGTCTCTGTATCTTACTGTGGCTGACAGTGGTTACATATTGTTTTGTTGCTACTCTGTACTTAAGCAGACCAGGTTTGTTAGCATAAATTAAATATAGTATATAGAAAGCAGTTACATCTGACAGCGTGAAGCTATCAACAACAGTATGTGTTCAACCTCAACAGTAATACGTTGAGTGCAGTCATTCGAGGAACTAGATGAAAAGACTCTTAGGAGTGTGGAAGACATTTAACCATCAGTGATGTCATTGAAGGTACAGTGCATCTGAAGTTCCACAATTTGCCTGTCTCTTCCCATTAATCAATCATCCTTGCAGCATCCTTTAGGCCATAAGCTTCCTTCAATTATTTTTTTATGCCCAGCCATCAAGCCTCCACCTATTGGACTCAAGCCTATTTGTTCCATAATGGAGGGGTTTTCTCCATACCCAATAAAGTGAGTGCCATCTGGGAAGAGTGAGCAGACATATAATTTCTTCCTTGTCCCCCACCAGCTCCTGCATGTACCAGAGCCACTAATCAAACTTCGGCCACTGTGGTCATCCTCAGAATGTTATCTGTCTGTGTCAGTGGGGCTGTTTATAAATCTTAAGACAGATTTAAAACAGTACCATACTCAATGGCTTTGATACTCAGCAAATACCTGCCGACAAGCGAACTCCCATTAGACGACCTTCAAGGAACTTAAGAACGCAATTATTTTGAAAGAATCATCATCAGATACTGTGACAGAAGACCTTTCATGTAAGAAAAAAATATATAAGAAAAGAAAATATTATACAACAGAGAAAGCCATGCAGGCATGCTTATCACTTGTATAAAATTTCTTAACTCTGGAGGAGATGGTGACCAGTTAGACATAACCTTCTGTTATACAGAGCTCATTTAATCAATACTTACTGACACATTTTATGAAAACCTGATCATTTTTCCATTGTTGTATTTTTAGTCTCATAATCTCCTTCCCTTCCATGTAATATGAATGCATGCAATAAATCTTCCACTGTATGACATCTATGTCTTTTTCAGGGTTTGAGATGAGTCTGTTGCCTGTAAGACTGTTATATATAATGATCTTCTAATGTAGCCCTGGGCATGTTATGCACCTGTTTCCTTTGAAACTTTCTTAATTACTTTGAAGTTATGTGCATGGTTGACGGTTGGTGTAATAGTTAAGGTGTTTTCCTCACCAATCAAGAGGTACATGGTTTAATTCTTAGTAAGAGAATTTGGCTCAGCTTAAAATAGTTTACAAAGGCAGCTAGCCTAGTACTTACCTTTGAACCTTTTACTTCTGCCTAATTTACTGGCTCAATTGCAGACCTCTGTGGGACTATTTTGGACTTTTCAAAATTTTTTTTTAGCTTTTATTTGTGATCATTAGACTGCCTTTTGTATAATTCAGCCTTAGATTCACCTGTCATGCAGCGTCTTCATTGTTACTAAGATCCTTTAACACGAACACAACTGAAGGTTAATTCTTTTCTGTCACATGATTTAGATAAATCATCATGGAATATATCCACAGACAGCTCTGTGCCCATTGCTCATTTCAATTTGTTGTACAAGTTTAGCTGGTTTACCAAACAAAGCCTTTTGGAATTCAAAGACAGCCTTACATCAGTGTAGCACCACCATGGGCTGTCTCAGCAGTAGTGGTAGATGCTAATAAGGGAGTCCAGGTGGAGTGGCATATACTAATTATCCCTGTACCCTCCTGACTAGAACCGCCTTCATGAAGGCATCTACTGATGTGAAGGGTAGCATGGATGCTCCTTGCACCTCAAAGTAGTGATCACGGCCAAAAGGATGTATTTATCCATCATGCTGGAGGTAAGTGCTGGGCAGTTTAGAGTTAAGGTAGCTTTAGGCATGTACATGAGTGTATGCAAGGAGCTGCATGTGTGAGTTAAAGGGAATTAGTGGGTAAGTTAGGCAGGTATGTGTGTGTGTGTGTGTGTGTGTGTGTGTGTGTGTGTGTGTGTGTGTGTGTGTGTGTGTGTGTGTGAGAGAGAGACGGTGTCTGTCATACTTCCACACACTAGTAAATCCAGAAAAAAGCACTAAAGTTGTGAGTCCACAAGACAGTTTATTTCAAATATAAAACACAAGTAAAATTAATATAGACTTCTCACCTAAAACTTGAAAGGTTTCAGTATTAGTTTTAAAGATGCTCCAGTTTTTATAAAGCGTTTCCTTCACATGATGGTATAGGGGGCTATATTGAACAATGCATGCTTGTTGAAAATCAACTTTGCTCACAGTTTCAGTAGTATTATTTGTGTTATCCATCCTGTTCAAACCTCTACCTAAAAGGGGGATATATTTTGTACCCCAGTAGCTTAATACACCAGAAAGAATTACATCAATAAAGCCACCGGGGTAGCCCCTCTCAATAAACATATTTTTCAAACAAATAAATTCTTGAATGACATCCTGTTTTAAAGATGTCATTCTAGCAACCCTGATGGCTTGTCCCTTAATGATGCTTTTCTTTTGTGACATTGGGTGGTGACTATCAAAATGTAAATAACTATTACAAAAAGCTTTTTTACGATAGACCTTGGATGCAAACTTTTCATGCTCCTTGATTATTTTGGTGTCTAAATAATGAATCTCTTGCTTGTGAAAGTTAAATGTGAATTTTAAAAAAACTGGTAGTTTGATTTAGGTATTGGATGAATAGTGGATTGGATTCAGAAGTCCCCTTCCACAAAATAAAAATATCATCCAAAAACCTACAGTAAAATACAACCTTGGAAAATAATTCACTTTTGAAAACATGCTCTCTTTCCCAAACAAAAACAAAACATGTGGTTGAGCAATTTCCACACTTGGTCAAAGATTCCTGGGACTTTCTAGGACAATTAAAAAGTGATTTTTGGTGTGCTGATTCTTACCTTTTGACCATTGATGTAGAAGATTTGTTTTCCTGTATTCCCAAGCAAGAAGGGTTAAACTTTTTCGAAGATGTTCTCTGGACATTTTCGAATTTAAATCCTGATGAAATTGGTTTAATATGTGAACTCATGGGAATAATTTTGGAAAACAACTACATATATTCTGAAAGTGAATATTTCCAGCAGGTCAAGGGTGTAGCAATGGGGGCAGCTTGTGCTCCAGCTTATGCTAACTTGGTTTTGCTGGGCTGGGAAAGAGAGCATGTTTTCAAAAGTGAATTATTTTCCAAGGTTGTATTTTACTGTAGGTTTTTGGATGATATTTTTATTTTGTGGAAGGAAACTTCTGAATCCATTCCACTATTCATCCAATACCCAAATCAAACTACCAATTTTTTTAAAATTCACATTTAACTTTCACAAGCAAGAGATTCATTATTTAGACACCAAAATAATCAAGGACCATGAAAAGCTTGTATCCAAGGTCTATCGTAAAAAAACTTTTTGTAATAGTTATTTACATTTTGATAGTCACCACCCAATGTCACAAAAGAAAAACATCATTAAGGGACAAGCCATCAGGGTTGCTAGAATGACATATTTAAAACAGGATGTCATTCAAGGTCTATCGTAAAAAAAAATTTTTGTAATAGTTATTTACATTTTGATAGTCACCACCCAATGTCACAAAAGAAAAGCATCATTAAGGGACAAGCCATCAGGGTTGCTAGAATGACATCTTTAAAACAGGATGTCATTCAAGAATTTATTTGTGTGGGGGGCGTGGCCAATGATGAACACAGGATAGCAGCAGATTTCTTCAGCTCCACCAATTTCATTACACTGATAGGAATTAATTACTTAAAAAATTAATTTTTGAAGTAATTTTCTTTCTAAATATGTTTGTTTTATATAGTTCTTGAACTATATCTAAAAAAGAAAGGACATTTTAACAATATTCCTGTCAGAAATCACTTTGGAAATTTTCCTGTCAGTTTATCAGTCTGAAATGAGTTCCAGTAAGACAAATTCTCAAGACTCCAGCATCAAGAAAGAACTTCAGTCTCTGATAACTATAATCCAGCACCTTACTGCTAAGATGGATAAAATGGATACTAAAATTGATACCTTCATAGAAAACTACAAAACAAATAGACTTGTTACATATAGACCTGCAACAACAGAAGATCCAGATGACAGGCATAGAAGAAGCTGTGAATGACATGGAAAATAGAATCCAAGAAGAGGAAATCAACATTGAGTTTCTGCTGAAACAAAATACACATTTACAAACAAAGCTGGATGACCTGGAAAATAGATCTAGGCAATAACATTATGATTTTTGGACTGCCAGAAATTATTGAAGGTAACAATATTACTTCTTTTTAACAACATGGCTCCCTAAAACTTTAGACTTACCAGAAGCATTCTCTTTTGGTATCGAAAGAGCACATAGATCGATCTATAGCTAATACTAACTCTAACAAAAACTATCCTAGATCAGTTATAGTTAGATTTCTATCATCTTTTGATAAAGAGATGGTTCTTAAATCTGCTTGGGCTAAAGCTCCTGTTAAGATTAATGAGACAACTGTGCGTTTTGACAATGACTATTCTTCCTTGGTAATAGCTAAAAGAAAAGTTTTTCTGCCACTAATAAGGGAGCTTAAAAAAGCACAGTTTAAAACATACCTTCTGTTTCCTGCCAAGCTAAAAATCTTCCTTCCTGATGATCCTAAAATTTTGATGACTTAGACTCTGCTTTACTGTTTATCAAAAAATAAGATTTTGGATAAAATAGAGGAAATGGAATGGGCTAGTCCTTCATTAAAGAGACTGGCAACTGAAACTTCATGGAAGACTTCAGAGAAGAAGAAGAGACTAAAAAACAAATGATTTGTTCTATGTTTTTTTTTTTCTTTTTTTCTCTCATCATTTTACTTCATTATTAATCTTTTTAAATATAGTTCCTGCATTTCCAGAAAGCCACAAATATTCTGAAAAAGATTTAATCAAAGTTATTCTCTGTGTGCAAAGAAATGTTTTGTTTCATAACCAGTCAAAATATCTGAGGAACTAATAACAAGCTATTATTCAATTTGTTTCTCTTTCTGAAAAGAGAAGTAAGGTCAGTAATTTGATACATTTTTTTTTCTTTTTTTTTCTCCTTTTCTTCTTTTCTTTGTTTAAACAATGACATTCTATTTAGATTATGTAGTGGGTAAAGGGTGGGGCAGGGCAGGAGAGAAGAGTAATGAAAATATGATAAATGGAATAATAACATATTTATTCCTTTGTAAAAGTTTATATGTTCTTCAAATGCTATTCCTAATTATACTTTCTTGATTATACTGCTTATGCTTGTTTGTAAATAATCTGTCATGCTTTAACTAATAATAATTAGAACTAAATAATAGTAAATAATATGTTTTATTTTTAACTCTATTAATATAAACAGTAAGTAATATTCCATTGTATATACTTCTTATAGCTTTCTCTTACATTTTTTTTATTTCTGCTTTACACTCTTTTATTTTCTACTCTCTTTTCTTTATTCTTTCTCTTTATTTTTTTTTTCTCTTTTCTCATATTAATATATAGAAATGCTTTTGATCATATAGACACAGTAAATAATAAGATATGCATAAAAATTGAGTTGGGACAAAAATATTGAGTTTTATTACTTATTAATAACTTTGGGCTTAATTTCACTTACATAGAGGCTGTAATAACCTGTAAAATACATCGCGGAGGTTTTGTCATGTTTAGATGCATTTACACTGCTAAATGAATGTTTGTCACTAGTTTTTAACAAGTTTCCCACCAAAATGTTAAGGGAGACAATCTGGGATGTGGGCTACCTCATGAACAGTGTCCTCGAGTTGTTTCAAAAGCTTCAACTCTCAGAATTCTCACAGAGAAGCTGAAAGCAGTCAATTTGACCTTTGACCCAGATATCACACTGACACATCGCAGATTCAGGAAGAACACTCTACCAGGAAGTAGAACTGATGCAAATGCGACTATGTGAAGGAAAATGAACTCTTTAACATTTAAATGTGAGTTATTTTATATAATTACTTAAATATCTATACTATGATTCATAAAATATGTCAGTTATAATGATTTTAAATGATGCAGTTTCTTGTAGTAAGTAAATGTCTTATTTTAGAAGGCATAGAAAATGAAACATTTATTCAAGTGTTTTTGAAAATCTACTTGACTGCAGCATACTAATCTGTGTTAAAAACTTATGTTCCAAACATATACATTACTATAACTCATTTAATTCATCTGATTGACAAGCATAAATAACTTTATAACTCTATTCTGGAAGAAATTGTCATGTGATATATTTTAAAGCAGTAGTATAGACATACAAAATACAGATGGCTTTTTTTACAATAATGCAAGTGTTTCTGAGAATTTGCATAACTATGCAGTATGATTTATAACAATTTCTATAAATATAATATTTTATTCTATTGACAATAATGAGTATGAGTAAAATGCTCATATATGCCTTCCTTTTTTTTTTTTTTTTCTCTCTTTCTTTCACTCTCTCTCCCTATTTCACGTCTTTTATTTCTCTCTCTCCTCTTGGTTCCTAATATCAAGATTATTTGAATGCTATTTGAATACAAGTGTATTATATTACATAGATGTATATAGTAGTATGAATAGTTTTTAAAAAAAAAAAAAAAAAAAAAAAAAGTTTATTTTAGTTTATATGATGCTGTTTTATCAAATGTGTAGTCTTGTCTTGCTAGATAATTGAATTGAAAGCTGTTAATTTAAGTTAAATATAACCAGTATTAAATTGATAAGGTGGTAGCTGAGGTACTGCTGCTTAGGGTAGGGGGTTAACTTGAGTGGTAAATACTACTCTAAGTTGGAGTTTTTAACTCCAGGCTGGATGCAAGGTTTAATCCTTACATTATTTTCACTTGTTCATTGTTATATGTATATAGTTTTGACATCCACAATATATTTTGTACACTCATTGTCACTACAAACAAAATTGAATCCTATACAAAATCCCATAAGAGATTCAATAAATACAGCTATATTTAAAGGTACACCTTAAGGAGGAGATGTAACATTACTTATGTTGTTATTTGTTATTTTGATCATAAAATTCTTAAGTTTTAAAAATGCCAAATGACATCTTTAAAAGGAATTTCTTTAAACATTAATGGATTGAATAATCCGTGTAAAAGGGCAAGCCTAATAAGATACATTAATTTACATAAGGCCAACTTAGTCTTCCTGCAAGAAACCCATCTCTTGAAAAAAGATATTGATAAACTAGCCACAAACAAATATACAGTATTGGTTAGTTCAGAGCACACTCAGAAAAAAAGAGGAGTGGCTATTTTATGGAATAAAAGTATGCCCATTCCTAAAACCATTAAGTCTTATCCGAATGACAAAGGAATGTTTTGTATGGTTACAATACAAATTAATGGGAAGACTTACACTTTAATTAATGTATATTGGATACCTGGAATTGGTATTAATACAGTGAAACATCATCTTGATAAGATCATATCATTCTCTATAGGAGATATTATTTTAGCTGGTGACTTTAATTGTATACTACATGAAAGTGATACTACCACTATAGGAAAAAGAAGAATTACATCTAATGCAAAACATTTAAATGATTTTGCTAATTCTTATCATTTGAATGATAATAATCAGATAGATTCAAAATCATTACCATACACCTTTTTTTCTAACAGATACAAAACTTATTCAAAAATAGATAGGGTCTTTATTTCTAACCAGATGGCAACAGATTTAATTAATTCCAAAATCATTTCATGTCCTATATCTGATCATAATTCAATTGTTTTTGAATTCATGATAAAAAATACTCATAATGTTCAGATCAAAAGGATACCAGCATACTTAACTCAACTAAAAGACTATAAAGAATATATACTTTCAGAAGTAAAACATTTTTTAGACATAAATAATACTCCTGAAGTCTCCATTGTCTATGTTTGGGATGCCTTAAAATCATATCTATATGGACAAAGTGTCAGATGGTATAATAATAAAAGGAAATCTTGGGATAAGGAATTGTTAGATATTCAAAGTAAATTAGACTCTTATAAACATAATAATAAAGAAAATATTATGGACAAGAAAGTTATTGAAGAAATAAACAAACTAAATGAGAAATACAATGAAATTTTAACTCATAAAGTTAAAATAACTTTAGAGAAATACAAGTTTTTGTCTTATTCAATAAGCCCCAAATACTTACATAGACTTAAAAATAAAACAAAAAGGTTGAATAAACAAAACCATATCAAATAAATCTTTTCTCTAAGGAAAAAGAAGAATGTTTCTAGTATACCAGAAATACTAGATGAATTTAGAAAAAAAAAAAACAACTTTTTTCAAAAAAAATTAACCATAAAATAACAAAAAAAATTAAAACAAAAAGGAAAACCTAAAGAAAAAAAAATTTAAAGGAAAAGTTTTTTTTTATAACCAAAAAAAACCCAACCCATTTTTTTTAAAAAATTTAACCTTTCAAATGAGGGTCAATTGGGGAAGGTTAAAACAGTGCATCTGAAGTTCAACGATTTGCCTGTCTCTTCCCATTAATCAATCATCCTTGCAGCATCCTTTAGGCCATAAGCTTCCTTCAATTATTTTTTTATGCCCAGCCATCAAGCCTCCACCTATTGGACTCAAGCCTATTTGTTCCATAATGGAGGGGTTTTCCCCATACCCAATAAAGTGAGTGCCATCTGGGAAGAGTGAGCAGACATATAATTTCTTCCTTGTCCCCCACCAGCTCCTGCATGTACCAGAGCCACTAATCAAACTTCGGCCACTGTGGTCATCCTCAGAATGTTATCTGTCTGTCTCAGTGGAGCCGTTTACAAATCTTAAGACAGATTTAAAACAGTACCATACTCAATGGCTTTGATACTCAGCAAATACCTGCCAACAAGCGAATTCCCATTAGACGACCTTCAAAGAACCTAAGAACGCAATTACTTTGAAAGAATCATCATCAGATACTGTGACAGAAGACCTTTCATGTAAGAAAAAATATATAAGAAAAGAAAATATTATACAACAGAGAAAGCCATGCAGGCATGCTTATCACTTGTATAAAATTTCTTAACTCTGGAGGAGATGGTGACCAGTTAGACATAACCTTCTGTTATACAGAGCTCATTTAATCAATACTTACTGACACATTTTATGAAAACCTGATCATTTTTCCATTGTTGTATTTTTAGTCTCATAATCTCCTTCCCTTCCATGTAATATGAATGCATGCAATAAATCTTCCACTGTATGACATCTATGTCTTTTTTACGGTTTGAGATGAGTCTGTTGCCTGTAAGACTGTTATATATAATGATCTTCTAATGTAGCCCTGGGCATATTATGCACCTGTTTCCTTTGAAACTTTCTTAATTACTTTGAAGTTATGTGCATGGTTGATGGTTGGTGTAATAGTTAAGGTGTTTTGCTCACCAATCAAGAGGTACATGGTTTAATTCTTAGTAAGAGAATTTGGCTCAGCTTAAAATAGTTTACAAAGGCAGCTAGCCTAGTACTTACCTTTGAACCTTTTACTTCTGGCTAATTTACTGGCTCAATTGCAGACCTCTGTGGGACTGTTTTGGACTTTCCAAATTTTTTTTAGCTTTTATCTGTGATCATTAGACTGTCTTTTGTATAATTCAGCCTTAGATTCACCTGTCATGCAGCGTCTTCATTGTTACTAAGATCCTTTAACACAAACACAACTGAAGGTTAATTCTTTTCTGTCACATGATTTAGATAAATCAACATGGAATATATCCACAGACAGCTCTGTGCCCATTGCTCATTTCAATTTGTTGTAAAAGTTTAGCTGGTTTACCAAACAAATCCTTTTGGAATTCAGAGACAGCCTTACATCAGTGTAGCACCACCATGGGCTGTCTCAGCAGTAGTGGTAGATGCTAATGAGGGAGTCCAGGTGGAGTGGCATATACTAATTATCCCTGTACCCTCCTGACTAGAACTGCCTTCATGAAGGCATCTACTGATGTGAAGGATAGCATGGATGCTCCTTGCACCTCAAAGTAGTGATCACGGCCAAAAGGACATATTTATCCATCATGCTGGAGGTAAGTGCTGGGCAGTTTAGAGTTAAGGTAGCTTTAGGCATGTACATGAGTGTATGCAAGGAGCTGCATGTGTGAGTTAAAGGGAATTAGTGGGTAAGTTAGGCAGGTGTGTGTGTGTGTGTGTGTGTGTGTGTGTGTGTGTGTGTGTGTGTGTGTGTGTGTGTGTGTGTGACGGTGTCTGTCATACTTCCACACACTAGTAAATCCAGAAAAAAGCACTACAGTTGCGAGTCCGCAAGACAGTTTATTTCAAATATAAAACACAAGTAAAATTAATATAGGCTTCGCACCTAAAACTTGAAAGATTTCAGTATTAGTTTTAAAGATGCTCCAGTTTTTATAAAGCATTTCCTTCACATGATGGTATAGGGGGCTATATTGAACAATGCATGCTTGTTGAAAATCAACTTTGCTCACAGTTTCAGTAGTATTATCTGTGTTATCCAGCCTGTTCAAACCTCTACCTAAAAGGGGGATATATTTTGTACCCCAGTCACTTAATACACCAGAAAGAATTACATCAATAAAGCCACCGTAGCTCTCTCAAGAAACATATTTTTCAAACAAATAAATTCTTGAATGACATCCTGTTTTAAAGATGTCATTCTAGCAACCCTGATGGCTTGTCCCTTAATGATGCTTTTCTTTTGTGACATTGGGTGGTGACTATCAAAATGTAAATAACTATTACAAAAAGCTTTTTTATGATAGACCTTGGATACAAACTTTTCATGCTCCTTGATTATTTTGGTGTCTAAATAATGAATCTCTTGCTTGTGAAAGTTAAATGTGAATTTTAAAAAATGGTAGTTTGATTTAGGTATTGGATGAATAGTGGAATGGATTCAGAAGTCCCCTTCCACAAAATAAAAATATCATCCAAAAACCTACAGTAAAATACAACCTTGGAAAATAATTCACTTTTGAAAACATGCTCTCTTTCCCATACAAAAACAAAACATGTGGTTGAGCAATTTCCACACTTGGTCAAAGATTCCTGGGACTTTCTAGGACAATTAAAAAGTGATTTTTGGTGTGCTGATTCTTACCTTTTGACCATTGATGTAGAAGATTTGTTTTCCTGTATTCCCAAGCAAGAAGGGTTAAACTTTTTCGAAGATGTTCTCTGGACATCTTCGAATTTAAACCCTGATGAAATTGGTTTAATATGTGAACTCATGGGAATAATTTTGGAAAACAACTACATATATTCTGAAAGTGAATATTTCCAGCAGGTCAAGAGTGTAGCAATGGGGGCAGCTTGTGCTCCAGCTTATGCTAACTTGGTTTTGCTGGGCTGGGAAAGAGAGCATGTTTTCAAAAGTGAATTATTTTCCAAGGTTGTATTTTACTGTAGGTTTTTGGATGATATTTTTAATTTGTGGAAGGAAACTTCTGAATTCATTCCACTATTCATCCAATACCTAAATCAAACTACCAATTTTTTTAAAATTCACATTTAACTTTCACAAGCAAGAGATTCATTATTTAGACACCAAAATAATCAAGGACCATGAAAAGTTTGTATCCAAGTCTGTCGTAAAAAAACTTTTTGTAATAGTTATTTACATTTTGATAGTCACCACCCAATGTCACAAAAGAAAAGCATCATTAAGGGACAAGCCATCAGGGTTGCTAGAATGACATCTTTAAAACAGGATGTCATCCAAGAATTTATTTGTTTGAAAAATATGTTTCTTGAGAGGGGCTACCCCGGTGGCTTTATTGATGTAATTCTTTCTGGTGTATTAAGCGACTGGGGTACACAATATATCCCCCTTTTAGGTAGAGGTTTGAACAGGATGGATAACACAGATAATACTACTGAAACTGTGAGCAAAGCTGATTTTCAACAAGCATGTATTGTTCAATATAGCCCTCTATACCATCAAGTGAAGGAAACGCTTTATAAAAACTGGAGCATCTTTAAAACTAATACTGAAATCTTTCAAGTTTTAGGTGAGAAGCCTATATTAATTTTACTTGTGTTTTATATTTGGAATAAACTGTCTTGTGGACTCGCAACTGTAGTGCTTTTTTCTGGATTTACTTGTGTTTTTTGAGCACTACTGCACCACTATTTTGGTTATACTTCCACACACTACTAGACTAACGAGCTGAGTGTGCAACATTAATTGGGGGGAACCACTAGCAGCCATGGTGGTACCATCTTAAATGCATGCCCGAGCAGCACTTAAACAGAAGAGAGATTGGGGAGTGGAAATACCACTAGTCACCAGAGATACCATTGTAAATATATGCCTGAGTGGATCTTAATCAGAATAGGGCTTGGGGGATATCCACTAGCTACCAAGGAAAACTCTGTAAACACATGCATGGGCAGCACTTTAATACAATATAGACTAAGGGGAACAGTAAACACCAGGGATTCTAGGCATGGTGTGTCTTAAAAGCACATATGTACAACAAAAAGGTGTGGTTAACCTCTAAACACCAGGGATAAGTAGTGCCCTAAAAGCCAGTAAATAGAATTTAAACCCTGTACCCTCCCACCTTCCACATCTTCCACAGAGGATATTAGTCATCTGTGTCACCACTAGACACCAGGGATAAATTATGAAAAGAATTATGTGAAGAAAAAATTAAAAGTATGGGGGGAGGGAAGAATTTGAGCCCAGCACCTTTAACACACAACATCTCTGCATTAGCACACTTCACTTATTGAGAAGGTACTGCAGCAGTTTTTTTTTTAATATTCACTGATGATCTTGGACATTATGCAATGCCTGCAACATGTTGTGACATATGAGGGAGAGGAGCAGGAAGTGTTAGGCATACCTCTCAACCTCATAGGATAAGAGTTTTTATCCAAGCTTGCAGTTAGTGAAGGATAAGAAGTGTGAAACTGAAATGCCTGGCTTTAAGGACTAACTGTAATCATCTGTAAATTACCAGGGCAGGGGAAAAGAGACAGGGCCAGGTATGGGATATGTGGTATGTCTGTGTGTTTGTTTGTATGTGTTTTACTGTGGACTTGTGTGTGGAAACGTGACAGAGAGGTGCATGTGTGGTTGCCAACACAGTTAACTACCACTTGTAGTTCACTGTGATTCATAGAAAAGCAAATTAACTGACAGTGAGGTCTCTTCTCATTATGGATAATTGTGTCTATGAATTGCAAAATACTGCATAACACAAATAGGGCAGTTTTACTGCAGCCTTTAATGTAGGAAATTTAATGAATCTTTGAGACAATATTTTTATTTGTGCGGAGAAACAGGGAAGAACTTCAAATCAAGAAAATCCAGAAATAAGAAAACAGCAATGAAACATTTGTTCATTCTCTGAATGTTTTATTCTTTTTAGGGTTGTACAGGAACCAGAACCTATCAAAGCAAGCAACACATGTAATTCAAAGAACCTTATGCTAGAAGGGATGACAGTCCATGGGAGGATGCAAAAAAACACACGTGCGAGCAAACACACACACAAACACACACACACACACGCACACACACACGCACACACATGCACACACGCATGCACACACGCACACACATGCACACAAGACATAAAAAGACAAGAGCGGGCAATGATATTAGAATTAACATTTATATTCAACAGCCTCTTCATAAATCACTGTGTGGTATCATCATCACTAGCTGATTTATAAATTTAGCTTTCAGTTCACAACATAGACCAAGTTCGGATGTAGAGCTATAGACATAGTCAAGTATTTCTACTTGGCTACACACCTGTTAGGTTATATGAAACAAGTGAACTCAGTTTTGCAACTTAAATCTGCATGGGGTGCAATCACCTCTCCAGCAGATGAGAAAATGCATAGAGACCCTGTGGATTTCTCTCTCACATAAACAATCTGTTGTGTCCGTCTCCCCCCTTTATGTGTCTCCCACTTAGTCTAGCAGATATTCCTACCACTTCCCTATAATCTCCCAGTAACTCTGCCTGCTGCCTTAAGGTTGATACAGATTAGCTCTTCTATCATTAATGAACTGTATTGTCAAGTTTTGAATGAAGTGAAGGCTAATCACCTTACCTCTAGCTCAACCATCTAGGATAATGTGAGAGAGGAATATGTTATATGTCACCTCCAACAACTAAGGACCAACACTCTGATTACTACCTTCAGAAATGCATCCTTAAAACTATCAAGTTTTATCAACCTTATAAAGTAGGCCCCCATGATCCAAATTCATCCTATGTATATCTGTAGTATGTCTAGTAGGAGTCAGGAGTCATCACAGAACCTTAGCTGGGTCAAAAGGTATCTATGCATGCATCGTCATTTGTAGAGTTTGCAGTACAGAGATAAGATCTAGGGATTTCACCACAACAGCCATTCTTCATCTTCTTCCTCCATCAGAAGGTTGCTATGTCATTGTTCCAAGAGGCCATCTTGATATAGCCATCTATAATGCACAGATATGCTATTTTAAAATCTTAGAAATCAGTTAATGGAGGATTTCTTTCCTCATTCTGTGTCTCACTATATATGAGGCTAGTAGTGAGGAGCCTCAGAAATTGCTTTCTCTAAAGGAAACAATCTATAAGCACCTATATGTTCTCCATACCTTATCACAATATAAACAGAAGACATGGGAATGCCTGTAGAGCACCAGACCCATTGCATTAAACTGTTGTTTTACTCTGTTATTAGCCTAGCTATAATGATATAGATCATTCCTATATTTTGCTACTTATGTGATCTTTCCAGAGTTCATAGTAGGTGGGAGGGTAAGAAAGAACAAGGGATCTTGTTTCAGGTTTTGTTCTCCATAGGAGTAAGAATAGCAGGACAGTTTCAATCCCCCACAACAAGATTTTGTGAATTTGCAAGTGACATCCCATTATAGAAACAGAAAAAAAGCACATTCTATAATTCTAGGTTACATAGAGGTAAACAAGACACTTAGATCTCACCAGGCTCCTTGGATAAGGGGAGTACCATAAGCCAGCTTCCTAATACCTTTCTCCAACCATTTGAAATCATCACTTCCAGATTTATTAGTATCTTCCAAATCTACTGTGCTATCTTTGGGATACAGCCATACGTGGTACCCACTGTCACTATCTCTGACCCTTAGTGCTGGAAGTGTTCTAATATGCACTTTCCAGATAAGCCACTTATTCCGATCACAATCCCCCCCCATCACAAGAATGACTGTCAACATACATACACTGACCTATTACCATGTGGATGAAACAGTATGGGCACTGCTATGGGCTTGCTTTTTTCTCAACCACTGGCCATCTTCATCAATTCCCTTAGTGTATCATTAGCCTTTTTGTCTGCTCCTTAAAAACTTATAATACAAGGAAGGCCTGTTATCCCTGTCTTCATGTTCTACTCCCTGCAATCTCACTTTCCCACCTAGAAACTATTGAAGATCATGCAGTGAAAATGGCAGTGAAGAGGTCATGTAAAATACAAAATTCTTACTTTCTGCATGCAGTGAGTCACGCCCATTGTCCTTCAGGCAAGCTGGCAGTAAATGAAACCTTGGAGACTATGCAACTGTCAATCAACAAAGGAGGGAGGGCTAGGCTGTTGCACCCAACTACTCATCCCACTGTATCAGAACCAGAGTTCTGTTCTTCTGATAAAGGAAAAATGGATTGTTCATTGGGCTTCTGGAACAGAACAGCACAGACAGCTTTACATCCCTATTTCAGGGTTAGAGCTAGTCTGCCCTCCTGCCACTGTGGCTTTTCCAGGGGAAAGTAACTGGTCGGCCAGTATATGGGAGTCTGCCCTTTTTTCCACAATAGTGTGATTTCTGAGTTGGTATAATTAGTTGGGGGGGTGTGTGGGGGCACAGCCCCTCCACATTTGTGAGTTTAGGGATGCAGCCCCCACTTCTGTGGGTTTGAATTGATTTCCTGTGGTTTGTTGTGCTTGTTGGTTGACCGGTTAATTTCCCTGGGGAAATTCTTGGTGTTATGAAGAGTCAATGACCTGAATACTTGATGTTTTCATCTTGATGTTCTAGTCTTCGATCATGTGGAATTGCAATATTATCAGGTAGACCTGTTCCCACGTACCTCCACTGAAGAGCAATACCACCATGTGAAATTTCTGTGTATAGCACATTTTCCTGAACTTCTGGGGGCCACAGACTGCACAGACACATAGAAATAAAAGCCCCACCTGGTGAACAGGGAAAAAGGTACATAGACCAAAAAAGCTATCACTTTTTCAACTATCTGTTGGTCTGTAATGCACAAGGGATAATCTATAATGTGTGTGCAGATAACTCCAGCAGTGTCCACAGCTCCCACATATGGCACACATGTGACCCGTATCTAAGGTTTTCTAGGGGTGCCTTCCCACAAGGACAGCTAGTGAGGGATGTAGGTTATACACTAGAGCCTTGGCTCATGAAACCCATGAGAAACCCACACAACTCCACTGAACAAGGTTACAATGATGCATATGCTCACAATCAAAATATTATAGAGCATGTTTTTAGCTTGCTGAAGTCATGTTTCTGATGTCTAGGTACATCTGGAGGTGCCCTGTACTATGACCTAGCCACCTCTGCCAAAATAATCATAGTCTGTGCCATATTATATAATATTATTGTTAAGAAACAGTTGCAGCAGGGAGAACAAGGCCAAGGACAGAAGTTTCCAGCACCACAGGCAGGACCATCAGACAGATGTGGAATCAGATGAAGAACCAGCAGCTGGAGATGATCCTGGCAGATTGTGTGTATACAATATGCTATGCCCCTGTCTAAGAGGCAGACAATAGTGCATGCACTCCCTACATAAGTGAAAAGATAAGAAGCTTAGCACATACAAACAGTAGCAGTAATGCATACAGCATTATTAGTTTTTATTTACCCAAGTACTGGGTCTGTTGTGTGAGCATCCGACAGAATTAACCCAGGAACTGACAACTTTGTCAGCAGCATTAACCAAGTTAAATGATGAACATGTAAAGAAGAGATAAATGATTACCCCTAAATGCAATTATTGTCATTCAGTAAGATAAAACATTTTTCAACTGAATAGGAATGTCAGCAGTAACTCATGAGTGATATATGCAACATAAAATTATAAAAATAAGTATGCTATTAAGGCATATAAATAACTTTTACCTGCACATGAAGACAATCTGTGCATCAAGTCAAAGTAGGCCCATGTAAAACAAACCCACAATGTTTAGTTAAATCTCACCATCATCAACGTAGGTGCATGATCATCCCTATTATCTAGGAAAATACAACATAACTACTTAAGACACAAATGTGAATATGCCATCCAACAGCCACATATGCCTGGTGCTCATTACTGTGCATCGAACCTAAAAGTCAACCACATTAGACACCTCAACAGTGACCAGGACACTCTCAGTATCATCTGCACAAGGGGCTGAGCAAGTCATAAATCATACTTAACAGGACTGTACTAATACTACTGCTGCTACAAATATGAGCACAATATACTAACAACACTGAATGTGAGCAGAATGACACACAAATGCAATTAGTACATATTCTTGATGAAAGCAGGGATCTGACTAAACACACATTTGTTATCCAACTCTATAGATCAGACACAGGCATCCCTAAGTCACAAAGAAATGTACAAAGGTCAGGACACAGTCATCGTCACTTACAGAGCATGGAGATTATAGGAGAACAAGCCGGTTAGCAGCAAGTATGAATGGTCAGGGCCAAGAGCACCAGGTGTGAAGAAGTCAAATTTTAAAAATGTATACGTGTGTGTGTGTGTGTGTGTGTGTGTGTGTGTGTGTGTGTGTGTGTGTGTGTGTGTGTGTGTTTGTGTGTGTGTGTGGTGTCATGGGCAGCATGAGATGTACTGTGTGTGGGTCTGCAGGAACACAGATAAACCATTTGTGTTAGCATTACACCCTGGCATTCTGGACATATGTGAGCTACATATAGCAGAGGATTCAGTTTGCCACTGTTGCCATCAACAGTGTGAACTACCTCTGTCATGAGTTACACTGTTGGTTCCATAATCCTGGCTAGATGTTGGGGTGCTACCTGAATGTGAATGATGTCTGCTGGATGAGGTGTCATCATGGCTACATCAACAACCAAACCACATGGTCTGCTATGCCTGGATGTGGACACCTCCATTGCTGATGGAGCAGTAAAAATAGTACCACAAGAGAAGTGGGATCTGCCATGGCCACATTGGCTACCATCTGAAAATATAGCAGCACTATGGCCACATGGATTTTGACCGTCCCCTAGCAGATGTTCCATAACAGATACTGAGTTACCCAGTGTATCATTCATCTGGTCCAAGGTCTCATATACAGTTCAAGCAGTCTCACATGTCAGAATGCACAACATGCAGTACTCTAACTATATCATCTGAGGCCCTAGTGGAACTTGTCTGTGCCTCCATGATGGCCTTACACATATGTTTGGTGGCACCTGCTGACACACCAACATCAGGGGTTGGTTGGAAAGCATACCTCTCTGAGCACCTCTACTGACACCCCTGTGTGGTAATTTACCTTCTCAATGGCTAGAGGTTAACTCCACCAGCTCTGAAAATGGAGTAACCACACTACTCTGATCAACTGTGTCATCCTCAATCTTTCCTCTGTCAGATGGCTGTGTGGTATGGACATGCATAGGCATATTGTCTGTCCCCAAAGTCAAGGGGGATGTAGGAGCTACAACCTCATTATCAGACATACCCTTTGCAACCCTAGGGTATGTCTGTTCATCACAGTCATCATCATCATCATCATCAAAGGCTACCATTCCTCCAACATCAGGCAGTAGAAGCTCCATAGGCAGCTTCACTTCTGATTCTAACAGTAAAACAGAAAAAAAGCAGAAATACAAGAACAAAAGATCAGACATATGCTTTGTAAACCTGAATAAAACAATAATAGATGTAAGTGCAAGTAAACATCAAAATAGAGAAGATTTAAAGATCAATGAGTAAACTGAAGAAAAATAAAAAAGCTATACCCATATAATGTGCAGACGGTTGTGGAACCTCATTATCAGATGTGCCGAGATAAACAGTTGATATGGCTTATTCCCCAATGTAGAGTGATCCTGGAGTTAGAATATATAGTAAGTGGGGTGTGGGGGGCACAGTCCCCCACAATGAGGGGTGTGGGGGTGAATAACCCCAAATATAATAAACGTTATACGCTATATAGATGTATACTGACAAGTGAAATGAATAAGTGTATACAGAAAACAATAATGATCTAATGTTTGTGGGGGGCTGTGCCCTCCACACCCGCCTTACTATATATTCTAACTCCAGGATTGCTCTACAGTGGGGAACAAGCCATATATTACTGTCAATGAAATGAGTTGTCAGTGAAGTGAGTTGTCAGTGAAATGAAGTTTCAGTCATTTGGTCTCAGTCAAATGAGTGCCAGTGAAATGAACTGTCGACCAAATGAAGGTGACCCACATATATGTCGACCAAATGAAGGTGACCCATATATATATATATATATATATATATATATATATATATATATATATATATATATATATATATATATGTGTGTGTGTGTGTGTGTGTATGTACATGTATGTATATCTAGATATAAACAAAGGGCAAAATGGTCACACAGACAAACCATTCAGTAAAAGCTGCAGGAAAAACCCAGCCAAGCTAGAGTTTCCACTATGTAAAACCTTAAACCTCCTGTAATGGAGGGTCATGGAATATATGCAAATGATTCCTTAAGAAAGTGTGTCAGCTACAGGGCAGCTAAATGCCCATGACTTTATTTTTTACTTTTTACTTTTTATGTCTTTATAGATAAATTCAGGCCACTAAAGCCAAACCTTACTAGCTGTGGATATGCATGTTTTGGCCTTTTTAGTGACCTCATCATCAAAGCATAAGTAAATTGTTTGGTTATACTTTAAAAATACATAACTTTTAAACAAGCCTGATGTCTATAAACATTAAGATGCCTGCAAAATACACCTAACATCCAGACTAAAAGGTAAAAAGTTCACACAAATAAATAATTCAGTAAAAACTGCAAGAAAATATAATCAGTATTTCAGCTACATGGCTTCTGAATGCCCATGACTTTTTACTTTTTAAGTATTTCTGAGTACATTCAGGCCAATAAAGCCAAGCTAATAGGGTATATAAATGACATATCAGGAGAATCAGCAGTAGACACCCTGTGGCTGCCTCTTATCTCTGCCCATGTCCATCACAGCACTGGGTATCTCATCTGAGTTGCCCGGATCTGATTACAGTCAACAGGAAACACCACATGGAGTTCTTGCTTCCTGTGCAATAGCCCCATCTCTCTTTCTGGCATTTGTAATCATATCAGTGGCCTGATGTCTGATAGCATTCTACTCATGGTCATGGCCACCCACAGTATTTGCATCATCAACCACTTGCTGCCAGACATGGGGCTCGAAGGGCCTGGCAGCTAATGTTTTCACTAAGATGCGCAAGTCATGTAGATGGAGTTCCTGGAATATAACGGCATTCTCAGCATCTGAAAATGCAGGTTTATGTGGCCTGGCTGGTTTGAGTGACACACCCCTGTAAGGAAATTAAAAAATATGCCAGCAGACAAATCAATGTGGGATGTGTGCTTACAAACTGATCTACAATGGGTAGAAAACAAATATTAATTTTGCATGTATCATTGTTAGAAAAACTTTTAAATAATGAATATATATAAAACGAGACCTCTGAAAATAACCTGTAAAATCCATCTGAACCCTGCCCCCCCCAGCAGTAACAGAACTGAATAAAGGGAAAGACATTTAGTTATGTTTGGAATATTTATAACAACATTAGCAATTAAATAAATGTATGAAATGACATTTTAACTTAAAGTAAGCTTTTAAAGTCAGACATATGTCAACTATCCTAAGGACATGTGGGTAGAACACAAGTTTTGCATGTAAAAAAAGTCTGTGATCATTGTAATAGTAATTGTTAAACCTTTGTTACAAAAGCAACATTGCAAAGTGTAGACAACACTTATTAATATTATAAAAATGCTAAGACCTCCTACAATAACCCAGCACCCTCCCAGCAACCTCAATGGTAATAACACAACACTTCATAATTGAAAAAAAAAGTTATGCCAGGCCTATACAATAGCCTTGCAATAGAACATTTTCAGAATTGTCACTTTAGCATTTTAAACTTTTCCTAAGTCAGGATTTGTTTTCCACATCCTCATGTTTGCAGAAAACCATGTAATATAAGTAGAGATTTATTGCAATAGTAAGTGTTATATCTTCATTACAAACACAGCTGTACAAACAGCAGACACCACTCAGTTTGCTAGGAAGACACACAAAAATCATAACTGATAGCATTAATTGTAAAGAACATAACATACCTTAACAGGAATTGTAAAACATTTCTACAAACAGAATACAAATACAGCAAGTCAAATCAGTCAAGCAATGGTATTTCAGTTCTGAAGCACTTGGGGAATCCAATCAATCATTAATAATATAATAGAAATTCCATATCCCTTGGTTGTGCTTATATTATGTAGATTAAACTCTCTGGAAATGTAGACTATGTAAATCAGATGTTCCTAAATCACTTACTTTCCTTAGGTGCTGAGCAGGTAAACATGGTGTGAGGATGTATATGATGTCATACACTAGCAGTACAAGAGTGAGTATTCAGAACTGTGGCTAGCTAATGCCTTGCAAGTGTGACATATTGGCAGTAGTGCACATCTAAGTCTTTCACATTTCTGCTACTGGGATGTACACTTACAGAGGGTGTGTCAAACAGTATAGGCTCATAGGAAAATTATTTATTACATTTAATGACTTAGGAGATAACCTTTATACCACCTTTATTAATATATAGTTAAAAGATAACTGCAGCCCTGAGTAACATTTTTCTCTGTTATATCAAGTATATACAACTTAAATATATAAACAGAAAACTTCCAAAGTATTCCAAATTATACTGCAACCATGTTACATATGCATCAAAAGTAAGTAATGTTCACAAAAAAGGGAAGAACACACTCTTGTGGTGCAGACATTTGTTTGCACTGTGACATGCTTCAGTAACATAACTTGTGCAAATATCCCATTCAGCAAGTCTTCTACTGAGAAAGGACAAAGGAGAAGTGTAAAAACATGGGTGTATTGTTCCCTAAATGTAAAATGTTAGAGTTAAAAAAGCCAAGTATATGTGCTTTCCTTTATCTCATAATGTCAATGTTGATTTGATAAACACTGTTAATATTGTCAATGTTTCATACTGATGCCATGTTTTCATGGTTCATTTCTAGACAGGGTGACATCTGTGAGGAGGTAGGGGTCCTTAATGTCAATATTTAATGCTGTAAAACCACAAAGTTAAGAAATCATAACACCGATTAAATTTTTTTTCAATTTTTTGGGCTTCATCTTTTGCATTACTCATGGCATTGCATATCACTGACTGCAGTAAATAGTTAACTTGCCAATGCAAAAACTTAAAATTTTAATTTGGCATGTTATAAGTAGCACAAATGAGACTGGCACCACTTCACTTCATTCAGAACTCTGGACAGTACTGAGTGCAGAAAATTCACATTGTATATCATTCTCTGTGGTTCAGTTTGTTAATGTGGTAAATAATGAGGAGTAACACATGATGTACAGTGTTTGAATCCACATATGTTACATTTTGTTTTAAATGGTCAAAAATATTAGTAATATAATTGAAGCTGAATAGCACTTCTAATTTCAAATGTTAATGTTAAAAGACATACAATGTGTATAATGGATGATAAACAACATAATTCTGATCTGTCTCACATTCAGCACTAATCATAATAATCATTGTATTAAAAGCATGCATCTGCATGATGTCACAAAGACTTATTTTGCTTAAGTATGAGGAAGTGCAATGAATAGCATAGCAACATGGAAATTATGGATAGGTCATCAACACAGGTGTACAAATGTGTGATATTGTTGTCTGGAAAGTGATACTTCTCACTACCACAGTTGTATATTGTACTGAGATAAGCAGTGTGCAACAACATCTTCTGTAAACTTGTCTATGGCCCCTTCAGTAATAGTTTGTATAATATGAATGCATGATAAAAGTGTCTAACTTACACAAGTTGTCATGTTCCAAAGACTTTTACATATGTCAATGATCCAGGGTACTGGCATAGGTGCTGAATTCACATCTCTCTATTTTTATGTGTCTGCGGAAGTATGTATCATTGCGCTCCACATTATACTTGTATAATGTCAGCAAGTTGACAAATATACACACTGAGTAATGAATTTATTAATATATGTTTTGTT
The DNA here is from genome assembly GCF_019279795.1 of Protopterus annectens. NCBI lineage: Eukaryota > Metazoa > Chordata > Ceratodontiformes > Protopteridae > Protopterus > Protopterus annectens. The sequence goes on along the minus strand of NC_056725.1, from coordinate 493,498,450 downwards.
TAATTTTTTGTACAGTGCTTGGCACTGTGCATCTGTTACTGTCAGCAGTGACTATCAATGAATGACAGTTTACTTCCCAAGGCAAAATTCAAATTTTAATTCTCACATGCAAAGGCTTTGTCATCAGTAGTGCAAATGTGACAGCACTGTAATCAGTACTGAGTGCAGGAAAATACACTTTGATGTAACTTTCTCTGTGGCTCATATTGTTAATGTATTAAGTTGTGAGAAGTAACACAAGCAGTACAGAGTGTGCATCTAACTTATAGATTGTTTTAAAATCAGGGTAAGGATACATTCTTGTCAGCTCCTTTTTCTTGATCATGAAGTAAAAATATCAATTTAACAAAAGAAACTTGCAACACAATTCTATACAACAAATCCTAAATATGTTAAGATTCCTCTGAGTCATGTTTCTTAATCATAGTACTCATAGGTTCATAGGTTCAGAGGTTCATAGGTGTTTACCAAATTAGCTAACACAAGGGCCTTTTTAAGCCTAGTCATACGTCCCAAATCTCTGAAAAGTTCTGCTACACTTGTGTAAGCATGGGCCTGGGAAATGAACCATTTACAGGTTACCTGTGTCCATTAGAGACATAGGTGCCAAACCAGGGATGAATTTCTGGTTTCCCAACCAATTGTCCAAGTTGCACTTGAATTGGGTTAGGGAGGAAGTCTGCTTCAAATGGATGGGGAGCCTGTTCCATAGACAGGGTAGTCTCTGGTATAAATACCTTTCTCTCCAGCAGGTCTTATTTATATCACAGGCAAGGTTTAAGTCTTTAAAATGGGTATTTCTGGTGCTGTTTGTTTAGTGGATATGGAGGAGACCCATCAGAGTGGGGTTTGACAATGTTGTGTATGCCAGGCATATATCTCCCCTCAAAAGCTTGTAGGAGACAGAATACAGGGATAGGGCCTTGAGGCAGTCTGCATAGGACATATTACTTATGCCTTGTATTCTTTTAGTGAGGAACCTTTGTGGACATTCCAATTGTTGGATATGCCTGGTTAGGTATATACCAAAGGGGGCATTGTACTCAATGATAGGTCTGATGAATGCTGAATACAGTGAAACAATGACTTCCTTGGACATCGATGTCATACCTTTGTTTATAAGTTGCACAACACAGAATGATTTCCTCACCACTGTAGACACACAATGATCAAAGGATAGATTACTATCTATGTGTGTCTCTATGTCCCTGACTACTGGGTCAACTCTAAGGGGTGTGTTATCAATATGATAGTTACCAGGGATAGATGACTCCCCAAAGGATAATATTATGCATTTTTTAGGATTTAATTTTAGTTGTTTGTCTCTGTCAGCGCCTCTTGTAGAACATTTGAGTCGGTGTGAGATTCAGTGATAGCTTCTAATTTGCAATTATCTGCAAATTTAGTCAGCCAGAGGCCACTTGCATTGGCCTTGACTTCTGAGAAGTAAATGCCACAAAGAAGCAGTCCAAGGACTTATCCCTGAGGGACTCCACTTGTGACTGGCATCTTTGCAGAGGTGGACTCCCCAATTCTATCTTCCTGAGTCCTGTCTGTGAGCCAGTTGGCTATCCACTGGGTGACATATGGGTTTGTACGTAACCTCTTGAGTTTGTCAACAATGCTTGAATGGGGTATTGTGTCAAATGCTGTGGCCAGGTCAAGGTAGGCAGTGTGAATAATTTTGCCCTTATCCATTGCTTTGGTGACCTTCTCAAAGAGTAGACATGATATGCCCTTGACAAATCCAAACTGGGTTAGGTCCAGTGTCTGAAGGTTTATTATATCTCTGTTGATCATCTCCATGATAATTCTTTCCATGGCTTTGCACATAAGACTAGTGAGACTTTTGGGTCTATAGTTTCCAGGGTCTGTAGATGGCCCACCTTTGTGCAGAGGGATGACTGTTAGCTTTCTCCATTCATGAGGCACAAAGCCTGTTTGGAGGCTACAGTTAAATAGTAATTCCAGAAGCCCTGATAGGTCATATTTCATGCTATTTAGAAGGTATCCTGGGATATTGTCTGGGCCATTGACACAGTGTTTTGGTCTTAGAGAGAGCATTAAGGATCTGCTCCCTAGTGATAATAGGGGGAGTTATATTTGATGATATCTCCTGAGGGAAGGTTGAGCGGGAGAGAGGAGTAAAGCTGGAGTTGAATTTATCCACCAAGAGGATTGCTATATCTTCTGGCTCAGTATAGATGGCTCCATTTACAATGAGCTCTGCACACAATTGTGTATTGCCTTTGAGGTTGTGGACATAGCTAAAGAATGCTTTGTGGTTGTCCTTGGCCTGGGAGACTAAACTTACCTCAAATATCCAGTGTTAATGTCAACCACATATGAGTGAATGCACAGTGGCATTTTCTGCATAGAACACTCATAGAATTGTAGTTCTACATTACGGAAATCGCCCAAAGCACATTCGGCATTCCCGTATTCGCAGAACCTCAATTCTACATTTTAATGGTAAACCTGGGTCAAGTATGAGTATTAACAAAATCATAGTACATCAGAAATGTAATTAACTTCACCAGATGTCAGGGCAGTAGTCAATATGTGCTTGAGACACACACAACCGAGTAGGCATGCCTTACATATATACTGAGCATTAATTCATGCTTCAATAGCTCTAGATCATTGCATTAGGCAATGTGTAAATCAATGTAGTTGTGTGGGGTTTCAGTTCCAAGCAGCAGCAATTAAGTTTTATTATATAAATATGTAAAATCTATAGTTTGCAATTAAGTAACATTAACATTTCAATCTTTGTAAATGGATATTTCTTTAACTGGCATGCATATATCAAATATGCAATAGTCACCAAATTACTCTGACATTGATGTGCTTTATGACGCATTTATGACTTCATATTCATATCTGGATGTGTCAAAGGTTACCATATGTATGTGTCAATTTGGATTTATTTTGAAATATTAACATTACATAAATTATTACATTTTGTGTGTTTTCTGTTCCCTACCTGAGCACTCTCTTTTTTTATAATTATTATTATTTTTTTATTTGGAAAATAATACCTGCTGCAACACAAATAACCATCAGCATGGGGAGTCAGAGCAATTACTAGGGATTGGACTGCCAGACTTCCATAGATGGCTGTGGTGGCACTACCAGAGGCAGTACAATCACCCAGGACTTCTGGTCCCAACCTGTCAGCGGTGCCTCCACAACTTCTGCAATACCTGCTCCAATGGCATCAGGTAGCTCTATCCCAGGAACTGGTACACTGTTAGCCACAGACAATGGTGCTAGGGAGATGGTGATTATGTCACCCATCAGAAGCTGGCAGGGCTGGTGGAGGACATTATAGAGATGGACTTCAGAATCTACACTGGCAGAATTGAGAAAGTCCTGCATTGAATAGCTAAGTCGATGCCTTGTCCAGCAGTGGACCATGTGTCTGTGACAGGAGACAGTGATGACACCTCTGAGGGAGAGGACAAGATTCTCAGTCTACTCATGCTGGATAAAGATGTACCTCTGATGTCACCTACCTATCCCCAGTCATTGTGTCCCCCAAATTTCTGTGTACACCACCATGCCTGTCTGTCTTCTTTGTCCTGTATGTCTACACCTGCTACCTAACCCTCTTATTCCTAACCACCTTTGCCAGCATTCCTATCTCTTAAAAAATAAGCAAATAAATATAGTGAGCACCTGTCCCTTGGAAAAATATGCTCCATACATAGATCTCTGCTATGTCTATGTGCGTGTCTGGCACACTTTATTTTGTCCAATTTGCCAGACAACATTATACAATATTATTACATTGTTTTTATACACAGTTGATGTGGTGACTTTGAAAATTCCCCCAATTATTTTAGAAGTACACTATCTTGTGAGGAAGTGGATAGCTATGGTGCTCTCCTGCCACCAACCTGCATATTCCTTTGTTCCTCCACCTCTGCCCTATCCTCTATTTGCCCTCCTATCATTTTCACCACTGTCCTATCAAACCCCTTTCACACATTTAATTTGGTCAGAAAATAGAATCGCACAAATCACACATGGCCAGAGATGGCCCATAAAAAAAACTTCAACTTTTGTCCACACAATTTGTGTGACACTTGGCATTCCACAAGAGTAGTAAATTATGGTAAATTGTATTTTACCTTCTATGGCAAAAACTAAAGATTTTACCTTTAACCATACTAGTGTGGTTATTGCCAGCCAACTGTGCTTAGCCTTGTTGTGCTATACATAGACTGTGAGGAGGCGCAGAATGTAATGTACACACTATGAGATGTTACAGTTGTCATTACTGTGATGAAACCTGATGCCTACATTCTTCTACATTCTCCCTTGCTCCAGTCTCTTGCAACTGTCTCGTCAAATGTTTGATTTTTACTGTGTGACGTATGACTTCCTATGTGGTCTGCTCAGACCTGTAGACTGCTTTTTACATAATATCAAGAGCTCAAATCCAGAAGTATGTCAATCAGTATTTAATATTAATATGTGGAAGTGTTGTACATTATTAACCCACCATTATCCCACTTATGTCTTAATAATGGTTCTACTATACTACTTATTACTTACTTCCTATTGCAAAATACTTTATTCCACACAGCATGACAAACCTAAGATAAACACACCACAAAGATGGACAGAAATGGCCTATGAGCAAAAATCTTTCATTTTCTCTCTCTCCCTATTCCCCACTGTTGTGTCTTCAGTTTTTGTCCTCTGCATTTGCACGCCTGTTATTTAGAGTTATAGTATTTGACATTAACAGGTCACATCTTATTGCAAAAACTGTTGAGTTATTGCCTTTGGTCACATTAGTATACTGCCTTCACATTACTATGCTTAGCTCCATTGCTCTATGGAAAGACAGCCTATAGCAGTATAGGGACACAGTTATTGTCATGTGTTGAACAGGCTGCACGGTTGAATGCACATCATATGGGATGTTTCAGTTGTCATTACTGTTAAGTAGTATTCACACATACTCCCTTGCTTCAAACTGTTTTCATAGTCCCTTCAAATATTTATGTTTTAGCACCAGACATTTCCCTTACTTTGTGATGTGATCAGCTAATAATCTTATCTATAGACTGTTGATGTAGAGTAGCAGGTGTTGGGTTCCAGCAGCAGGTCTAAAATTATGAACATTATCATTTCACTTTAAATTTTGTCCTGTTAAATTATGGATGCATGTGGTATTCCACTAGCAGTACCCTGGTTGGTCCTTTATGTGGTTCACATTTATCCCAACCTGTCTAATACCTTCACAGCTATAAGTGCAAGACATCTGGTCAAAGCAAGGATTTAGTGTGTGACAATTATACAACACTAGGCACAATTAAAAAATGCTTGCATATACTTAGAAAGTGGCAGGATTTAACATTGCCATGCATTTGCTGAATTATATGAAGTCTGGCACATAGATGTATGTTAACATTTAATGACTTTAGTACTCAGTGATGTGATAGAAACACAAGAAATTGCATAAGGAATACTACAACATGCCTTAAACATGTGGACAGTCAGACAATATGAGGACAGTGTAAGTATGCCCCTGTATTATCCATATAATGAATACATTACTGCAATGATCATGACACATATGCAAATGATGACACAGAAAATAATAACATGACCTACAGCGGTGGTGGTGCTGCAGTAGCATTGTCACCTCACAGTAAGACGTTGTCCTGTTCGATTCTCAGCTAGAGCATCTTCTGTGTGGAGACATGCGTGAATGGGCGTACCTTCATTGAAGGCTGTGCATCAGAGCTGGCAACTCTGCACGTAAAAATATACTGCCAATCATTAGCGGACTGGAGTTCCGCTGTGGCGACCCCTAACCGGGAAAAGACGAAAGACACAACAACAACCTACATCTGTTATGAAATGGCTCAGAATCGGTATTGCCTATATGACTGTGTTCTTTATTTGTGCAAAGCTTGTCATGCAGCACATATGGGAATTCTAATTCTTGTTCTAAGTTCAAAACCTCAAAAAAAATATTCATACGTTAATACTTAGGCATCAGTTGTGCAGATGAAGTTGTCAGTGGTGTGCTTCAAGAAGTAATTTTGACAAAAAAGTAATGTCAATGGCTTGTACTGCTTGTGTCTGTTTTAATACCTTATTGTAATCAAGATAAATGACTTCACTGAGATGCAGTCTAAACACTACATACTTTAAATGATGTCTTCACTGCAACACATTATACTTGCAAATGATGTTCAATGGTGTGGAAGCTTTGGACACATACTTGCTAACTGATATTAAATAGCGTGCTTTTATATGTATCTTTTGTTTTTACATTGCACATTGTACTCACATTATAAATATTCACAATGACACATCAGCTAATTAAGATTTGCATGCAATGATCCTGAACTGAAAAGACAGGAATGCTTGGTTGTCAATCTACTGTTTGGCAACTGTGGTTATCACCCATCATATAAATGGTCATTTCACCATACTATGAAACAGCTACTTATAATTCACACTACTACAATTACCATATACATGTTTACATGGCAGGTCCATTTGGGTTGCACTTCATAAATACATGGCATGTATTAGCAGTCACACTTTCTGCCATTCATACTGTGCACTTTACTGCTGCAACTGCTATTAATGGAATGATTTTACAGGTATGCATGAATCTTCTGAATATGTCCTCATTTTTACATGTGTTTAAATTGACATTACTACTTCATTATTGTTCCCTTAATACATATAAGGCAAGGAATGGGTTAAAGTTATTTAAGCTGTATGTGTATTCAAACATCAAGTGATTCCTATGAAAATGAATGCCCTGGCTTACTTTCACAATAAACAATTGCAATGCCACTGAAGTTCCATAACTGTGTATTGCCTGTAGTATATGCAATGTCCCCTACTGTATCTGCTTTCCTTGACAACTATCCACCTCTCAACATTCTCTATTATTTATGAACTTCCCTCATTTTGTTTCACTATAGCTGTATCCTTCTCATCTCCTTTTGTCAACATTTTGGCTTTAAAATCATGTAAATGTGTCTGAGTGGCTCCGATGATGTCTGTAGTTCTCATTAATTATGATAAGGGGTGTTTGTACAGTAACACTGCACCTAACTACCCTCACATCCTTTACCTTCTCTTCTCCTTCCCCTACCACCTCCATATCTACTATCAGTATTCCTGTCATGCTTTTCAAACATATATCCCCACCTTCTACAAATAAATAATCTCCACCAGTACAAAATAAAACCCTTTACCTACACACACAGAACCATTATTACCCCTAACTGTTCTACTACCAACAACACTAACATCACCAGTTCCAAACAAACATCTAAACAAAAGCACCTGACCTACATATTCTACCTCCCCACTTTGCCTTTATCTGGTGACATCCACCCCAACCCTGGCCCAACCACACCTCAAGCAATAACCCATACCTCCACATCAAGCCAACCTCCACAAATCCCTTTGCTTGGTAACACTAAATACTCAAAGCCTCTGTAACAAAATCCTCAACTTTCAAGCATGGCTGTCCCATAATCAACCCGACATCATTGACATAACTGAGACGATGCTTAAACCTTACATCAAAGATTCTGAAATCCACCCCCCAGCTATCAAATAATCAGATCTTACAGACCAAATAAAATAGGAGGCAGTGTTGCAATAATGTTTACTAACTTCCTCACTATAATACCATACTCCAACCATATTCCCGAGTTTGCCAATGTCGAAATAACCATTGCCTTGTTAAAAATAAACAAATATAAAAATCCCTGCCTTGTTGTCCTGTACATCACACCAGGAAACAACATCCCCATACAAGAAGATATCCTCACTTGGATCTCTTCCACCATAACAAATGAAACAATCATCCTAGGAGACATAAACATCAACTGGACCAATCTGACTTCCAACCCCTCTTCCAACAATACAAATCTATTCAGCTTCACCCAACAAATTAACTCCCCAACCAGACCATCTAAAGACTATTCCTCCAGGTCCATCATAGACTGGATATTTGTCACGCACCCCAACAAAACATCTGAAACAGGCATCCTCCCTGATTCACTAAGTGACCACCTCCCTGCCTACATTTGCCAGTCTCCAACCACCCTAAAACACCAACACCATTATATGAAAACTCACAACTTAACAAACTTCAACCCACTACTCTTCTCTGACACCCTTAAAAGAATAAACTGAAACATACTAAAAACACTCACATTAGATAACTCTATTGACTATTTCAATAATTCCTTCATAGACACACTAAACAACCAAGCACCAATATGCATATAAAGAATAAAAAACAATCCTGCTCTATGGCTGACCAAACCCACCAAAGATTTCATGCATCGCAGAGACAAAACTCTAAAGCAATACAGAAAAAAGAAAAAACAAGACTCCATTTTGCTCTTTAAACAACTCCATAACCAAGTAAAGAAACTAGTTCATAAAGATAAAAAAAAACATGTACTACACTAAACTTTAATCCAGCAACAATCTAAACCCCCAAAAATTCTGGAATGCCATCTCCTCCTTCCCTAACCCGGGTACCAAGGAAAATCCTTGCCCACATCCCAACAAGACATCTCAGGAAATACCATCACTTTTTCACTCTTTTTTCATAAACTGTATAGCTGACATTACTGCCAGCTTTCCTTATTCTAGCAGCATAAATAACACCCTCTTCTCAACTCCTCCTCCCCCTCCCAAACTTGCCTACACTTCCCTCCCTCTCCTAACTCCCACTCCATCCCTACCTCCAACTTTACACTCCAGCCAGTCTCCAGCACAACTATAAACAGGCTACTCTTAAAGTTCAAACCCTGCTCAAACACTCCAGATAACTTACCACCCACTTTCCTAAATACCACTGCTGAAGCCATCACTTGCCCCATTGGTATCCTGATTAATAGATCTATTGGGGAATCTTATGTACCCAAATTGTGGAAAATGGCTCCTCCCTCTCCACAAAGGTGGCAAAAGTTATAGCTATATAGATAGATATATATCACAAGCCAGGTGACATAATAATACACTAAATAATTTTGTATAAGACAAAGAGGAAAGGAGTATTATGAAGAAGAGAGGGGTCTAGCAAAAGAATGCAGTCAGAGATAGGATGGTAACATGTGCATGACAGTAGAGCAATGTAGAAAATAAATAAGACAGAGAGAAGGAATACAATTAAATAAGATGTGTTGGATAAAAGTGGCAGAAATAAGAGAGGTGAAAGAGTTTCCAGGTTTAAAAAGAGAAGAGAAGTTAAATGTACTACAAGCACTTTGTCTTTATATTGGTTTAAGGAGAGGTTGCATGTGATTATAGCTATGGCATTGTGACTCATGCCCAAGGTGGTTTAAGGTGGTACACTTACATAGGTGGAGCTGTTAAAGGTTCTTAATATAAGAAGGAAGGAAAAGAATGGAAACCAAAATATGTAAGACATCATGCTGGATCAGTAGGAATACTTGTGGTTTATAAATATAGCGAACAGTCTGCCTGCTTATACTATTACCATCCAAGAAAAGATGAAACCATGGCAGCTAAAACTTTGTGCAGTGATTTGTTAAGATTCATGCAGCATTAATCTAACACACTGAACTTTACAGCTCAGCTATGTTACATATGATCCTTCCACTGGGCAAGTTACTCTGGGGCATGTACCTCTGCTATGAACTATGCCAACTTTCTGCGTGCATCGCAGGTACATGGAAGGTGAACATACCAATTCTATTGCATGGCCAAACAAGTATACATAGCTGAGCTGCCATTTTGTGTTGTTTAATCCATCAGTCTTATAGACAAGCTTAATGAATACAGTCATGTAATAGAAGATACACAAAAGACAGATTTTTTTCAGAAGTAATGTATCACAATTTTGCACTTTGCATTTGGGTACATGTTCGTATTGTGCATTGGTGTATGATTCAGCAGTCATGCAACTATTCTCCATTTGCACGGGTGCCATGAAGTTAGCCACATCTGTTTTTAGGAGCCCAAAGTTAGCTTTGGAGAAGTTTTTCATAGTGGTTACCTTTGCGGGGGGGGGGTGTTAAGGATGTGGATTTCCAAGGTGATTAGTTTGTGGTCGGATCTAACCAGGGAGGAGTTGACTATTGGTGTAGTGCAACAGTCACCCATGTTAGTAATGACCAGGTCAAGGATGTTGCTACCTCTAGTGGGGGTAAGAATGAGCTGGTCCAGGGCATTGGAATTAATGAATTCCAGGAAACGTAGGGAAAGTGTATTGGTACATGAGTAGTTTTCCCAATTAATGGAGGGGGTAGTTGAAGTTGCACAGTATGAGAGTGTTAGGATGGACCCTAATATTCTCCAGGGTGCTTAGGAACATGGAGTGTGAGTCTTAAGACATGGATGGGGACCTATAGCAGGCTACGACCTGAATCTATATCTTACCCAATGTTAGCTGCACCTGAAGTATCTCTGATGCGTTATGTTGAACTACCAGTCTGGAGGTGTCCACATCCTTTATGAATATGGAAACACCACTGCCTTTGGAGCTTCGGTCCAAGTTCTGGGGCCTAAAGGTGTGGAATGAGTTATAGCCTGGTAGTGCAAGGGTGCTTTATGCTGCCTTGAACCACGTCTCTGTTACAGCACAAATGTCGATGTTCTCAATTTTAAGGAGTGCTTCGAATGAGTGCATTTTGAAATTTAGACTTCTAGCATTGAGCAGCATGACCCTCAGATTGCATTTGTTTGTAGCTGTTACAGTGGTAATTTGGTCTTTTGAACACCTCTTAAAAAGGCACTATAGGGGTGGCAATTGCCTTGGCCAGTATCAAGAAGCCCAGGGATGACAGATGCAGGCCACCTCTGACAAAGCATTGAGGTCTGTCATCCATGTCATCCCAAGCAGACAGATAATGGATCCCCTTAGAATGACATCAGAAACTTAACCAATTGTTGAAATCAATCATCTTCTGCTTGTACTGTGGCATCCTTCTGGGTGATGGTAAGATGCTGCTCAGGGCTAGGGTCATACCTGTCTGAGCTACATAATCCGAGAGCTCCTCCATGTCTCTTTTCATGTAGTCCAGGGAGGTACATATCAGGTCATTCACAACCACATGTACAATGACAGAGTCATATTTGTACCTGTTGTTGAGGGACCTGAGTGTATGCATTATGTGGTGGATCCTGGCACCTAACAGTCAGCTGACTGTTACATTCTCTTTATTCAAGCTAGTGAGTGGGACATCAGTGTGCCTTACTATTGACTCACGTATGACTGGCGTGTTGGGCATGCTGTTTTGCCTTAGGGACTTTGGTTGAGTGGTGCACTGATTAGGGGAGTTATGTGTCTCATGATTAGTGTTGTGTTGTGGTGGTCGAGTGCATTTCTGCCTTGGTGGTCTCTGCTGTTTGGATAGATTTTTTATTGAGACCCTCCATGAAGGTGGGTATGTGGTTTGTGTTTTTATGTGAAGGCAGTGCTGGTGTGTGTTCTGGAGGGCTATGTATTCCATGTAGTGTGGTGCAAGTGTTGTCCTTCTCCTCTTGACCATCCGGTCTTGGCTGGAGAGTGAGTGGCTTCCAATTTGGATATATAAGTGCATCTATCACAAGTCTGAGTGTTGGCAGGTAAGAGGAGAGGGTTGTCTGTGTACATGAGACAGTTGCTACATTGCCTCAGGATGCCCAAGTTCACCAGGTTAATAGGAGAAAGCACAAGGAGCTGACCTTTAGACAAGCCTGGAGGGGTGGCCATTAATAATAAGTACTGGAGCTGTTTCCTTGTAGAATGAGTGCTGGTAGCACTTTTGTATGCTACAATAATTGCTACAAGAAGTCTGGTAAAGTGCTAGACTAATAAGCTAGTAAAAGTGCAGTAGAGGAGATAACTAGCAGATCTAAGGGAAAAATTGAAGAGCAGACTTTGGCACTGCTCAGAAGATTACAAACAGTCCTGGATACAACAAATCTGTATCTGGACTAGACTAGTTACAGGGAAGGTGGGAAACAAGCGCAAATGCAGGTTTTAAACCAGAAGTTGAAAGAGATGGAAAAACTGCCCAAATGGCCAATAAACTACAATTTCTGGGCCAGAAACCACTCTTGTGGTAGATAGGCTACCTAGTGCTTACCACTCCCACTGATAAGCTAGAAGGCTTCCCTCCAACACAGAAAGGCTTGGGGGGGCTCAGAAGCTTACAAACAGTCTTGGATATAGCAAATATGTATCTGGACTAGACTAGAAACACGAAAGGCAAGAAAGAAGCTTAGAATTTTTTTTTTTAAGTAGAAATTGAGAAAGGAGAAACAGAAGATAATTCAAAGTTAAGGACCTAAGTGGCTTGCCCTTCTCAAATGTTTTCTCTGTATTTGGTAGAATGAGCTAGTGACACTAGACTGGGATAGAGCTGGGAAACAGCTGGACAGATGGGACTGGTAAGAGTGTCTGAAGTCAAAATATGATCTCACTGTACCCGGTTGAGTGAGCAAATGAGATAGACCCAGGAGGAGTGTTCAAACACAAATTTACAGGGGGGGGGGGGTAATTCCAAAGCCACCAAGATTAATACCAGAACAAAAACATGGAGGAAGGACGGAAAACTAACTGCAGAGAGAGAGAGAGAGAGAGAGAGAGACCACAGTATTCTATGAAACAAATAAATAGAAAAATAAATAACTGCAGAGAGACACAGACCACAATATTCAATGAAACAAATAAATAGACAGAAAAATAAAATGCAGTGCAATCTTTAGCACTGCAGGTTTGTACTTAACTCAGCTAGTAATGCAGTTGATTGTAGGTATATATATATATATATCAGAAAGCCAAAACAACTCAGATATTGAGCAGTAATAAATTCAAAGATATATGGCTAATACTTATAAATACAGAGAAACCATCTATGTTAAGAGCTTAACATTGAATATCAATGAAGTGAAACACAATAGCCCCCACTTACTGCAGAGAGAGAGAGAGAGAGAGAGAGAGAGAGACTACAGTATTCTATGAAACAAATAAATAGAAAAATAAATAACTGCAGAGAGACAACAGACCACAATATTCAATGAAACAATTAAATAGACAGAAAAATAAAATGCAGTGCAATCTTTAACACTGCAAGTTTGTATTTAACTCGGCTAGCAATGCAGTTGATTGTAGGTATATAGCAGAAAGCCAAACAACTCAGATATTCAGTGGTAATAAATTCAAAAATATGTGACTAACACTTAGAAATACAGAGAAACCCTCTAGGCTAGGTGGTCTAAGAGGTTAAATGTTTCATGGACTTAATAAGACTCACATATTCAAATAGAATATAAAGATTAATCTTTAAAATGTGTATATTTTTGTTTATTGCAGTCATTACAATATACTAACAAAACACCATACCCTCAAATGCAAACTGCACCTATAAACCAAACACTTTGAAATGAAATTTGATACCTCTGAAAGAAAAAAAATGCCAGACAAAACAAAACAAAACAAAACCTGAATCACAGCTAGGTAATCAGAAAAAGGTTTTAATAGCATAACTGGCACAACTTAAAATATGTATGCTATGATTAAATTAATTAAAAATGGCTACATTATAACACTAACAAATATTAACATAGGTCTTAGTTACTACTGAAATAAAGCAAACAAAATTAACTGATGTTATTACAAAAACTACCATAAAAATCACAAAATAGAGGCTCAGAAATAAACTGATGTTGTTACAAAAAATACCATAAAAACACAAATAAGAGGCTCAGAACAATAAAATGTTCAGAAGTGCTTTCATCTAAGCAGATTTTGGAATTCTGTTATTAGACAGAACACAGTTGTACAACCTTCTAACATTATGTAGTGTTAGAAAAGAAAGTTATGATGGAGAAGGTGAATAGTGACGCTGAAGGTTTCCTATTTTGATTTATATATTTAATGATCATTTTAATCACTGGCCCAGAGGCTAGGAACATTTCATAAATTCATTTGGCAATAGAGGTAGTGCTTTTTTTTTCCTTTTTGAGGTTGTTGAAGTTGGAGTACTTATTTTTAGCTATTGGTGTAAACCAGTTGTATGTACTACAACTATATATATATTTTTGTTGTTAAGAATCATCTAAATATGGTAATTTCTTCAGGTTATTTTTCCTTTATTCACATATGCAGTGCTTTCTCTTAAATATACTCAGCTATCAACTAAAGGAATGCATATATAAGATAACTTTTTAAGCAACTGTTTCTTCAGTTTCTCTTAATTTTACTGTGGCTCATTATTGCTTCCTTTCTCAAAGTCTGTGTCTCCACCACTAACCACAAACTATGTTCATAATTACAAAATTCCCACAATAACTTGCTATCACTTCCTCCTCATTATACTTCAGTCCCTCCTCCTCTGCTCTCTACCCAAACTCACTACTTCATCTCTTATCACCCCTTTACTATGTGTTACCACCCACAACAGTTACAAAATTCTTTTACATCACACCATTTAATAGCGTTTGACTGTCTTTATGACCTTTATGACCTATGTATCCTAGTATTGTGAAAGTCAAGTTAAAGAAAAATAACATTTTGCACATAATGTATTTATGTGCGTGCATGTGTGTGTGTGTGTGTGTGTGTGTGTGTGTGTGTGTGTGTGTGTGTGTATGCATTGACTTTTTGTCTGTGTTCAAGAAACTATTAAAATGACAAACTGACTCATTAATACAGTAAGAGTTTGTCAGTTTGTGCCTGTTACTGTTATGTTTGCTGTCTGTTGTTGCTATTTCTGTTAAATACATTCTTTCCAGGCATCCACTACAAATGGCATGCACTCTGATGAACTATCAAAGTTAGAATCCCAAAGTAAATTAAACAAAATAAAATAAGTGCTAGGTATTGTATAGCATTATCCCTTATAGGCTGGTGAGAACACAGTGCAACCTGAATGATATGCAATTCCTTCCCATGTTTCCATTTCCATTTACAGGTTAAGGGAGCAAACAATCTGAAGATTTAATTTTCTATGTACTAGTGCTTGTTTAGACCAAGTAAGACTGCTAGATTCTCCTATTTGATATCTTGGGATTTAAGCAATAAAAGGCAGTATTTACTTAAGGCGTGAAAAATAATCAAGAAAACATGCAGTCTTGAGTCTTTCTTGACCCCGGAAAGCATGTTGTGCTTCAGGATGCAATTTGATATATTCTAGAGCTTAGTATCCTGTAGTTCCTCAAATATCATTGAACTGGGGGGGTAACCACCTTCATCCATAAAAGTCTAAATATGAAGCAATTCAACCAGGCCACAAGAATGTGATAACAAAACCCCCCATAACCATAAGTAATAATAAAAGTTACTGCTGCCAGGCTCCCCTTTATACCCTCTAAGGAACACAAGGAATATGTTTCCAGACCTAATATGTTTCCAGACCTGAAGAGCTAAAATGTAAATCAGTATGTCAGTGCTATGGCGGTCTCAGTTATCCTGCCATAGATTCACACCACTACTCTCTCCACAGACAGACATACATATATCTTCCCTGACCTGGTGAACTCAGTTTGGAATAGCTTGTGAAAACCCTGCCAGTGGAAGCAACATATTGGATGTTTCCCTATCCAATATATCCTGAATTTGTTCAATTCTGACTGTCCACCTTCTTTTAATAAATTCAGACTGTGACACAAATCTTTTATCTACCAAAACCCATATCAACACTATACATCAGCACCACTTGCAGAGTCTTCATCAAGGATGAATTGCACTGAAATCCACTGTCAACACAAACTGGAACTTTACCATAAATAACCTCAGCATGACAGTTGTATGACATCCTTCATAAACACATCACCAGTCATATCTCCTTATTGCTTAAATATGGTGGGGAGTTGAAAAAAAGAAGTCTCAGTAGTAGAATTCTTAAAGGTTGTTCACAGAGTACTATACATTTTTTGTATCTTCTAAGTAACTTAAACTTTATCAAATTAATCAAGCAAAAAATAAACTTTCAATATTAATTTGTGAAACCAAGGCCCCATATGAATTTCCAGTCAACACCAAAGCAGAAGATGGTCATGAATTCCATTACAGTTATATAAGAACAGTTATAACCGATTCTCAAGATTATGCTTCCCTTCAGGTCAATTGTGTAAGTACAGTCAGAAGTGTAAGAGATCAGCAACATGCCTGATAGTAAATTTAGCACTGTTTCACATGAACTCTAACTCACCACCAAATCAGAAGATAACCATAAAACCCTTTACAGTTACAGAAAAATATGTATTAGAAATTTCCAGGATTATAGTGCCCTTGAGATCAACAGCATAAAAAAACATTCAAAATTGAAAGATGCCATCAAAATCCATGCAGATTTATTTATTTTTATTTATTTATTTGACATTTGTTTACTGGGATGGTCTGACTGGGTCTACAGAACCTGTTTTCAGCAGAGGGCTGGGGAGGAACGCTCCACATACAGTACAATACAAATACAGTATAATCCAATACAATAAAGATTACATTAGAAATACTATACAAAATAAGTTGAAAGAACAAACTACATTACAAGATGTTGCAATATATTAATACACATCTAGATAATTCTATAGAGTTAAAACATTACAGGCAATAATAGTCACTCTCACCATATATGATGTAGATAGTGTCCAAAAATAGCATGTAGGTAGTGCAATATGTGACATTGACTGTTATAGTACATGAAAAATAGGATGTTAGTTTCAGTTAGGAAAATAGCAACCAGAAAGTTAATGATGCAGACAGATAGTGAGAGAGAGTTTAGAAGAATAGAAGCAATAAAGCCTGAGCAGTAGCTTAAGTATATAGTATAGAAACAGAGAAGGAGTTAGAAGAGCCTTAGGATCTTGCAGTTTGTGAAGGACTGAAATATGGCAGAAAGAGGAAGACCTGAGCGTTAGGCAGGCTTTATGCAGGAGCAGAGCCATGTATTTTGAAATGGGTTAGTGCAGGATAGACCTGGTAGCTAGAGGTAGTAAATTCCAAAGTATTGAGACAGAGAATGAATACAGAGAGTGGCCAGGTTTTCTTGTGGATTTTGAGATAGTTAAGAGATTTTTGTCTTCTGATCATAGGGATTGATTTGATGTGTAAGGTGTGACTAGACTGGTTAGTGCAGGGCAGGCAGTAGGCTTGAAAATAAAGTTGTGCAAGGTGAATAGCTGAATAAAGGCAAGTTGATTGGGGAGATCAAGCCAGTTTAATTCTAGGAGTGGTTTGCAGTGGTGTGTGTGATATTTAAAGTTTGTGGTAAACTTTGCAACTTTGTTGTAGCACTGTTCCATCTTGCTTAGGGTAGAAGTTTGTAAATTAGTAGGATAGGGGCACCATAAAGAAGGGAGGGAAGTAAAAATGTTTTTGCAAGGGTAGTTTTGGTTGCTGCAGTAAAGAAATGCTTGATTCTACATAAGAGTCACAGTTTTTGATGAGTTTTCTTTATATTTTGCTGTATATGGGGATCAAATGAAAGTTTATTGTCAATGATTAACACCTAGAAGTTTGGTTTCCTGCACTATTTTTATGACAGTGTTGTCAGATGCAAGGATGTTGAAATGATCAGTGATAGTGGGGGTGTTTTTGTGATAAAAGAGACTAGTTTTGTCTTCTTTGGATGAAGAAAGATTTGGGTATTTCTTAGCCAGGATTCGACTGCAGTAAAGGACTGTTGAGTTTTTGAAAGTAGTTCTGGTAGTGATTGAGCAGTGCAGATTATGGTGGAATCATCGACATACTGAATGAGGGTTCCAGGGTGAGAGACAGTACGAAGGTTGTTTATGAAAATGTTGAAGAGTAGGGGTCTGAGGATGGAGCCTTGAGGAATGCCGATAGGGTTGTGGAGAAAGGGTGAGAGTTCATTGGACCATTTCACTGCTTGTTTATGATCCTTGAGGTGGCTCTGAAACCATTTTACTGTGTTATGTGAGAAGCCTATGTTAGACACTGTGTTCAAAAGTAAGGGGTAAGACACTGTGAGACAGTGTGTCAAAGGCCTTGGAAAGATCAAGGAATACTGAGGCTGTGTAGCATCCTGCATCTCTGGCCTTGTTCATGGTGTCTGTAAAAGACAATAGGGCTGTAGTTGTGCTGTGGCTAGGTCAGAAGCCATGTTGGGTTTTGGTTAAAAGGTTGTTTTGCAATAGATATTGCATTACCTGCTGATGGATACTTCTCTCAAGAATTTTGGATACGGGTGACAAGATGGATATAGGACGGAAACTGAATGGATCAAAAGATTCAGACAAAGACCTATTTATAAGAATACGGATTGGGTAGGTGACTGCATTAGCAGCCAGTTTGAGGTAGAGTGGTGGAAGATTGTCAGCTGAGGTAGAGCAGAGTTTTAGTTTTTGTAGCAGTTTCTTAATGGTGTCAGTGGGTATGGGCCGAAATGAGAATGGGGTTTGTAAGACACTTTGTTCAGTAGGGAGGTTATTAATGAAAGGGTTAGAAGTAGTTGATGGTCTGAGGTTGGCATCTGAATAGGTTGAAGGGTTGAGGGGGTCCTGCATTACAGGTGTTAGTTAGTAGGTCCAAAATTGATTTTATAAAGTGCTTGTTAAAGTTTTTGGCTCTTTGTAGTGGAGGGGTATCAGGTGATAGGGTGCGGTCTCCATTTCTTCCAGGGTTAAGTAGAGAAAATATGAAGTTCCAAAATTTACTGGGGTTGATTTTATGTTGGAGTTGAAGCTGGGAATAATATGACTTATTATCTCTGCTGATTAGTTTTGTCACTTTGTTACGTAGTGTTTTGAAATTGACATGATTTTGTTAATTTTTGTTTGGTTTCCAGGTTGAGCAGGCTAGGTCCCTTTGCTTCATCAGGTGTTTACATTCCTTAGAGAGCCATGGTGCTGAGTTCTTTTTGATTCTTTACATATGAATGGGAGCTGGTGTATTAAGTATGTGAAGGAAGGTGTTATTAAAGTATAGTACAGCATCATTAGGGGGTAGCTGTTTAAGGGGTGTCCAGTCTATTTCATGTAGGAGATTACTGAATTTATGCTGACAAAAATGAGTTGAGTTCTTAACTTATTTTATAGTGTGTACTCTCAGGTGTTGGGAGTTTGTTCTAAGGGAATAAGCTGGTAGATGATCACTAAGGGAGCTAGACAGTGTACCGGAAGAGGGGAATTGGCAGGGTGGGATACTAGGATCCAGTCTAAGGTGAATTGGCAGGTAAGATCTTTGCTGTATCCTGTTGGAATATTTATAAGCTGAGAAAAGCATGCAGATGTATGCTATTTGTGGGGTTTTGGAAGCTATGGTTTACCAATCTATATTTACATCTCCTAAGATTATTGTTTCGAGGTTTATTGTTTTGTAAGTTTTAACATTGATTTTAGCAATCCACTGCTTAAGTCTGTTTCAAAATTGCCCCCATATTTTGCTTATGTCACAAGTGATTATTCAATAAATGTATTTGGAAAAAAATGCCCCCATATCAAACATAATAGGCAACAAATAGAGAAAGCCTTGTCTAAGGTCAAAAATACCAGGTTAATGGGCTCTGAAAGTATCCCACCGTGCCTTCTTAGCAGTATTAATCAAAACATTGTAGATCCCCTACACATGCTGTTTAACATATGTTTATCCAGAGGCTTTGAATTCTGGCACATGAAAACATGCCACAGCAGTTCCTGTCTTTAAAGGTGGTACATAGCTGATCTGGGGAAATTTCAACCCATCATTGTTAACAGCAAAATCTGTAGTTCTATGGAAGTGGTATTGAAGTGACTGGTTTGAAAAAATACATGCAAGTTACTATTGCTGGACAAAAACTAGTATGGTTTGATTATGGGCAGATCTTGCCTTTTACGCCTGACCAACTTTTTTTGAAGAAGTCACAGTTTATACCAAATGAGTGGTTATGAAGGCATGCAGCTTATCTTGACTTTGCAGATGAAACAGGTAAGGTACACTACCTTTTATGCATAGCAATCATATACATAAAGTCTGGGAGTTAATGGCGAATACTTGTGTGATCTGTTGGATTAGCAAACAGACTTCTGCAGAGAGCCCAAGCAGGGAGGGTGCACAGTCAATTCTCCTTATCAGTTGAGGCGACCTGAGCAGGTCTTGCACGACATTATACTCAGTATTCTTTGTTTCACATCTCGTTGTCAGATTCTTGAACTGACACCAACCAAATCTGGATCAATAATTTTACTGATGAATGCACATCTGGTGTACTTGCCATTCCCACCACTGATGCTTCACTACTTCTGCAAGGGTTATATGCACTCCCCACCTATGTAAAAACTATTGCTGGACACTCATTGCTGGCAAAAGTTTTTACTCTTATTATATAACAGCGATCCACTTCAGCTAGTTAATGTGATTAAGGCCATAGGTGGGAGATTTTCCTTGACTCAGTAAGTTGTCATGTTAGTAGGACATGCCTTGGTATCAATCCTGTGATACTCTCATGGAGTTTTGCTCACTTTAGGAATGTTATTGTACCCCTCTGCACTTCATTTTGTTTGGCCACCCATTGCTTACAATGCACCTTTCTTTATTCTCTTAAAAAATATATGATTCAGTTGGAAAACGTACAGCTGATTATCATGAATAGGATGGATGAAACTGGAAGTGTGAGTTTCTTAGGGTACACTACTTTTCTCAGTCTTATACTGTCCATCATACAACATCGCTTCCTATCTATACTATCACTAAACAACACAACCCCCCCTCCCCTCCACACCACACCTTCAACTAGTAATCTCAGCACTGCCTTCTCTTTTTCTCCTGTACCTACCTCCACCATAAAAAAACTCTTAACTAAACTTAAGCCCACCAAATTAGCAGCAGACAACCTCCCAAGTGAATACCTACAAATCGCAGCTGATGCTCTGGCCCACCCAGTATCCATCTTGATTAACTGATCTCTGTCAGAAAGTTATGTTCCCACACTGTGATAAATATCACATATGATTCCCCTCCACAAAGGCGGCCCCTCTACAGAACTGACCAATTGCCACTCCATAGCTATTCTCTCTCTACTGTCCAAAATACTAGAGAGATGCATTCACTCTCAGGTCTCAGACTACCTCCTTACTAACAACCTCCTTTCCAATACTCAGCATGGTTTCCGACCAAACCATAGCACCACCACTGCCTTACTCTCCTTTACTAACACTATCCTTCAGCATAAAAACAATGGCTATCTCTCCTCTGGTATTTTCCTAGACCTATCTAAAGCATTTGACATGGCCCCACACAAACATCTCATCTCTGCCCTCAATAACCTATCCTTCTCTCAATCGGTCACCAACTGGTTTCAGAGTTACCTGTCTGACCGCCAGCAATCCATTATATGGCAGAATGACATATCTCCCCAACTACCTTGGACCCTTACTCTTCTCTGTTTTCACCAATCATCTAGCCTCTGCCACCAAACATGGCACACTCATACAATACGCAGATGACTCAACCATCATCTTCTCAGCACAGTCCCTACCCAAACTGCAAAACGTCACACAGGAAGCCTTTTCTTCTGTTGAAACTTGGTTATCCGATGCCCAATTAATACTCAACCCAAACAAAACTAAACTACTCATCTTCCAACCCACCAAACAAACTCAAAACAACTCTCACTTTAACATCACAGCAAAAGACAACACTACTATAGACCCAACAGAACACACCAAATTGCTAGGAGTGGAAATAGACAATAAACTAAAATTTGACATTCACATATCCATGACCATAAAAAAAAGTCCACAAAAAAACTAGAAGCGTTATATAGAAATAAGCAACTTCCCACCAAAGCAGCAAAGATTTCAGTAGCAAATTCCCACCTTATCTCCACCCTACTTTATGCCTCCCCAATATATACCAAGCTAAGGCAATGCGATCTAAACAAGCTAGAGACCTGCTACAATAAAATCACCAAATTCGCCACAGGGGCATCCTACCGTAGTCACCACTGTCTCTCACTTGCTGAACTGGGCTGGCTTGAACTCCCTCACCTCCTTCAATGGTATCAACTCTTACTCACCCACAAACTAGTAAACCATCCACTAAATGTCCCATCCCTCCAGAATCTACTCCAACCCTATCGCACTACCAGACCACTAAGATCCAGCAAAAAACATCACTTGCAGATCACCAAAACCAATAACTCTGCTGGTGAAGCACTATTCTCTTGCACCATAGCCAAATTATGGAACTCCCTCCCACCCACAATTACCTCCATACCATCATGCACCCACTTCAAAACTTTACTAAATGTGCACCTAAA
The DNA here is from genome assembly GCF_019279795.1 of Protopterus annectens. Classification (NCBI taxonomy): domain Eukaryota; kingdom Metazoa; phylum Chordata; order Ceratodontiformes; family Protopteridae; genus Protopterus; species Protopterus annectens. The sequence goes on along the minus strand of NC_056725.1, from coordinate 493,476,233 downwards.
AACATGCTGGCTATGCCCTTGCAACTCCAAATCTAATATCACCCACCCCATCTAACCACTACCTTTCTTTCCACCCCACTAACTACCTTGATTATAGCAAGCTCAGATGCTCATAAGCTTAGTACTTATTATACAGCAGGAACTTACAATTGTAACAAATGTTAATGTCTGTTATGTACTTTGCAGTACTTCGCATCTAGTTGTCTACTGATGTACTATGTTCTTCATCTGTAACTATGTTTGTAATTAATTGCTATGTTAATCAAATTGTTAATCGCTATGTAAATCCAATGTAACTACTGTCTGTTTATTTTAACTGTGGAGTTTTTCTCCCTGGGCCTCCGCTGAAAATGGACCTGTGTCCAGTTGGACACTCACGGTCAACAAATGTAAATAAATAAATAAATAAATAATCTAAGGTACTTTGCATTCTGTATTACGAAACATCTCTTACTACCTGAGGTTGTGTTTCTAGAACAAAGACAACAGGAGAATGAACACTCTCAAATGCAATTACCTCAAGAAGTCTATTAAAAAAATAATGACAACTGATTCATAAGTAAATACCTCCTTCAACTGTAAAATAAATTCCCACTGACCTTAATATTTTCAGTTGCTCTGTACCTTTAAAAAAAGCAATCAGACAATGCCATCTCTGTGGTATATATAAATAATGTCCTGACTACAACTCAGGTGACCAGAGCCTGAGTTAGCAGCTTGGTCATCTGTAGGAGATGGCAAGGAACAATGAGAGTGAGCAGCAGCTGCTGAATCACCCCTCTTTGGGAAGGGAGGTGGCTTTCATTCTCCATTTGTGTGACACCTATGGGAATAACTAGTTGTTGCACCTGAGATGCATGAGCCTGTGACAAGCACTGAATATTTACATGCATTTAATTGAGAGAACATGTGGAGACACTGCCTGAGGCTGAAGGAGCTGTGAAGCTCATGGAGCTATTTCAAATGTGGGGTGCTTCTAGGGAGAAGGCAGTTCATCCACTCAGACCTGGAAGTTAGCTTCTTCCTACCACTCAACTCTCACCAAAGAAGGAATACATGGAGTAAAGAAGCACTCTGGGCCTGAATAAATGGGTCATAAGTTTATTTCCTAGCCTGAGGATGCCTGGCTCTTACCTCCCTCCCCTACATACAGAATGAATGGACCTTTAGAGTAAAGGCAGTGGAACCAACAGACATAATACAAAAAAAGGGATACAATGATTTCTGGGATATATCTAAATTCCAGATGGGATGGCTATGGCCAGGCTCCTAAAATACTTCTTTCTTTGGCTTTTCCCAGCTAGGGATCACCTCAGCAGATCATCTGTCCACTCATGATTATCAGTGGAGTTTTACAGCGTTGAGTTGCCAGCCTGACACCCAACCTTCCACTGAAGGCACACACTCACACCTAGGGCCAATTTAGAGTATCCAATCCACCTACAGCATGTCTTTGGGATGTGGGAGGAAACCAGAGCACCTGGAGGAAACCCACATGACTACAGGGAGGACATGCAAACTCTGCACAGAAGGCACCCCAGCCAAGGATTGAACCAGAGAACCTCTTGCTCTGAGGTGGCAATGCTAACTGCTGCACCACTGCGGCCGCCCTAGGCTCCTCAAAGACTACTTGGCCATAAGTTTGATATTGGCTTATGACTCTATTAAGAAACAGTGTATCTTTGCTGGGGACATTGACTATGTTATTTTGGTTAAAATTATTATAATTTATGCCACCTTCAAAGACTTTACTTACTGAACTTGTGCATTTTAATGCCATTTGTCTGTGACATAAATATATTATACTTATCTTGCATCTTTATCCATATAGTTTCTGTATTACAGTTTTGTACTTTTCAGGATATGTTTGCTTAGCAAATTAGGATGCCACCTCTTTTTCTTTTGTTATACTTCTCAGTTATTCTTATCATATTCATCAGATAGTTTTTCACTACAGACCAATTTGTATAACTGCATCAAATTTGCAAAAACTAAGGTTGTGTATAATGTTGCCACTCTTTGTTTAGAACTCCTAGACCTGTTAAAATAAATGACTGTGTGAAGCTAATTTGCCTTCAAATACCAGTCTCTAAAAATATTGCTTGGAGTGTAAAAATAACTGTTTAGGCATGAAATCTGCTTCACTATTCTTTCCCATTGTACTTTAATTGAAAAGTTTCCATCTTTGTCTTTAATTGCATTTCTCATTATTTATGCCACTTCAGCCTTAAGGTATAGCCTTTCTTTATTTCATGCGTGTTTCCTAAGGCATGAGTTCCAGATCATAGCAATGCTTAAACCGCTTAAACATCACAAACTATTTAATCTATGTGTTTCTGTTTTATTATATGTACTAAGCTTTAGAACTGCCCTGGGTTTGGCAGGACGCCCAAAGATGAGACTGTAGCTTCTGCCCTTTAATGTCTCACCATGTCAGTGAGCTCATACAATATAGCTTTTTTGTGGTGTCTCCTTATATTACTTCTTACCACATAACTGAAGACTACTGGGTTTGTTTGTCTCACACATTTCCTTAAGATAACTAGTATTTGTTATTTATGTGCCTTGGTTGGGTCCATGAGAGGCATGATCGCATTCTGCTTTTTTGCGCCCACAGATCAGTTGCAACACATTATTTTTAAATCATCCCAAATAGCTGCTTTCTGATTTGCATTCATTGCCCTCTTTTCTTTCTTCATTTAAGTGCTAGTTACTTTCTCTCTAGACAGATACAGAAAACTGACCAGTTATTTGTACATGAAATAGATTCCTTGCACAGCAGAAAACCCTATAACTCACATTCAGTAACAAAACCCTTCTCACTCAATTCCTTCAAAATTTCACTAACAAGACATTTTTTTTTCTCACCATTAACTCTGTCTTGCAATAAAAGATTCTGCAGTCAGTTTTCACTTAACTTTAAAAACCAAACCTCTCCAAAAAATGAAAGAAAATGAAGACAGTCCATAAATACGATAGCTCACAATATCAAAAAGTCAGGTTATTGACCATGAAATTCAAGTCAAACTCCTGAATTATTGACTTGCATGCAAGAATGGCTTTTGTGTATTTGGGATGATTGCCCTTTTGTGGTGGTTCTGCAACTGTGGGTTAGTACATATTAGGAATGTAGGAGGGGGGGGGTCTGCATGCAGCAGGACATAGAGAACAAAGTACCCCAATTAAAGACATTTTTTGTTTTTCTTTCAGCTTTTCCCTGTTAGGGGTCGCCGCAGCAGAACTCCAGTCTGCTAATGATTGACAGTTGTTTTTTATGGTGTTGAGTTGCCAGCCCGACGCCCAACCTTCAACAAAGGCACGCCCATTCAACACATGTCTTTCAAACACCCACTCGACTGCGGGGAAGAGATGCAGACTCCACACAGAAGGCACTCCCAGCCCAAGCTGAGAATCGAACAGGAGAACCTCTTGCTGTGAGGCAACAATGCTACCACTGCACCACCGCGGATGTATGTGTGTGCCTGTGTGTGTGTGTGTTTTTTTTTTGTAATGTTTGCTTTTGCAGGTTCCTTGCATTTGTGATTATTTCTGTTTTGGTTTTGTGTAAGTGTTTGTGTGTGTGCCTCTGGTGTGTGTGTAGAGTTTATGTAATGATCACAAGTGCAAGGCTGTTTTCTATGCATTTCTTATTTTTTCTATGAAGTTAGTTTCAACACATTCAAAGTTTTGTGTTAGACTAAGTGACAGTCAATCATATTAGCTTTTAAAATTTGCTTGCATAAATTTGTGCATGTATTGGATGAGGAAGATGGATTTCATACAGACAGTTTACCTTTGCTTAAGGGGTTGTAACCTAGAGATAGTGTCATTGAGATGAATGTCTGAATCCCACTTTTATTCTGCATTCAGATGCAATAGCTCATTCAGACGTACTCCCGTACTTTGCTTGTTATGCACACAGCTTTGCATCTAAAACTTTCTTATTTATAAAGCATAAAGACTTTTTATTTGACTTTTAAATAATTAGACATCATAAAGGCTTTTCATAGAAGCAAGTGTAATGTGAATAAAAAGAAAGATAGAAAGAAAGAAAAAAAATTGCAACAAGACAGAAAGAAGTCATAAAAATGACAGAATGCAGAAACATTCTGAATTCACTTATTTTTAGCATGGAGACTGTAGATCAGATGGCTTCACTTCAAAGCTAATAAAATATGAAAAAGTACATTTTTAACATTATTATGGATAAATGCCAGTAACTGCCATAACATAATATTCTGAGCTCAAATTTTCATGAAACTTGCTATAAATTATTACCTTCTCCTAACTATGATGCTGAATTTATGCAACTCAGATCTAAAGAGATATTTATGAAAATGACAGTGAAATGAAAGTTGAAATAGCAAACAACAGTTTTACAGAAGGATCCATAAAATGGCTACCCTGAAATTTACATATTTGAATTCCACAACATTCAGTTAAAGTGGTTGAAGTAAGTATTTTACATTAATAATTACATATAAACTGCTAGACAGATATTACAGCAAGGTAAATAAGTATAATGAACTCAGCATTCAGCCTTCTGCCTCATGTCTCACAATGTCCTTGAACATTCAGCAATATCTATGTTATACACAACAGTTTGTGCCTCATTGAAAACACGTTTGTATATGCACTCAGACACCCAAACTCACAGACGCGCGCACACACACACACACGCACACACACACACACACACACACACACACACACACACACACACACACACACACACACACACACACACACACCCACACACACACACACACACACACACACACACACACACACACACACACACACACACACACACACACACACACACACACACACAGAAACACACACACACACACACACACACACACACACACACACACACACACACACACACACACACACACACACACACAGTGTATATAATTATATTAACTATAACCATATTAACTACTTATTTATCTGTATATGGATCCTATTTAATTTATTAATGGGGTAGAATATCAAAAGCTCAGAACATTTAACCAGCTTTTGTGCTAGTTGCTGGAATTTTTGGTGATTGGGAGATTGCCCTTTCCCCATTTTGAGTTGGTATATGTATATAATATGCATGGGGTTTGTCATTTTAATGTATTTTTTAAGTGTTCCAATATTGAATTCTGAAGTAGATCCATATATATATATATATATATATATATATATATATATATATATATATATATATTGTAAAGGGTAAAATGAACATTGCATGTGTTCATAAGGTTGGTGTACGTGATTGCAAAGTATTGTAAAACTATGAAAAATTACATAATAACTCCACCACCTTCTCAGGAAAGCCAACACCCTGATGTATCCCCCTTCTACGAGACAGCCCAAAGCTTCTTCTTCTTCCATCTCGGATGCCACGTGAATAAAGAAAAAAAATGAAAAGCAGACTTTGATATTTATGAGCCTTCCAGGGTGATGTAAAAAAGGGACTTTGCTTTAGTCCCCTAGGTGGCATAAGTTATGCTCACACAATGTGGTTACTCAGTTTCCTAAAATCATAGATGCTGAAGGATATTTTGGTCCTGACAAATTTAATCCAGGCAAAGATGATGACAGTAATTCCTCTTCTGAGAAAGAGGGTGATAATGTAGTTACTCTGACTGCCCAACTGCACCCCCTGAGATAAGCCCCAAAACCAGCCCTTGGCAGGAATGAAGCAGCACTTTCCACTATAAATACGGTCTGCCCTCGGTCTGTGGTTGATTTCTAGAGTAGTTTGCACTCCCTCCCATCAATCTGAACCAATCCAGAAAAATATGCAAGAATTTTAAAAGGGCATGTTCAATTGCAAAATTCTACCTTAGGCAAATGTTAGAGACATCCATTCCACCTAGCTTATTTAAACACATTTGGGAGCATGCCAATATACCAGACCCTATTCCCCAGCATGCCAAAGCAGATGCTTTTCATGTAGCTATAACTTATTTATTAGAAGCTATTTCTGCTGTGTGCCCACTGGTACCTAACTGGTCTTGAATAAAAATGTTGAGAAAGAGGGAGGATGACTCTATTGAAGCTTATTTATGGCATATGACAGGTGCTTTCAAAGCCTTTTCAGGCTATACTAAACCTACTGAAGGAGCAGCAGCGAGTGGTCTCTTGGCTGCTTTCATGGATGGCTTGTTATCCCCTATTTGAGATCAGTTAAAAAAGGTCTGCTTAAATTGGTCAAGTTTGGGGCTTTATGAACTTGTTAACCAAGTTAAATGTTTAGCAGATACCCTCACTCATGAAAAAAGGCGTAAAAGAAAAATTATTAAACATACAGCTTCAACAGTTTAATGATATTACCAAAAAAAGAGTGAGAAATAAAGGAGGAAGAGTGGGACTTAATAGACCTAGATATCTTCAAAACCAAGAAATATTTCTTCAGATTTTTATCAATACTCAAAATTCCCAGGGATAGAGGCCCAACTCAAATTTGTGTTTTAACTGTGGATAAAATGGTCACTGGAGGGGCAATTGTCCCTTCCTGCAGTCAGTAGATGTACCTTTGCAGTCTACTAGTCCATTTGATGGCAAAATCCCACAGCGAGATCCACAAAATGTGAGGCAAAAACCCCTTACATGGAATACTCTGTGGCAGCCACCAGTTTGGCAACAAGATAAATAGGATAGCCATGAACAGGAATCACTGCTATTTCCTTTGATACCTGTACATTAGAAAGGTCCATTTGTTAACATCAAAGTTCAAGGCACTAGCATCCGTTTTGTAATAAATACTGGGGCTACTAGATTAATGTTAAATGCATCGGCTGCTAAGAATCTTCCCTTGTCCCACACCTCAGTGCGAGGAGTTGGGGTGTCAGGAATCCCTTTGGACTACCCCATGACTGTTTCAGTTCCCATTCAGCTGGGACCACCTGCAGATCAACACACTTTTCTTGTTGGTCCTTCTGCACCCCTTAATCTTTTAGGTAGAGATCTTCTGTGTAAATTGCAATGTACAATATTCTGCACACTAGATGGAATATATTTAAATGTTCTGAATGGGTCTCCAGTGATGCAGATGTGTGCTGTTGGAGGCGTGTTGGATAAAACACTCTCTTATCTGTCCTCACTGAGACAAAACCTGTACAGTTGTTAGTTACAAAATTACTAAATGCAATTCCCTCACAGCTAGGACCAATCCACAAAAATGAGGTAACACATATTAAAGATGGCACACTAGTAGAAATTACTTTAAAATCACATGAACCTCTACCCAAGGTAGCATAGTATCCTCTTTCTGCAGAAGCAGATATCAAAAGAGTTATCTCAGCCTTGTTGCAACAAGGCATAATTGTTCCTACTAGAAGTCCCTGCAACACACCCATTTGACCAGTGAAGAAACCTGGCAAGGATACTTATAGGATCATAGGATCTTAGGATCAATAGCTCATAGGAGGTTACTAGGCTATCAACCTGGAGATCATTTCAAGCCTAGCCATTTCATCCCAATGTAATACAATAGATACTCTAGGAAATACTCAGGATAGTATTTAGTAATGACTGCTCATGTCCAGGAGGGTTGTAGGCGCTATCCCTGGTAAGACTTTTTAGTGCTTCATCCACTCTTCCAGGTTCCTTTTGAACAGTGTCATAAAGGTACTCTGTTTCACATGAATTGGCAGCCTATTCCAAAGATGCAGCAGTTGCTGGGAGACAAATCTTCCCTCCTGCATGTCCTATTCATGTCACAGGCCATATTTAAGTCCCTGGAATGGGTAGCTCTAGTCCCGTTTGATTTATGGATGTGCAACAAATTCATTAGGTTTGCGTTGGAGATTGCTCTGTAAGCCAGGCATGAGTCTCCCATAAGAAGTCTATATAATACTGAGTATAGAGACAGGGACTTTAGTCAGTCTGTGTAAGACACGTGATGGAGTCACTTGATCTTCTTAGTTGGACACCTCCAACGTCTCTCCAATTACTTTAGGTGCTTTGTACAGTATATGCTGAAGTGGGGTTATACTCAGTTATGGGCCTGATTAGTGACAAGTATATAGAGGTTATAATCTCCTTTGCTGCAGAGGTGATGCTTTTGCTAATCAAGTGTACTATATAGAAAGCCTTCCTTACTACAGTAGACACATGGTGGTCAAATTTAAGGTCACGGACTACTTGTGATCCCAGATCTCGTTCTACTTTGTAGGTATATATGGTATTGTTGTTAATTTGATAGTGTGAAGGGACATTGTTTTTAATGAAGGGAATGATAATGCATTTCTTTGCATTCAGATTGAGACCATGACTAAGACACCAGTTGTTGGTCTCCATAAGAGCCTCCTGAAGTATACTGACATAATTTGAGGGTTCAGTAATTTCACCCAGTCTGCAGTTGTCTGCAAACGTGATCAACCACAGCACCAAAGTTTTAGCATGAACTTCTGCAAAGTATATACCAGACAATAGGGGGCCTAGAACTGACCCATGTGGCACTCCACTGGAGACAGGTCTGCTGGTTGATGTGGAGTCACACATTTTGATAGTGTATGACTGGTTTGTGAACCAGATGACAGCCCATCTTACAACAAAGGGGTTTACATTCTGTTTGCTAAGTTTTTTGGTAATACCTGAGTGTGAGATTGTGTCAAATGCCTTTGTCAAGTTGAGGTATGCTGTGTGCAAAGATTTGCCCAATGGCACTGGTCATATTTTCGAAGAAATCCATGAGGTTTAACAGGCAGGATCTTTCCTTGATGAAGCCAAATTGGGTCGGATCCAGAGTTTGAAGGTTGCCTATTGTCTTTATTTAAGAGGTCCATAATGATACGTTCCATGGCTTTACAGATGAGGCTGGTCAGACTTATTGGTCTATACTTTCCTGGGTCTGTTGCTAAGCCACTTTTGTGGCAGGGAATAACAGTTGCTGTTCTCCATTCTACAGGAATAAAGCATGTGGTTAGGCTGTGATTGAATAGAGTACTTAATGGTGATGCTAGTTCATGTTTTAGTTTGTTTAGAAGATAGCCTAAGACACCATCTGGTCCCATAGAGGCTGTGTTTTTTTGCCTTAGATAAGGCTTTAATGACTTGCTATTTGGTGGGTGTGGGGGCAAGGTTTGTGTTAAGTTTGGAGGGGATAAGGGAATTACATTTTTTGCCAAATGTGTCCACAAGCAGGTATGTTATCTCTGTGGGATCAGTGTGTGTGATACCATTTGTAATTAGTTTGGCACATGCTTGGGTCCTACATTTTAGTACGTAGCTGCAAAAGGCCTTATGGTTATCCTTTACTGTGATTGCTAAATGTTCTCAAAGTTACCTTTAGAGGATTTGACATGTTGTCTTATTTGCCTGTTGAGGCTGAGGAGGGTGCTTTTCCATTGTTGGGGCCTCACGTTAGTTTTCTTAGACAGCAACTTTTTGCATTTGTGGTAAAGTTTGTTGATGCTGGATGCCCTCCAGGATGGCTTTTTTTTACTTGGGGCTCTGGCTTTGATTCTCTCTGGAACAACTGAGTCTATACACTTATACAAGCACCAGCTTCATCCCAGCTGAATGGAAAACAGCCACCGTTATTCCCTTGCACAAAGCGAACTATAGACCTATTAACCTGACTAGCCTTATCTGCAAGACCATTGAGGGAAATCATCATGGACCTTATCAACAAAGATATAGGTAATCTCCAAACACTTGACCCTCCTCAGTTTGGATTTATCATAGGGAGATTTAAACTTGATAGACTTCTTCAAGACAGTCACCAAGGTCATGTACGGGGGGAAAACTATGCATACAGCCTACCTGGACTTGGCCAATGCTTTTGACATTATTTCCCACTCAGGCATCATTGACAAACTCATCTATTTAGGTATCAACCCTTATATCATTAGATGATTTGGTAACTGGGTCACTGATAGACTCATATAGTCAAAATAGGGGAATCCACCTCCAAAAGCAGGCCTGGTGGTGTTCCACAGGGATCAGCCCTGGGACCTGTACTGTTTGGAATCTATTTCTCCAAAGTACAAGCAAAAACTAAAGGTCTGTGGCTGACAAATTTGCTGATGACTGCAAACTGGCTGCAGTCATAGAATCTCCAAACGATAACAACATCCTACAATAGGGTCTTACACAAACAAATGATTGATACCAAAGTCATGGCCTTAAATTCAATGCAAAAAATGTATTATCATCTAAGAGCGATGTTCCTGCTAAAGTCTGCATCAATAGCAACACCTTAGCTATGCAGTCAGTGGTGAGAAACCAGGGCACACAGGTTGACAACAACCTTACCTTTGACCAGCATGTCTCCACAGTGGTAAGAAGGGCATTCAATATTGCTCATCTTATAAGTAAGGACATTGCCTCCATAAAAAAAGAAGTTATAACCTACCTGTGCTCTTCCCTCATCAGACCAATAATTTAGTGCAACACTCCTTTTGGTATGCACCTTTCAAAGCACATGCAGCAACTGAAGAAACCATAAAGCTTCCTCACAAGGAAAATTCAAGGTCTTCAGCATCTGTCATATGTGGATCATCTGAAATACTGTCACTTTATTCTGTTTCATACAGCCTACTCAGAGGTGATCTCTGCCTTGCATACAAGGTAATCTCTGACCCTGCTTTATTGGAAATCCTGCATACCCACGAGTCAAACGGTACATGTCTTACTCGCTCTAAAGACCTTCACCTGATATGTGACAATAATTGATCCTGCTGGAGATACAGATTTGTCTCCCAGAGGTTACTACACCTTTGGAACAGACTCCCACTTCATGTCAAACAAACCACCACCTTGGCCCTCTTCAAATGCAGTCTGCACAACTGAATGGGCAACCATAAATTCACCCCAGGGGCTCCACCTGTATCCCTGTTGGACAGGGGAAATAGGTGCTGATCGTGGAAATAAGGGTAGAACTTGGATAGGTTTGTAAGGACCCTAGGGCCATTAGCCTAGTAGCTTCCTATGATCCTATGATTGTTCAGGGATTTAGTGTAAGCTTTGGTGTAGTTACCACTTCCACCTGGGGGGTGAGGCTTGGAATGAATTTATACCTTCCGCTAGGAGGGCCTAGATTACTTTGGTGAAATTCTTTAGTCTGACTTGACCCTATGGGAGTTCTGGTGTTAGTGCCAGTTTGAAGGCTTGTGGTCATATTTAACTTATACATTTTTGCAAGATTTAAGAGCTGTGAATACAGTAGTTGTGCCTGCTTTTCCTGTAGTACCTAACCCAGACACTATTCTTAGCTCAGTTTTCCCTTCTGCCACCACCTGATCATTGATAGTTCCTCAGATTTTTTTCTCTATCCCAATATACCCTGATAGTCGGTATTTGTTTGGATTCACATACAGAGGGAAACAGTATAGATAGATCCATCTACTACAAGGATATGTAGAATCACCCACCTTATTTTCAAGGGAAATAAAAAAGCAGCTAGACACAACACAGTTACCTTGTGGGTCTGCCTTAGTACAGTACGTGTATGATCTTCTCATAGCATCTAACTCTTTAGCTGACTGTCAGTACTATTTTCCTTCTAACTAAACTAGTTAAACTACAGTTTAAATTAACACATAGAAACAGACAGCAAACTCAGTATCTGGCAGAAAACACTTTAATAACAAAACAAAAAACAAGGATGAGCGCTTTTGCAACAGATGTTGCTTCTTCAGATCTTGTATTGAATATAAGTCACAGCATTTATAAAAAAACAATCAAGAACATTTAATTAAAACCAATTAACGCTTTAAAGCTCTAGATCTCAGGGCTGGTTTTAAGGGGACATTACCATTCAGTCTCTTACCTCTATTTGCAGCAAGAGTATATATCCATTTAATATCTAAATATTCAATACAGGTTTTAGATAGAGGTAAGGGACTGAATGATGTCCCCTTAAAACCATCCCTGAGATCTAGGACTTTAAAGCGTTAATTGGTTTTAATTAATGTGCTTGATTTTTTTATAAATGCTGTGACTTACATTCAATACTAGATCTGAAGAAGCAACATCTGTTTTGAAAGTGCTCATCTTTATTTTTTGTTTTGTTATTAAAGTGTTTTCCACCAGATACTGAGTTTGCTGTCTCTTTCTTCGTTTTACTCACTATTTTCATCAGTTTGCTCTTGACCTTTTTTATCCTTAGGGTTTAAAGTAAACTGATCCAAGCTCCAGCTTTGGCAATCACAGGTTCAGTATTTGGGACATCTAATTTCTGAAAATGCACTAAATATTTTAGCCTGTCGTATCGCAGCTATAAAACAGCACTAAAATCTACAACTCTTAAAACAAGTTAGGGCATTTCTTCATTTGTCAGGCTATTTATTTATCATTTATGTGTCTATTGTAGACAAAGGATTCCTAATTATGCTGAAGTAATTAAACCTCTATTAGAATTATTAAAAAAAGACATCCCCGAGCCCCTTCCATGAGAACCATGCCATAAACAAGCTTTTACTCAGTTAAAGTTGCTTCTTTCAAATCCTCCAGCTTTAGGACTACCAGATTATTCTAAATTATTCTTTCTTTTCTGTTGTGAATGTAACAACATAGCATTAGGATTATTAGCACAGCAAAGAAATGATGGCTTCAGACTGGTTGTCTATTATAGCACAAAATTTGAACTGATAGCAGCTGCCCTTCTTCCTTGTCTCAGAGCTGAAGCTACAACTGTCCAGCTAGCTGACATGGTAGGGCACTGACTCTGGGTCATGATACTTTTGTTGCAGTTCCACATTCTATTGATGCCTTGTTGCTAAAGACTAAAACACAATATCTTTCTGCCTCTAGACTTTCCAAATATGACAGTAATCCACCACAGCAAATTCAAGGATGCAGGAACACCAAAACACGAAGATTTTAAATTCTTTTATTCCAACGATAAACACACAGACTGAGCGCTTTCACCAGTCAAACTGGTATCATCAGAGTCTGTTAAACACCAGTTCATTCATACTTAAATACAGAACCATACACCATGACTCACACAATTGATTAATTAACTGTTCCATTAATTCCTTAAAGGAATATCCCTCACAATGATAAAAAACAAATAAATAAGAAAATAAAAAGTATATATAAATGAAAAAATGTGAAATACAAAATGTGAAATACAAAATATTAAATGTTCAACTTCATTTGTCGGTCTGAAGGTACATATTGTTGTTTACATTTGTCAATCTAAATATGTAAACCCATGTCCATAATGCCAACCCACAAATTGTTTAAGAATACAAAATTATGAATCAAAACTTACTTAAATTATTTGAGCTATATAAATAAATAAATAAATAAATAAGTGAATTAATTAAATTAATTAAATTCATTAAATGGTTGAAGTGCATTAACTATGTGCATGATATATACTCAATACGATTTAATATTTAATACTTAATGCAAACTGTAAGCACTTCATATTACACTGGCTCTTAACTTTAAATGTGGTTTTAAAGAAATGTGATCATTTAGACCAGGAAATCTGGTGGCATTCAATCTCATCTGCCACTCAGATTCCAAGACTGCCACCCTGTTGTTAATATCACCAGGAGTAAAAGGCATCACCCTATCTATAATAAAAAATATGAGAAAATATCTTCCATGAGAACCATGCCATAAACAAGATTTTACTCAGTTAAAGTTGCTTCTTTCAAATCCTCCAGCTTTAGGACTACCAGATTATTCTAAATTATTATTTCTTTTCTGTTGTGAATGTAACAACATAGCATTAGGATTATTAGCACAGCAAAGAAATGATGGCTTCAGACGGGTTGTCTATTATAGCACAAAATTTGAACTGATAGCAGCTGCCCTTCTTCCTTGTCTCAGAGCTGAAGCTACAACTGTCCAGCTAGCTGACATGGTAGGGCACTGACTCTGGGTCATGATACTTTTGTTGCAATTCCACATTCTATTGATGCCTTGTTGCTAAAGACTAAAACACAATATCTTTCTAAATCTAGACTTTCCAAATATGAGCTAGCTCTACTAAGTATTCCTTCTTTGCAAAATATTAGATGCAATTTTTTGAATACAGCTTCTCTTATTTCCACTGCTGATGAAGTAAACCTCATGATTATAATTTTGTTGTTCACAATGTGCCTCCTCCTAGACCTGATCTCTGAGATACACCTCTGTGGGACACAATTTTGTTTGTCAATGGATCCTGTATAAGAAGAGAAGGTCCAATATTGCAAGATCAAAGCTTTACTTACTCGAATAAGTAAAGCTCGAACTTGTAATATCAAAACCGTAAATTGTCAAATGGCCGATTTAACCCAGGGTTAACATTTCCCTTGGCCATTATGTGGAGTATGGCTGTTTCTCCAATTTGGTATATTTAGGTAGGGGGGTGTGGGGGGCGAAGCCCCTCACTTGAGTTTGGATGGAAAGTTTTTTTTTTTTTTTTATTCGGCCAAGGAAGGTGTTTCCCTTGGTTGAATTGGCTGTTCGACAGTTTTAGTTTCCGATATTACAAGATCGAGCTTTAATTATTTGATTAACTAAAGCTTCGATGTTGTACTATAGACTCGAAGAGAAGATGGACAATTAACAGCCACCTTTTCAGTCTGCACCACTTATCAAATTTTATTGACTGGACAATTAAAGGTAAATGTTTCAGCTCAATCAGCTGAATTAGTAGCTATTACTGAAGCTTGCAAACCTGCAAAAGGCAGAACTATTACAATATTTAACAATTCCAAATATGCTTGCGGAGTGGTCCATAGTTTTAGTACTTTATGGAGAAAATGAGGTTACTTAACCTCTGTGGGGACAACAATTAAAAATGCCTTTTTGGTTAAGGAATTGTTAACTGGTTAAATGTGCCGCTCCCAAAAATGGTCTGTCTTTTGAGTCTATAAGTAATGCTTTTGCTGATAGAGTGGCAAGACAGGCTGCTTTGTTAAATCCTGTTCAGGCTTCTGTATGCAGGCTCTTCAAGTTGAAAGTGTACCTATATCTTTGCAAAAAGTATTGTCTTTTCAGAACCAAGCTGTTGTCATTCCCAGGACTCACTTTGGCACCATACAGATGGAAGGTTAGTAGTACGATGAGCTTTTTTACCTCAGTTGACATAGGCTTACCATTTTCCTTCCCATCAGGAGAAATATGCTTTACTAAAGCAACTTTTGACTGACTGTTATGCCCCTTATGCTTCAAAAGTTGTTCAGCATCTTGTAAATACATGTAACATATGTGTTTCTTTTAATGTTTCTAAGTCTGTTGCTATCCCTACACAACATATCAAAAAAATGTGGGGAGCCTTTTGCTGGATTCAGTGGGATTTGATTGAATTACCTCCTTGCGCAAAGTTTAAATATCAATTAGTAATTGTAGACTTTTTTCTGGTTGTGTAGAAGCATACCCATGTGCTGAAAATGATGCTGCTTTATTGGCAAAAAAGTTATTGTACAAATGTATACCCTGTTGTATCCAGTCAAACAGAGGCCCTTTTCACAAGTCAGATTATACAGCAAATTTGTAAAGTGCTAAGTGTGCATATACAGTTTCATTGTCCACATAGACCTCTGGCTTCAGGCATGGTAAAATGAATAAATCAGACATTAAAGATTAAACTAGCAAAGCTTACTGCAGAAATGAGTCTAAAGTGGGCAGAAGCCATGCCCTTAGTAT
Source organism: Protopterus annectens (assembly GCF_019279795.1). NCBI lineage: Eukaryota > Metazoa > Chordata > Ceratodontiformes > Protopteridae > Protopterus > Protopterus annectens. The sequence continues at coordinate 493,460,633 of NC_056725.1, read as the reverse complement.
TGTTTACTATCCAAAGTTCAATTAGTGCAGCTAGAAAATACTCCCATCATGGAATTCTCATGGGATACCTTATGAGAATTCCAGCCACACCTGTACCACAACCCTTGATTTGCAGTTTATTGAGGAAACAATGCTTAATTATTATAAACAACTTATTTCTGTTCTGCAGCATGTCCATTTGCAGGTCATCTCTGCCCAGCTCCAGCCTGATCCTGCTATGACACATAATGTCCAACCTGGTAGCTGGGTCTATGTTCACTCCTTCTCCAGAAGGCATCCGCTCCAACCTCAGTAGAAAGGCCCATTCCTGGTACTCTTCATCACAGCAACAGCCATTAGACTCCAAGTGTCTTCAACATGAATCCATGTCTCTCATATCCAAAAAGCAGTTCCAAATGAGGGAAGTCAGCCCATTCCTTTTAACCCTCCTTCTGCAGCCTTGTCTCATGATAAACTAGTTAAAAAAAGAAACTCTGAAACTAGAACTAATGACTGTCATTGTGGGGACATCAGAAAATGACATTTTTTCTGAGCCATGTGACCAAGCACCACTCATAGCATGAAACAACCGCAGCAACCTTTGGGGAATGTGCTTAGAATGCAGCAGTGAGCTATTCATTGTAAACCATTTCTGTGTTTGGACATTTGTAAAAGTCCACTCCAACCCTGCCCAGCTTGCCATTCATGCTTGATTGTGTCATTGATGACTGCAATTGTCATTTTTGTTCTGTTCTTGCACTTTTTAATTCCTGCAGAAACTGCAAATATTATTCAATTTTTGACAGAAAAATATAGCAGTTGATAAAACCTATACAGAGATCAGCAAGCTGGCATCCAACTTTTAATACATTCCATGGCACTATCAGTATGTATGCTAAGATGTTAAATGTTAGTAACTGTTGGGTATGTGCCCACATACCTACTGCTCATGATGGAGGCATCCCATTGTTTCCAGTGCCCATAAGAAAAGTTTATATGGGAACAGCTTTTGCATCAGTAATCTTAAATAAAAATGTCTAATGGCATAATGTTACATCATTTACCAAAATTGTTGCATTTAGCCTTTCAGTGACTGTGAAATGCTATACTTGCTATGCAAAAAATGGGACAGTGCAGGTTGGATAGAACCAGTGTCACATTACCTGGAAAATATATAGTGGAACTGAGGTGAGAGATATTTAATGTTGCAAGACTTTCATTACATTTGTGGCACTCTAGCATGTATATTGCTGCCAGCAAACTGGTCGGGGTGTTGTTATATTGGGAACATTTTTCCAACTATTTGATGTGTATATAACCTGCCCAATGGGAACATTCATAATGTAAGAGAGACTCAGACTGTGAAAAATCCGATTGGAAAAATTGATGCGTCATAGATATACCATCATGATTTAGAAAAAATAGCTTTTAAAATACTTTCTCATATGGACCTTGGGAAATGTGTCATTTCTGGGGCTGGTATATTACTTGCTTAGGGGCTGTAAAATCAGTTTAGAAACTAAGAAAGCTCTCTAAGCTATTAGATGTGTTGAGTAATGCGACATTTGAATCAGTAAATTTAATTATTTTAAAGTTGAGTGCCATGTATGCAGTGGTGCTGCAAAACGAATGGCATTTGATTTTTTACTTGTGTCAGATGTTGGTATGTGCGTGTTCATGCACGAGGAGTGCTGCATGTTTACTCCTGATAAATAGCATGCAATACGTAGTCATTTGGAAATCATCTTAAAGGTGACTGAGCTATCGGATACCAAAAAAAATGGATTGATCACAATGGGCTTGGCTAATTAATTTGTTTTCAGGATGGGGAGGCAGTGTTTTGAAATTCATTATGGTTATTGCTCTTATTATTTTGATTTAATTTTTGCTTTTATTTCTATGTAAGAATTTGATAACTAAGCTTATTGCATCCTGATTTAACATTTTGTTACAGAATGTACATGTTGGAAATTTTGAAAATGTACCATTTACAAGCCATGTCAATAAAATCAGTTTTAAAGTTTTGGAAAAATATATGATAATATTTTTAAACTGTAAAAGATGTTTTATAGTGTGGGTGTGATGCTTTCCAAACATCAAATTAGGGTTTATAAAGGGTTGAAATGAACATTGCATGTGTTCATAAGGTTGGTGTATGTTGATTGCAAAGTACTGTGAAACTATGGAAAAGTGCAGAATGTTATTTTTTTTCCTGAGCCTGAGGCAGCATTTGTTGTAAATCACATGGTAAAATGAAACTTATTCCTTACTAGTCTAAAATGTAGATAAGAAGCAGAAGATTTATTTTTTACTAAACTTGGCATTTTCCTATTGAATATTTTGCTGTGGTCTGAGGGATAAAGTGTATTGTTCAGCTTTCCTCTTTTGGACATTAGCAGTGGTTTGATAGATGAAGTTGATTACCATGATAAAGTTTTTCTATAAAGTAACTTTGAATTTCTTTGTTCAGGGAGACATGGCCTTCTGAGTTCTGTCTCCCACACACGTGAGCTGATTTAATAAAATTGTACTTTGTACTTTATTCTGCCACAGATTTATCCTTAACAAAAAAAAAAAAAATATATATATATATATATATATATATATATATATATATATATATATATATATATATTTATATATATATATATATATATATATATATATATATATATATATATATATATATATATATTATCCCATCTCCATGGTGCTTAGCAATATTTAAATGACTGATGAATACTGTACTGAGACCATATCATTCATTTGCAATGGTTTATGTAGATGACATACTCATTCAAGTCAGAGGACTGGGACTTTTCTGGGATCTTCCAAATGTTTAGCATGTGTTGGACTTAGTACTTGCGAGGAATTACAGAAAGTTTATCTTGGAGTTTGTTCCTTTCACTCAACCAGTTAACATGACCAAAGGCAAACTGCTGCAGCTACATATATAAGCTTGCTATCACCACATCAGTCCCAGCAAGGCTAAATCCAGCTGTATCAAGAATTAAAAAAAAAAAAATCACAGCACCATAAGTGTAAAAGAACAATCTCCTAGACTTGCCCCCGCCTTCCTGGAAGAGCACACGTTAAAGCTTGTTCCTGGGTCCAGAGCTGTAGGAAGTTTCACAATTTGGTATTTTCCCATGTTTTACGTTTTCTGTGTTGTGGATTTCATCATGTCTTTGGATTCAATATTGCTGAGATTTATGTAGTAGTAGTAAACCGGTTACATATATATATATATATATATATATATATATATATATATATATATATATATATATATGAGAGTGCTATTCACTATTGTCTGCAGATCAATAAAGTGAAGGAGGCTGAAATGCCATTGAGTGCTGTGTTCATAAAACTTTAATCATATCAAATGAATGGAAAATCAAACAGGTGTGGGTAAGGTGGTTATGGGTTTGAGAAACTGATGCCAAAACTTTCAGGTACACTGAAGATTTTGGCATTATAGGGTTGGAGTGGTAGTGCTAGTGTATGTAGGTTAGGGATAAAGTAGTGGCTAAGGACATATATAGATTTAGTATTGTGCATGTGTACCGGAACATGTATGCATGTGTGTGTGTGTGTGTGTGTGTGTGTGTGTGTGTGTGTGTGTGTGTGTGTGTGTGTGTGTGTGTGTGTGTGTGTGTGTGTGTGTGTGTGTGTGTGTGTGTGTGTGTGTGTCCATGTGTCTTATGGAGTGTTAGTGTTATGGAAAGAATTTTTCAAAGATAAGGTGCTGGGTTAGGTTTAGAGGCAGGATTACTGTTAAGCTAATGGGGCAGAGCTGTAGCTGGTTCATGTAGTGTCTGATGCCAGTCATCACACGTTTATCTCTTCTGTGGTGAAAAATGGTCCGCTTCCGTAGGCTGATACCTTTTCAGCAAGATTCATTCCCCACCTACACCCACTCAGCTTTTCAGTTGAAAAGCATTAAAAAGGGTCTGTGATCAGTCAGTCTGACACTCCAAGCTATATCCCCACCTTTTTAGCTGTTCATTTGAAGTGGGAAAAAAGAAAGGAATATTCTACTTTTGAACTGTAACAAACTGATTGCTACATTTCTAGCAAATGGTTTGTTACAGTGTAAGACTGGCTTACCAAATGAAATGTTAAAGTGCTGAAGTACTTTCCTGTAGAAGAATTCACAAATGCAAGTATGGAAAAGCATGCAAGAAATGCACTTCCTAATCATGCCCCTTAACACCTTGCACATGGGTAGTTGCCCCTTCAATACACATGCACAACATGATTGCAAGAGAGCATGCTGTATTCACTCTTTAATGTAAGTTAATGCTGAGTGTTTTATTTCCAGCAAGTTAAAGGTTCTAATGGAATTAAATGAGAGCATTCACGGTCTTTTTTATTCTTTATCCTTGTAATAGAACTAGTTGGCAATGTTATTAGAAACAGTGCCCTTAATAAAACATTATTCAATTCATGATTCCTAGAATTGCATGCAAATACTTTTGTTTGCAAATTATATTTATCAATTATTCAAATATAAAATGGTACATTTGCTATAGAGATAATTTGTTTATTACTTTGGAAAATCAGCTAATTTGAACTGCAAGATTACTAGAACAGCATCTTGTTTTTTTAAAAAAAGTTGATCACTGATTCATTTGCTAGTACTTACAAATATGACTGGAAGTTTGAAATTAATTAGTCTGGTTTAATAATGACATTTAATACAAACAATATTTTCAAGGCAAATTATTACATAATTATCATTATCTTTAAGAAAATAATTATAATTGGTCAAATATATTTCTTTTGAGGATATACGTCAATCAAAATGATCTTCTGCATAAATGGCTATATCTTATACAGGCTACTTCATATTTTTCACATTGAACTTGCATTAATTAGATCAACAACAATTATTTGCAGAATGAAATAATGGAGGGGTGGCATAATGGCAAGGGCAAATACAAGGAAACATACACTGAGCAGGGAAATTGTGCTGATGAACATGTGCACAGACATGAATGATAGGAATGAATAAAGAGGAAGAGAGCATGGTAAATATGGAAATGTCCCAAGATAGGCTATGTCAATGTAGGTACACTTCTAAGACATGTCAGTAGCATAACATTAAGCACATATGTAGATAGCACAGTATGTACTGCTGTTTACATCTCCTGTGGAAGAGTATTATATCCATACACATAGTGGTATATATGTGGCATTCACACAAAGTTACAGGTCAATGGAGATGAATGGTTGTGATATAAACATCATTGACATGCTTACTGGGGAGGACATCTAGCAAGGATAATATATGCTATGGGGGTATATGCATACTCTTAAGATATGCAAAATTACTTGCTTGAATATGACTGACATGTCACTGTAGCTCTCAGCCAACCAGGGACACAGTAACAGGCTCCTGGATAAATTTAGACAGAAACAGGCACAACCATAGACACTTTTAAAATATTATGACCATTAATCTGTTACATTGACAGAATATGTGAGTGTAACTTAGTATACATGTTCTGCAGTAACAGATGTATTTAATGACTGTTAGTATTCTATAAGGAGAATCCACCACCCCTTCTCCAGAAATGACCACTTTTTGGAGTGGTTAAGAAGGTCAGTGCTAAAACTGGAGCTGAAATCAAGGGCAATCCTGGCCAGTTGAGAGGTTTGCATGGCACATAAGCCATACTCTACACCTGCAAGAATCAAACCCATGCCATCAATGTTATCACTGAGATGTGTATTTACTGGGTGCCATACAGAAAGACATATCACACAAGTATCTAGCAGAACACCTTTAAGGGAAGTCTGCACTATCAAATCCTAATGGGTATGCATCCCAAAGAATAGTTCTGCAAGACCTACCAGATGTGTGAGAACTCACTGTGCCAAATGGGATACACTTGACTAAAGCATCCCTGGCTGCCATAGGTATTGGCCATATGGATAACAACACATACAAACACATTATTATGAGTGGATTCCCTACATACAGCTAGGTATTGCATGCATCTGCTATATGTAATACCAATGGATATTGTCTGAAGCATCAGCAATCGATGCGTGAATTAAGAAGTGATCCATTATAATGAATGGTACAGCAGTATGTGAGTACGATGACAATGCATCAGCTATGTCCATGTGCACAGAAACCGCAGCAGTACAAAGTCAAATGTCAATAATCGAGGAAGCTATCACTGTGATGTTGTACACATACCAAATAATACATGGAGCACTGTCTATAAGTACATATCAAACCTAATCATTGCCCCCTTGACACTGCCAGTGAAAATGTTATACTGCTGAAAAATCTTGATATATATATATATTCATATGTGTTCATGCAAAGTATTAAGCGGTAATACTGATATCATGGAGTGGTACTTCTGTGAGGCATTACAGTCATACTATAGTTGTACCTATGCTACAATTGGACTTCAGGCTGTACATCACCTCCAAATAAAACCTTGGGTGTGAATCACATGTGACACAGTGGAACAGACATTTAGCTGTACCTATTTCATATCATTACATCAGTTGTACATCATATGCCCATATGTTTATCTGTGGAAATGTATGGGTGAGGGCCCTGACACCATATATGGATACATTACAACTGAGGTGGATGTAGTTCATGCAGAACAGCTAATGACACAAATACTGACAGTCACACAGTGCTGCTGGGGAACACCTGTATAATTCTTCTGAATAACAATATGTTAGTGCATACAATAGATTCTCCAAGATAGAGAGTAAATCTGAACATGGTAAATGTCTATGTATATAACAGCATTACAACATGTTGATGAACCCAGGTGTATGTGCCCATGTAATCAGTATGACATAATATTGCTGTACATCAGACAACATTTTTAGATGCCAGGTATATATATGCACACCTGTACCATACTGCAGCTGTCACTGTGATAGTTGAATGACAACTGTGTAAAATGTTTATATACACCACTACAAGAACACATGCCATAGTAAGGCAATAATATACATAGCATCATCCCATGTCCCCAGTCTTTAGGCGGCATATTACTACAGCTGTTATGGAAGGAACATTTAACCAAGTGGCAGCAGCAATCAGTACAGTAGCTCAAATTCCAGATTGGAATACACTGTTGTAGGGCTAGAGTACAGTCACACTTCAACATAGCACATGTGGATGACAACAACACTAACATGTGTTACTAGGCTAATGGCCAAGACACATAAAATCCTAGCCATTATTATACCATTTAAACTCAATTCACTATGTCTATATGATGGAAGACAGTGTCACAACCCCATGACAAAATTAGCAATTGCACTTTCAGTGGTCTGGGGATGGCTTGCAGAGGGTCATTGAGAGACTCCGCTTCACAATGTGTGCATACATCTTTGAGATAATGACATCATCAGTGTTCCGCAGAAGGGATGTTATGTGGACAGAGGGAAACAGGGGATGTTGGATTCAGAGGTTATGTAAAAGCTTCCCCTGAGTTGGAGTCAAATGAAAAGAGATTCAAAACATCATACAATAACAATGATATACCACCTACCCACACATACAAGTTGACAGAGGTCAGATTTAAGCACCATACCTGTCTATGTATACAAGCTGGATTCCTTATAACGTAAGACTAGTGCCACCACAGAAGTCTGACTTACCCTTTATCAGAGTGCACTTTATAGAGGATGACATCATCAGTCTATGCAGAGAAGGAGATGTTTGAGAGGAGCATCTGACATAGATGTGGGCTCACATCCTGGTATAAAATTGCCTCCAGGCTGATCATTGAATGAGCACATACACACAAGTTGACTGCTGTGAGATTAGAACCCCTACCTATCTAGTTATATAAGCAGCACAACACAAAACTTACCACTATCGCCACCACACAACTTTGTCTTTAGCACTATCAGAGTGTACCTTTTAGAAATGCAATTGCTGTGGAGTCATGTAGAAGTGCCACACTAACTTCTGAATGCTACTTGAGTGAGGGCAGCAGGACCTGGACTCAAGCACACACTCACTCAGACATTGACACACACAAGATGCCTGCTGTGAGACTTGAATCCCTACCTAGATAATTACATAAGCTAGAGAACGCAGTACTTAATGCTCATGCCACCATAAATGTCAGCAGTGGCACAGTGCAATTTATAGAGGATGACATCATCATGGTGTTGCAAGTAACATATACTGTTAGGAGACTTGTTTGCAAGGCCAGGACTTGTGTGTGGTATGATTGTGTGAGCACAATTTGCAAAAGTACATCTAAATACATCCTGGCAACCTGGGTGAAAGAAGCAGTCATGAATGTATGTTGTAGAAGTGAGACAGACATGTACCTGTTTCTCAGGATGTTGTGTAGATTACACACACACACACACACACACACACACACACACACACACACACACACACACACACACACACACACACACACACTTTGAAGACACCAGTAGTGCAATGATGGAGTTATGTGTCTTTATAGTCAAATGAAGGTATGTCTATGATAATGGATGACCAATGTCCAGTGTCACTATAAACCCAAACCAAATGTAATAATGCGTTAGGCTATGTGATTCTGGAGTCTGTTTGATAATGGCCCAAGTACTTATATAGCATTTGCACGTGCATTGCTGTAGGGCAGACATGAATATCAGAAATGTATCATGAATATCAGTAAGTGTTCAGTCAAGCCTGCCTCGGTGGTGCAGTGGTAGCGTTGTTACCTCACAGTAAGAGGATCTCTGTTCGATTCTTGGCTGGAGTGCAGGGAGTGCTTTCTGTGTGGAGTCTGCATGTCCTCCCCACGGTTGGGTGGGCATTCAAAAGACATGCATAAATGGGCTGGCACCTCGGCGTTCGTGAAAATCTACTGCCAATCATTAGCAGACCGGAGTTCCGCTGTGGCAACCCCTAACCGGGAAAAGCTGAAAGACAACAACAACATATGTTCAGTCAAGCACACATGTCACTGCCATACTTTTGCGTTTATGAATGTATTTTCATTTATTGGAGGATTACAGCCCAATAACTAGAGTTATTCATGCTAAACGCCACTTCACAAAGCACATTGTCAAAAAGCTAATTTGGGTGGATGATGGCAAAGTGTTAGCACATGTGTGAATTTAATTTCAGGAATTTAACTTGGACTTGTGAAGCACAGTGTTCACTGGTACTCATTGCCAAACTGTGTACAAATAGGGACATACAGTAACTGACATGATTGGGGTTAACTGCAAAATACATCTGTCTGTCATGAATATTTTATGTGTCAGGCTTGCAAGATATGTTATAGAAGAAATTGCTGTCAGCTAGTCTGATGTGCATGCTGTAGAATATCTTTACAACATTTTGGCCAAAGTTTTGTTTCATAAATGACTGTTGGACTTGCCTTACCTGTTTGTGCAACATTAAGCACAGAGCAAATGTGGTTCTCTGCTTAAGGAAAACAGTGAAAATGCTAATTTAGCATGTCTTCTTTTGCTCAAACAGACTCTTCTGCAATGTGAGGCTGTCAACACTCTGGACAGTCCTGAGTGTTGAAAATATACCTACTGCCTAGCTTTCTTTGTGGCACATGGTATACAATCAGTGGGCTCCTGGTTAGAGCACAGATTTACAAATGGTGTCAGGATGTCATTAACTAAGTATATGTGATCAGGACTGTAAATGTGGCTATCAATGACTACACTAAAGTACGTGTCTTCCCCAAATTGTATCAGTAATCTTGTATCAGTAATGCCTACCTCAATTCACTTGTACAACTAGTTAATTTTGTGTTCATCTTCCCACAAATGACAAGGGGATGGTACATATTTTGAAATTATTGGTATGACACAGCAGATATGCTAACTATATGTGTAGCACCAGATATCCTGTAAAGTTTGTGCAGGATGCTTCTTCACAGTAAGGGCAGCTTCCATATCATATTAGATGAACATTTCATCCATCATCCTACTAACAGCAGTGTTTGGCCCACCTCCCTATGCTGAAATGCATTTGGTTTATTGGCAGAAAGGTATGACAACACAACTGTGTGATTCCAAGTAATCCCCTAAAAAAAGAGAGAGAAGAGGTGGGCTGAAAGAAGAAAAGAGATGAATAGAACCATGATATGTCACATTCATGCTTTATTACAATTAACATCCTTTTATCATTACAGTTGCTCATCAGTATATTCTGATGAAACAGAGCTGACAGAGGTGATGACACACACAGGGGTGTAGATGACGTAGGATGTACTGTCCTGGCACATCCATGAACATCCTCATGGTGTGTTGGTGTCACATGTTTTCTCAGTCAGACTATGTCCTGCTCTGTAGCATGAACTGCATGAGCTATGGCTAGAGGAGATATAGAGTGACAATAATTAATCCATCCATATACAACTGTTTGAAGATGTGTTACATCTGAAATATTATGGTGCCATGTGGGAACTGAATTTTGATACGTATATCGATTGTGGCCCATCTTGCAGTTTACTTGATAGGTAGACATATCATACTATCGGAGTAGGAGAAGGGGTAGACAGATGGATAGGCAACAGATACTTAAGAAATAGACCTCGGAAAACAGATTTTAAGAGCACCCCCTACTGCTGTGTTATAAACCTTGACAAGACACAAATGTGCATTTGTATATCTGATCATCACCTGAAGATGACACAAAGAGAATTCTACAGCAGATTTTGAAACTCTTCACACTACAGAGCACTAATAATCTATTGAATCAAGGTAAGATGTTGGTATTATGGGTCCATATCACATTGTCGAATCACAAGTAAGTGAACACCTCTTTGTTGAACGTCAGTTCAGCAAACATACTATTCATTGAACTAACTTTTCAGAAAAAAGTTTCTTAGGGCAAACTGATGGTAGTCTGTCATAGCAACCATAAACAAAACCATAAAACTTAACACCTACACAGGTGCGGGGGGGTGTAAGTTACTTCGATGAATAGTATGTTCCCTGAATAGGTGTACAATGAAGAAGTGTTCACTTAATTGTGATTCGACAATGTGATATAGACCCAGAATTATCCATCAGCAGAGTCATGAAAGAATGCAGAAACTATGAGATGACCTTTACATCTCTCAGCCTAATAGATATACACATATAAAGAGGAGTTGGACTGAAGGGGTGAATACTAGGAGAGATGAACATGCATATAACAATGTTTGGTATAATGAAACATTCATGGACACATTTTTGGTGTGTTCTCATTATTAACCTGCCACGTTGTGTAGCATGAAGTGACTGATATAGAGGTAAAGAAGAGTTATGAGAGGAACAGCAGGCGTATGACAAGCAGAACAAGAATGGATAAATATCTCATAGTTGTGGGGATGGATGTCACTTGAAATACTTTTTTGGCCAGTATCCAATATATCAGGGAAGCAATACAGGAATTTGCAGGAGGGAATTAGGAAAGAATAGTAGATATCCACTTCTTCAACACAATAATGTGCACATGTGGCCAAAATTTAATGAATTTGGATTGTTACTATAACACAGACAGGTAACAACACAATCATGTTGTATAGCCAGTTGGACTAAATCAAGTATGTCAAGAAAACACATATTCAAAGTTGGGAGCTATGTATGGGATTTATTTTTTGTGGGATTTCAAAAAGAGAGGAATGTTGGGGAAGGGACCTAGGATCGTGAATGTCAAGTAGGTAGGGAAAGTGAGGAAGCAGGTGAAGACAATTAGGACTTACAAAACAGGCACAGGGATGGTGATGGACACAAAAAAGTTGGGGGAACACCATGATTGGGGACAGATAAGGGACATTGGATGCACATGCCTGTCAAGCATGGGAACAGAGATAGTCTTGTCCTCACCCTCAGAACTGTCATCACTGTCTCCTTCTGTTGTCTGTGAGACTGCTTGACATAGGAGTCTCTTTGCTGGTTTTAATGAGCAACTTCTCCAGGTGGCTGATATGGGCACCAAGGCCAGTCTCTGTGAGATTTCACACCAACCCTGGCAGCTCCTGGTGGGTGACACAATCAGCAACTCCACCAGTACTCCCAGAAGGTACCACTACACCACTGGCTGGGTCAATGATACCTAAAGAGGATGGACCAGGTAGGGAGGGGCTGTGGCGGCAGTTTTGCCAGGTTGCATCCCACAGATGCTGGGTGTTGGTGTGGCAGCTGGTGGAGGGTTGGCAGGCCGAACAGCAGTGTTTGGCCCACCGCCCTATGCTGAAATGCATTTGGTTTGTTGGCAGAAAGGTATGACATCAGAACTGTGTGATTCTAAGTAATCCCCTAAAAAAGAGAGATAAGAGGTGGGTTGAAAGAAGAAAAGAGATGAATAGAACTATGATATGTCACATTCATGCTTTATTATAATTAACATCCTTTTATCATTACAGTTGCTCTTCAGCTTTCATATTCCTAAAAGTATTGTGAATTGATACAAGTAATTCTTGTTGTTGTGTCTTTCGGCTTTTCCTGGTTAGGGGTCGCCACAGTGGAATTCCGGTCTGCTAATGATTGGTAATTGATTTTTACATGCTGAGTTACCAGCCCTGATGCACAACCTTCAACAAAGGTACACCCATTCATGCATGTCTCCACGCAGAAGACGCTCTAGCTGAGAATTGAATCAGATAGCGTCTTAGTGTGAGGCAATAACGCTACCGCAGCACCACCACTGCGTGTAATATGCATATATTCTATATATGCTTTTAAATATAGCGCAAATTAACTTAATAACATGGCATTAAATTATATATTGCTGCATTTCAAATTTAAAAATTATACTTGCTGAATATGAATCTATAAGTTATTTGTGGGAACTGAACCCACACAATCTGAATGCACTATTACACTTGCCTAATACAATTACCAAGAATTACAGAAGAAAGCATGCATGCTTGCTGTTGCAGTTAAGATATGTGTGCATGCTGAAGTTGTTAGTGATCTATGCAATCACATTATACTTACTACAATCAGGGTCAGTTGTAATGCCAACATACATACCCCTTACCTCTGTGAGTCACTCCAGTCTTTCAGTATTTGTCTCACTGTTCACTGTGATTTCCTCTGCAGCTGTAAAATAAGAAATGAGAGAAAAAGAGACATGAAAGTATTATGCATACCAGTCTTGGCTTTCTACACCCCTGCATATAATTTCAACTTGCTTGATCTGTATTCTTATACAACTGAGGGTGTTAGCAGTTCAAAAATCATCCAGCCACTGGTCGAGTTGTGCCTGCTTGCACCTCTTAAGGTCATTGTAGTCATGCCTGAACTGCTCTGCATTGTGTAGTATGTTAGTTGCACTAGATACAGCCTTGGCTAAGCTGTCCCAAGCCTCAGCCATGTACTGAGACCCGGTATAACTTCCCTGCACCAGCAGCCTACAGCTGTAGCACTTTCATGAGGAGTGCAACAAAAATTTTTGACTCTTTCACACCCCATCTCTGTGCCCTGAATTTGGCACCATCCTTCCCATCTCCTGCCATCTCTGCAAAGGTGGTCCTCCAATGACAGTTACAATGGTCTCCTGGCAAATTATGATATTGTGTTTTACGATCAGTGCACAGATATGCACAATCATGCCAACTGTATTTGCACAATGGTAAGCAAAGAGAAACATTGCCAAACAAAGAGGAAGGGAATTTATGAAACAGCAATGATGATGTGAGATTTAGCATTGATTTATGACATGCGTGCTGCTATACCTGGTCACACGTTGTCCAGTGTGGTCAACACTGAAATGCTAAATGACTTGGCTTTTAAGCTATGACTTTGGAGGGATCAATGGGATGACTTGGCACATATTTTGTGGGGATTTACAAATTGTTAAAAGTAATTTGTACAATGTGGGATTCAAACCTGTGTGAAACAGAATGCATACATTTTTCATACAGGTGATTATTCCTAAGGCCTATACAAGCCTAGCCATAATGATTCCCTGCCTACTGCTTCCCACAAATATTTACTTTTGTATTGTCACAGAAGAAGTGTTTGCCAGCCATGGTCATTACAGATATACAGTTTAAAGAGATACTAGTGCTATACTTTAATTAATCCTGCATATGTGTGACACTTAAAGGTCCTGGCTTATGCATTCTCAGGTGTGATGCAAGACTAATGTTTGACAATAAATTGCAAATGGGTAGACTTACATGGCTTTATTAATGGAGTTTGGAGTCATGATACATGCCTGACAATACATTCTGTTTTACAGTTATACTTGGGTTATGGGAGTGGTGTAGATGTTTGTCAGTAAACTATTGCGTCCATCAGAGATATGCAACTGCACTTTTATTACATAATTATCATTGTCATGCTAAACCAGCTACATAACACATATGATACTTACAAATGTATGTGTATGCAAGCAATAGTGATACCTTTCTGTCAATCAACCTACTATACATAGTTATTGGTCATGTAGTATATTTATAATCAAAGTTTTGAGGAAAATTACAGTGGGACGCCCTTACTAAAAAGTGGAGTCTGCTGCATTTGAACCCTGTTTCACCTGTGTTCTGACCATGAACTCACTGCACTTGTACCTGGTGTCCCAGGGAAAGCTAGGCAGCTGCTGCATTTTCCTCACTCAGTAATGTCCAGAGTGCTGGTGGCTGCGCATCACTGCTGAGCCTGTTTGTGCAAAGGAAGGTGAGCCATATTGAACTTTTTCCTTTTTTCCTTAGGTAGTGAAGCCTGTTTGCACATAGGCAGGCAACAAGCAAATGTAAAAAGCAATAGTGAACATATATTACTTGTGTAAATACTTATTATGAACCTTACTCAGTAAAAATAACTACTGCGGGACTCCATCCCCGCTTTACCTATGTTCTCTTTTTGTCTCAATGACTTTATACTCTGTGCCACAGATACACTCACATAACATTTGTTATTTCTGCAGTCATTACAATCCATGTTGCTGATGGCCACTCAGTGCTGCTAACAGTGTTTGCACTTTGTAAGGTGACTGATAGCAAATGTTTCACTTTTTAAGCAGCTAACTGTGTTTGCATTATGCCACGCACCATACACATGGTAAAGGCAAAAAATAAAAAAGATAAAATTGGTAAATAAAGGTTAAACAGTTAGACAGCTCTGGATTTGAACCATCAGATGATTGCACTTGCACAACACAGCTGTAGTGGGTTATCATTCTCTTTGACACAGACATAGCTTTGCAATACCATTCAAAGTGCATAAAGCAAGTCACATTTCATATCCAGTATTAAAAGTGCATAAAGTTGAACATTTTCAGTTGGTTGTATATGTGTGACTAACATATTTAGTGCAATGAATGATCACACAATTATTTATGAATATGTTTGCAAAAAATGTGGATCTGTCCTGTCTTTGTATTCTGGTAAGCTATAGTGCATTTCCTACCATTTTTCTTTCAAAGTGGGATATAAATACATAACAATGAACAACAGTTTTCATCAAAGGCAGGAGACTTGTGATAGTGAAGGCTGTGCAACTCAACTAATCTTTTGTATTGGTTTCCTGTTGAAGACTCCGGAGTGTCTTCATGTGTCAAGTGATCATATGCTTCCCATTGGGTCTATATTAAAACAATGAATGTTACAAATTGCGAATGCTAAGATGAGCGAAAATGCTGCAACTCGAAGTTTTTTTTTATCACAGTAAAATGAAGATCGGAATATTTGCCCTTTCTTCACTGTAGTGTGATCTCGGAGTTTCAATATATCTTTAGTGGTGTGTGTGTATGTGTGTGTGTGTGTGTGTGTGTGGGGGGGGGGTGCAGCCCACCACAAAAACGTGTTCGAGTTGCTGCATTTTCGTTGCTTTAATATACCCCTTCCCATTCCACCTGTTTCTCTTTAATTTTGGGACTCATTATTCTTTCATTCTGTGACATTGCTAGAGTTGGATTTTCAACACTAAATCCTTCACTTTGCAGGTAATCCATAACTTTCATTTCTATTTCTTTAACTCCTCCATTACTAATCCTCTTTTCTACTTTTCTCCTTAGGTTCATAGGTTTCCTAGAAGCTCTCTTCACCCTACAGAATGCTGATTTCTGTGCAGTCGGTGTTAATAAAGCTGCAGAGAGCAAAACAACAGTGCAAGGTTATAATACCTTTTACACATTTAGAACAGCTACTATACAGACAGGGACTAAAGATGGAGGTGTCTTGATTTAAATAAATATAAATATACCTCAAGGCTTGTCAAACAGGGCAATGTACATGAGCTAGTCCATGTTCAAATCACCATAGGTAAAATCCCATACCACTTATTTGCAAGTTATAGGTCCACCTCTATGACCCAAGAAACCCATACCATGTATTTAAACTTATTGAAAACACTGACCATCCAACCCAGTACTATATTCATGGGACACCTTAATTACTCAACTATTAACTGGGGAAACCTATACAACACCAAACATACAGGCACAGTGATTCCTGGATTTTGTAAACACAAACTCCCTGGACCAGATTGTCAATACACCAACTGGGTGTGCAACTATACTGGATCTGGTCCTTACTAATACGGGACAGTGCTGCACATCCCCTAGTGTAATGTCTTCCCTGGCAAGGTCAGACCACAAAATGGTCTCCTCTGAAGTAAAAATAAAACCTGGACCCCCAGCTAACACTGGAATAATCAGGAACTACTCTAAGACTAAGTTCCTGCTATTAAGTAATACCTTGGCAAAATTTCACACCCCCATAAACCCTGAGAACAATGCTGCCTATGCAGAACTGTTCATACAAACTCTATACAGGCATGTTGATAGCTGCGTAGAGGTAGATGCACCCAAAGAAGCACAGTACTAACTCAAAAAACAAGCCACCATGGTGGAATCACAAAATCACAAAATCAGTAAGTTGTATAACAGAAGAAAGAAAATCATGGCAAAAAATTAATAAGTGCAACACCCAACAGGATAGCACTCTCATCAAACTGAGCAAACAACTCTGAGGACAAATAAAGTATACCAAAGCAAAATAGCAAAATTTGAGGTAAATCTGGCCTCCAGTCCAAGGGCAATCACAAGGCCTTCTTTAGTTATGTCTGCAGTCTCAAGGGCAATTCACAATTGTGTGTAGAGCTCATTGTAAATGGAGCCACCTATATTGACCCAGATGCTATAGCAAACCTACTGGCTGACAAGTTCAGCTCCAGCTTTACCCCTCTCTACCCTCAACCTTCCCTCAGGAAATACCATCAAGTATAACTCCCCCTGCTATCACTAGGGAATAGGTCCTTAATGCACTCTCTAAGGCCAAGAACACTGCATCACTGGGCCCAGACAATAGCCCAGGATGCTTTCTAAATAGCATGAATCATATCCTGTCAGGGTATCTGGATTTTCTATTTAACTATATCCTCCAAACAGGCTTTGTGCCTCATGAACAGAGAATAGCAACAGTCATCCCTCTGCACAAAGGTGGGCACTCTACAGATCCTGGAAACTATAAACCCATACGTCTCACTAGTCTTATATGCAAAGCCACTGAAAGAATTATCATGAAAATGATTAATAATGATATTGTAAACCTCCAGACACTGGACCCAACCCAGTTTGGTTTCAACAAGGGAAGGTAGTGCCTACGCAATCTGGTGGACTTCTTTGAGAAGATCACCATAGTGATGGATAAGGGCAAAATGGTTCACATTGCCTACCTTGACCTAGTCAAGGCATTTGATACAACCTCCAACTTGGGCATTGTTGACACATTCAAGAGGTTAGGTACAAACCTGTTTGCCACTCTGTGGATAGCCAACTGGCTCACAGACAGGACCCAGAAGTAAGGAGTCCACCTCTACAAAGAGGGCAGTCACAAGTGGAGTCCCTCAGGAACCAGTCCTTGGACCACTCCTTTTTGGCATTTACATTATTATTTATAAAGACTTAAACCTTGCCTGTGATATAAATAGGACCTACTGGAGAGACAAGAATGTAGCCAAGAGACTACCCCATCTATGGAATAGGCTCCCCATCCATGTGAAGCAGAGTTCCTCCCTAATCCAACTCAAGTGTAACTTGAACAATTGGAGTACAGGAAATTCATGCCTGGTTTTGCACTGATGTCTCTAATGGACATCTTCAAAGTACTCAGAGGACTGACTCTACACTATAAAAAGGTAACTGTGTAGATAGGGAAGTTAAAGGTAAAGAGGCTTGTTTTCAGACAAAAGAGAAGACTGGTATTTCTTTGAAGGAGATTTTTCAACAGAGAATAACTGCTTTTGCTATGGTATGTTTCTAGTGTTCAAGGACATTTGGAGTGTAACCTTTTAGAAATGTACCTTTATAGCCAGAAAAAAATGAAGGGTGATCTGTATAGACTTGTTATGCTTCATTATTGCCACAGGCAGTTTTTGGAAGGCTTTACATTTGTGAGATAGTTGGGTTATGAATTTAACACAGGAACAGCAACCAAAAGAACAGTCCTCAGTCTACAGATTTGTTTATTAAAAAACGATAAACATGAAGCGCTTTTTGTTCAGTCTAATAACTCAAACTTCTTCAGATAAAATGGCTTAACATTCACTCTGTTTAAATACAATTAAATCATGTGTTCAAAGAAAATTAACATACTTAATTGGCACTATTTAGGAGCTATTAGCTCTTTGCTAACTTCTTGTAAATTAATGAAACCACGCTTTAAAATGTTAACAGAATTGTTACTATCTAAGCAGCACGTGTAACTAACTAAGCAGCATAAACAACACCAAATAACATTGTTCTTAAAATAATACAATAACAATAATATCTAATATTAATGTTAAGATAAATATATATTTTCCTATTCCTAACCAGACAAAATGAACCTATACATTCTACTAGAATCTACTTATCTAGTTATAAAGTTGTGTGTTAATATAATATCTAATAGTCCTTCTATGAGGCTAATTTCCTTTTGAGGGGCTCCATTTTGTCTCATCTTGGCTGAAACCCATTCAATGCCTTCTATGTGGGGTATTGATGTTACTAGCATAATTTCATTGGCATGGAGGAAGGTGGCTGCAGTTACCCCAAAACAGCTGACTATGGGGGGTGTTCTTGCTACAGAGTCACCACTGACACCAATCGAAGAGTTCCTGTCCGCTGTCAGAGATCCTGACAGCTCAAGGGAGTTTTCACAAAGTGTGATTAATGTTGATGCTAATGTGCCTGGGAGGCCAAGTGCGTCCGAGGAGCAGATTCCAGGCAGGCTTACATATAACATTATATATTGGGCCGGATTCATGAAGGCTTGCACAGAGTCTAAGAGTAGAGTAAGACTCCATGCAGCCAACATGTCCACCGAGTGATCCAGGAACATCCGGTAGGGGCGTGCAACAGAGCTCCTAAAACGACTCTTACACGGACAGGGCTAGGATATGCAAATTACCTCATTTGCTGATGAAAGGTATGCAAATGAGGTAAATTTGCAATTCAGGAAACCCTAACCTGTCCGAGTAAGAGTAGTGTTATTTGCAGAAATGTACTCCGTTGGCAACTGAGTACGTTTTTGCAAATAGCAAAACGGAGCCATGACAGCTCCAAAAAAAGGATGCATCCAGTCGAGGAAGCATGCCAATGGCCAAAAATATGGCCATTGGCAATGTCCATCAATGCAAAAATAAAATAAATTAAAATAAATTTTTTTCCCGATCGCCGCAGTGTGCAGTAAAAAACAGAAAACCAATAATTAAAAAGCAGAAATATGGATTTTATAGTAATCCCTAATATACAATGCAAGGGAATGGCAGTCCAAAGACAACATGGTTACTGAGTAGAGGTTGCTAAGGGGGGAAGCTCAGTCTAGGAGTTGTAACCAAGCATTAGTAGGCAATCCTATGCAAATGAGGGTAAGGATAGTGAATCCCAAGTTTACATAGCAAAAGAGCACATTCAGTGTAGTGTAGGAGTAGGATAAGGGGTGTAACAAAGTAGAAGATAGGTGACAGTATGTCTGAGAGAGGTGAAGCTCATTGGAGTAGAGTGGCATGTGTCTGCTGTCAGATACTAATCACTGGAAGAGGTGTGTCAACAGGTACCCTAGCTAAAGGCAAGAAATTGAAAGTGTATGCCGTGAACAACACCAAAGTTTCTTGTAGAAATGCCTGCACCGTGTATGCGAGCGTGCAAGCACCTGTAAAACCGAGTAAGCCTGTGTGCGCTCGTGTGCACCTGTGTGCACGAGTTTAAGCTGGAGTAAGCAAATGTAAGGATGTTAAAATCCATGTAAGCGCGTTTGTACCTGTGTGCACGCGTGTTAGCAAGAATAAGCAAGTTGCAGCCCGTGTAAGCATGTGTGCGTGAGAGCTGGTGTGCGCGTGTTTGCGCGGTGCTGCCCCTGAGGAATCAGAAAGGGAAAAGGAAGCACAACAAATAGTAGGAAGTTAACCAGGGAGTACTAGCAGAGCTAGCAGATGAAAACAATCAGAATCAGGCAATTACACAGGCAGTGCACTAGCCCAGCCCAGCCCAGCACTTAAAACTCAGCAAAAAACATTCCAGTATGTTTTTCTCAGACACACTGCAACACTGCAGTAAGCTAATAGAAGTGAAAACTGAAAAAGCTTTACGGAGACAAAGAAATGTTAGGGGCTGCCATTGCTGTCATAAGGTGACATATGCAACATGCTGAGGGTGGTGACAATGCAAATGCTGCTGAGCAACCCATAGTGAGGAGAAGGAGAAGAGTGTACAGGCCTAGGGTAACCTACCAGGGGCTACATGAGCTGGAGATAGTGGAGCGCTATAGTGTGGACAGAGACCTCATGCAGCAAATTGTTGAGCTGTGCAGGCAACGCCTCACACACAGAACCAACAGAGGGGAACCCATCCTAGTGGAAACCAAGGTATGTGTTGGCCTAAGAATATTAGCAACAGGTACCTTCCAGAGACCAACTGGCGATATGATGAAGATTTCACAGGCATCAGCATCCAGGGTACTGCACCAGTTCCTGAATGCTATGGCAGCACATGTCAGTGATCATGCATATTTCTCCAATTCCCGTGAGGTATTGGCCAGCAGTATGCGTCTCTTCCAGCAAATAGCGGAATACCCTGAGGTAGTGGGTGCAATGGACTGCGCACACATTCGCATCAAAGCACCAGCCGGTGAGCAGGGTAGGGTCTACTATACCCGCAAGGGTTACCCCTCCATCAACTGCCAGGTCGTGTGTGATGCCCAGGGCATAATAATGAATGTGTGTGCTGGCTACCCTCGAAGCTACCATGACTCCCATATCTGGCATCTGACACAGCTGTACCAGACATTTGCCAATGGGGACATCCCTCATGGTCACCTAGTGGGGGATGCTGGATATGCACTCGAGCCATGGCTGATGACACCCATCAGAAATGCACACACACCTGAACAGGAACACCATAATGAGGCACACACACAAACACAAAATGTAATCGAGCATGTGTTTGGGCTGCTCAAGTCATGGTTCTGGTGCCTGGACACATCTGGTGGAGCCTTGCAGTACTCACCAACTACATGTACCCAAATAGTCATGGTATGTGCTATGCTACACAATATGATCCTTCAAAAACAGCTGCAGCAGGAGCAGCATAGGGCCAGGCACAACAGCCCCCCACCATTGCCAAGGCTATCACAGGCAGAGCGTGACTCGGAGGAGGAACAACCTGAGCCTGCCCCAGTAGGCAGAAGGAGGTGTGCCCAGTATGCTTTGGCCTTGGCAAAGAGGCAATGTATAGCATATACACTGGCTCAGTAGGAACCCTGGAAATGATACCTCTCTCCGACTCGCACATATAGTAAAAGGGATGCCTAACTTGACACTACCTGTTAACAAACATGTATAGGGAGTGTAAAATGTGCATCTGACATAGGCAGCCCTGCAGCACCACCTGAGGCATGACTTCTATGTGTTAAGCAATATAAAGCACTGCTAAAAAGCTCTCACCACTATTTAGTATATGTAAACAAAATTGCACACACTAAGTAGCACAACTACAGGCAATGTTCAGCAATATTGTGCACTGTCCAGCAATGTTGGGCACCATTGAGCAATGTTCTGCAAGTCTGGTCAAATGTGGGTATAGTTCAACAAAAGCAGGTTAACACGTTCATATTTGCTTCACTTTTCTTGAAGCAGTCTGTTCTGGCATGTATTAAAATATGAAGCAGTGACAGTCCTCGAGCCCAGGATACAGTGCACTATAGTCATAGTATAGAACCACTAAACCATGACAGTATGTCGATGGTCATCTTGTATGAAAAAATGTTAATAAGTCACTGCTAAGTATCTCATGGAAACGTTGCAGGCATAGCATAATCCCTGTCAAGTTAAGACACAAAGGTGAGGCCTGCAGTAATAATAGAACCTGATATTCAACACACATATAGTATAAATGTTAATATTGGTAATGTTCACACACATCAACAAATGTAGTGGACCTCAGACAGCAACATACCACAAGGTCACATTGGGCATGCTCACACACTTGAAAATATGAGACAAATATCAGGCAACAAAACACTGAAAGTCTGAACTGGGCATGCTCACACACTTAGGGCAAGTTTGAGTACAGCAGTGGGCCACACATATCCCTCAGTTGCATATGTCAACCCAGGAACCTTTCACTATTTACCAATCAGCCATGTGCATACAGTGATATGACAACAGACACAATATAATATAGTGAAATCCTGCCACAATCAAATATGTTATGCAGAAACCTAGGTTGTTCATAGGAAGTGGTAAAGCAAAGAAGAAACAAAACCTGCAATCAGTACCATCACTGAACAATGTGCATCCCGAACATTAGCATAGGTTCAGAGGTTGACACTAGGCTATCTGCCCTAGGGTATGTAGAAGCCTAGCCACGGTGTGTTTGTATTTTGCAACCCCGCTATATCAGTAGACTGTGCCTGTTAATAGTAGGTCACACAAGATATCTCACATATGTTCATTTCATTCTGCCTCTGTCTAGCAGTGACCCATAACATATCCCAGGGCTAAACATACAATCACCCATCCACCTGTGAAGATGTCACCTGTAGGTGGTCAGCGTGGGTCTGTGCATATGTGGGACTGTGATCACATTCCTGAGTGAGTGGAGCCTCTGTGATGGTAATATGCCCCTCCAGCATGTCCGATTAACATCATTGCTCACATACCTGTCCCTGGAGCATGTAGCTGTAAGAGACTTTGATATCCTCATGTGGAGCCTGTCCATCAATGCTGTGATGGACATGGCTTCAAACAAAAGGCACAGGCTGCATCCAAGTAGGCAGTAAGCAACTGAGGAGAGCTGGGGTCACCATAGCTAAACTGTGCATACCATCTCTGTGAGTCCCTAGATTGACTTGGTTATGTAAATCTGTGTACATTCCAGTTGCTGCAGGTGTTGGGTAAGGTACATCTGAAATGGGGCATTGTATCCAAGCATGTGCCTGATGACTATAGGGTCACAATGACCCCACCTGATCTGGATGTAAAACCATATGGGATAAGGTTGGCTAAATAGAAGGTGTGTCCAACAACATTGGCAACGTGAATGTCAATGGCGAGAGTACTAAGTATTCATGTACCCAAATCACAAATCACACACACTGTATGTGATATATCATCACCTATGTGGTAATGTGTGTGCACGATGTTACTACCAAAGGTGATGACTATGCATCTAAAGGAAGGTAGTTGTAGGCCATGGCTCTGGCACCAGTCATCCATCTCTGTGAGACCCTTTCTGAGGATGCTTGTGCCAGCTGTGGAGTTGATTATGGCACACAGTTTGCAGTCATCTGCAAACATGGTCAGCCATATTCCTCCTGTGTTAGCCAGTATGTCTCAGAAATATTTACAGAACAAGAGAGGTCCCAGGACTGAGCCCTTTGGGATGCCATGTGTAACTGGTGTATAGTCAGACATGGCACCTGCAATACTGACCATGTGTGTGCTATCCATGATCCAGTTAGCAATCCATCTTGTGACATATGTGTAGATATTGAATCCGGTGATCTAATGTATAAAGGCCAAGTGAGGTATTGTGTAGAACTAGTGTGCAAACTCCAGGTAGGCTGTGTGGACAACCCTGAGTGCATCTATGGACCTGTTAACTGTTTAAAGACATCAAACAGCTGCAAGAGGCAAGATATGCCCACAACAAAACCAAATTGTGTAGGATCCAGTGTCTGTAGGTTCACAATGTGTATGTGTTCCATGATGATACACTCCATAGCATAGCAGACCAGGATAGTTAGGCATATATTGGGATAATGTCCAGGGTCCTTTGTGGCACCAGCAGTGTGAAGCGGGTATACCATAGCTGTATGCCATTCCATGGGTACAAATCCTGTAGTAACTGTGATATTGAGCAGTGAAATAATGTGTGTGAAGTTTGTCATGAATCTCATGTATGCCACAGTCTGGGACACCATCTGGTCCCACTGATGATGTGTTGTCTGCTATAGAGAGGGCAGCACACACATGTTCATCTGTGATGTCAGGGAGGCTACACCCTGTTGTGATGGACATGTGCACTGCAGGGGGGGATGGTGGGGAAACATTCCCACTGAACCTGTTGTCCAGGATGTTCGCAATGTCAGTGGGTTCACTGTATCATTTGTAATTATGCAGTAACTCACAGCATATCTGTGATTTCCCACCCAGGTCCCTGACATAACTAAATAAGGCCTTGTGATTGTCCATAGTGTCTGTTGCAAGTGTCCGTTAGAAGTGGGCCTTAGCTGAATCAACAAGTGATCGTAGCTATACCATAGTACTGATCAGAGATGCCTTCCTGATTGTGATTGTGCTCTATAATGTAGTAGCCTCCTCCTGTCCCTGTATAGCTCATTAATGGCCGTGGTCCAGTAGACAGGTCCCCTGCCTTTGGAGGAGTGAGTTTTGTAGTTATGTGGAATAGCATGATCCATGCATTCCAGTAGTTGTCCATAGAATGGGCTTGTAAAGTATGAAGTGGTCTGAGCCGTAATTAACACTGTCCCAGGGTCATTGAGGGATACCACCTCAGTTTGTACAAGTGTGATGTTTGCTCATGAGAAGTACGTCACTGAGATCACATAGGATGTGTGTGTGTATGGGATATGTATGTCTAGTTAGATGAATGTAGGTTCTGACCTTAACAATGACAGTTATACCTCTGTTGTGGAACATAGAGTCCCCATGTGGGTGATGATCAGGTCCCACATGTTTTAACCGCCTGTGGTTGTGGTGACCAGGTCTGCCATAGCATTTGAGTGTAACAATCCTAGCAACTGTTGTGCAAGGGTTTCAGTGCTTATACTCAGTCAATGTTTGTGTATTTGAAGTCACACAATATAATGGTGTTTGGTGAGACTTTCACATTCCCCAGTGTTCCCTGGAATAACGAGTGTTGTTCCCAAGTTTGGGAGTGTGGTCTGTAGCTTTCTACAAACTGAAATGCAGTTTGACCTACTGTCAGTTGCACATGTACGTTCCCCAATGCTTTGTGCACTGCTACCAACCTGGAGGTGTGTGTATGAATGATGTATATGGATACCCCCCCATTGTTGTTGTCCGGTTTGAGTCTTGTGTCTGAAAACCATGGTATGACGTAAAACCTGTTAGTGCTGCTGTGCTTTTGTGAGCCTGAACCAGGTGTTTGTTACTGCACATATATCGACAGATTCCATACTGATGTGAGTCCTGAGTGCATGTATTCTGAGGGTTAGGCATCAGTTGTTGAGCACCATCACTCTCTGTTTCCTGTAACCTGTAACGTCTATGGCTGTGGTTATGTGTTCTGACCCTCGCTTCAGCCTCTATGTGTGTGTCAAGAGCCTAAGGCAGTCTGTGAAAGCCTAGGGGTGACAGGTGTATGGCGTCCATAACAAATGTACGTGGCATGTTGAGCATGTAATCCCAGGCTGACAGACACTGGATCCCCTGTGAATGACAACAATATGTTAGGCAACTGTTAAAAGTGATCATTTCATCTGTATACTGTGACATAGTACTTGGTGAGGGTAAGATGCTACACAAGGTCAGGGTCATACTGGCCTGGGCTACATGATCAGAGAGCTCCTCTATGTCTCTTGTCATGTAGTCCAGGGAGGAATGTCAGAGGGTTTACACACCGGCATGGTCAATGATGGAGCCATATTTGTACTTGCAGTGGACTGACAACAGTGCATGTGTCATGTGGCATATTCTGGCAGCTGACACACAGCACAAAGTGACCTTCACCTTGTCCAGCCTGGTGAGTGGGATGTCAGTGTGACCGACAATTACAGTCACCTAATACAAGTGTATGAGGTGTGTTGTTTTGGCCTAAGGGCAGTGACAGTGTGGCACAATGACTTTGTGAACTATGTGATATGTATGTATGGTTGTGTGTTAGCAATTGTTTGTGTGTCTGCTTTGGATGTCTCTGCTGCTTAGGCAGAGTATATTTAGATGCTCCAAGTATCTCTTTGTGTGTCAATGTATATGGTTTGCTGTTGTCATAGGTCCATGTGCAACTGTATTTGTGGTGTGTGTGGTTACTTTCACCACCCGATAGACTGTGCCAGTCATGGCTTGGGAGAGCTCAGCCTCCTGTCTGTCTATACAGTTGCACCTCTCACATATATCTGAGTTTGTTGGTAGGAGGACAGTGTTCCCTGTGTACATAAGGCAGTTGTAACAATGTGGCAAAATTCCAATATGCACCAGCTGGACTGGAGAGTACACACGAAACTGACCTTTGGACATGCCAGGATATAATGATGACATACACTGTTGACTGATCACAAAGGATCAGTAGTGTGTCAAGTGTGTAAAAGAGTATAACAGGGGTTTAGTGTTCAGATTTGTTGTTGCTGTGGAAAGATAATCTGCAAAGGAGTACAGACAGAAACATTACACCTCCTTCAGCTATGTCAGAAATATCAATGTGCAGTCATATATGTCCTGAGTCAGGGTCAACTGCACCTGACTGACAATGTCGACATCCTGTCAGACAGGCCCATACATACATACCCACCTCCCAGTGACAAAAGGCACTAACATCATACCAGGAGATATCACATGTAGAATGTGTAAACTGGTCCTCACAATGTCAAATGATTCCCATCATGTGGATAACATTATTTCCCCATATGTTTCATAATTGAACAACAGGACAAACAGACATTGCACCCAAACAGTCTGTTGAGCCTCACACTCTCTACAGGATCTTACACCGTTGAATGTGTTACAGCAACATGTGGCACACCCCACAAGTGTTGGTGCACAACACACCATGGGAACTATAGTCCTATAAGCCTACGAAGTCCGAAATGCTAGTCCATGGAGTCCATCATGATTGCAGTCAGGAACAGAGCTATTGTAAACCAACAAACACACAACCCAAACGTCTGTGGTATGTTAATGAGCACATCATGTTCCCCAACCCTGCTAGATATCTTGAAAGGCAGCCACTCAGGATATACATCACTGACAGGAGCAACACAGGTCCCACATAAATTTTGAATAGCCCTTTACCAACATCACAGACACATGTTGTATCCACAAAACCAACAATCCGTGCATGAATATGTATTGTCAAATGAAGGAATGGTAATTTGTCCACAGACTGATCACACAAGCTATGAATTGTGTATTCCTGTTCAAGATGCTCACACCTGCTGACCGACAAGGTTCATTCCTGGGATTGCATAACACTAAGTGCACACACATTACCATGTCCAGTCTGATAATGTCAGCAACCTACAAATAAAGCATGTGAATAAAAACCACACAGTAAAGCACATAGTGTGTTGTGTTAATGTGTATCTCACTAGTATCATAGCATAGTTAGGTAGGGGTTTGAATCCTGCAATTGCTGAGTATATGTGTGTATGAGATTGGTTTTGAGAGGAGTGGCCTTTTTGGAGACTGTGGAAACACATTAGGAATGGTGAATACCTCTTTGCCAAGTGTGATGATGTCAGCATCCTACAAATAGAGCATTGGAAATAAATTCTCCCAATAAAGCAAATAGCGTGTCATGTTAATGCATATCTCACTACTGTCATAACATAGTTAGGTAGGGGTTTGAATCCTGTGAATGTATGGAATTGCTTTTGAGAGGCATGGCCTTTTTGGAGACTGTGGAAACACATTAGGAGTGGTGAATACCTCTTTGCCAAGTGTGATGATGTCGGCATCCTACAAATAGAGCATTGGAAATGAATGCTCTCAGTCTAGCAAATAGCGCGTCATGTTAATGTGTATTTCATTAGTGTTGTAACATAATTAGGTAGGGGTTTGAATTCTGCAAAAGCTGAGTGTATGTGTGCGAGATTGCCTTTGAGAGGAGTTTCCTTTTTGGAGACTGTGGAAACACATTAGGAGTGGTGAATACCTCTTTGCCAAGTGTAATGATGTCAGCATCCTACAAATAGAGCATTGGAAATGAATGCTCCTAGTAAAGCAAATAGCGTGTCATGTTAATGTGTATCTTACTAGTACTATAACATAGTTAGGTAGGGGTTGGAATCCTGTGAATGTGTGTGTATGAGATTGCCTTTGAGAGGAGTGGCCTTTTTGGAGACTGTGGAAACACATTAGGAGTGGTGAATACCTCTTTGCCAAGTATGATGATGTCAGCATCCTACAAATAGAGCATTGGAAATAAATGCGTCCAGTAAGGCAAGTAGCGCGTTGTGTTAATGCGTATCTTACTAGTGTCATAGCATAGTTAGGTAGGTGTTTGAATCTTATGAATGTGTGTGTGTGAGATTGTATTTGAGAGGAGTTTCCTTTTTGGAAACTGTGGAAACACATTAGGAGAGTTAAATACCTCTCTGCCAAGTGTGATGATGTCAGTATCCCACAAATACAGCAGTGGAGATTAAAGCACAGACTAACGCATATAGCGTGCCATGTTAATGTGTATCTTACTGGTGTCATGACATAGTTAAGTAGAGGGGTTTGAATCCTACAAATGCTGAGTATGAATGTGTGTATGTGTGTGTAATCTTATGAGAGGAGTGGCCTTTTATGAGAATGTGAAAACACATTGAAAGAGGTGAATACCCTTTTTGCTGGTTTGATGATGTCAGTATCCCACAAAAACAGCAGTGGAAATGAAAACACCCAGTAAAGCATATGGTGCATAGTGGTAATGCATATGTGTCTAGTACCATGACATAGGTATGTAGTGTTTTGAATCCTGCAATTGAGTGTGTGTGTGTGACACTGTTGAGCAAAGTGTTGTGTGTTTTGCTACTACTACTGTATGACATATCAGAAAAACAACAGTATGTGCATTGCACACTGCTGGTATCTGTGTGGCAAATACACATATGTACATGTGACCTAAATTGGTAACTGCGTGGACAAGACATATATGTACATGTGACCTCATTCACATCATATGTGTGAAGCCTGCTGTCAACACAACTACATCTGTCACCATTGACCGTAGCTCACATATGTATGTATGTATGTGACAGGTCCAGCCACTGTAGTGAGCTGTGCCCTAGGTCATCTGTGTCACACACACACATGACAGTTGTTATAGAATAGTGTGAGTGTGGGTGTATGCCTGTGGCATATGACAGACATGCCTAAACACAACACAGTCTGTCAACAATGGCCATTCATGGTAGGTATACAACAAACCCGTGTATATTCATACAGACACATTATTACTTATGTGATACACTGAGGGACATCAGCATAGCCTTGGGGATGTGGATATCAAAGGACAGATGAAATTACATGTGGCTGTCTGTACACATTGGTACCCCTGCTACATGTTGTGTGCTACTACCAATGTGGTACAATCAGGATACTATGTGTAGCAAATGTGGATGAGTATGCTGTTGTTGGATCATAGCTTCACAACATGTGTTTGTTAACAGTTATGTGTCTCTATGACACCCTGATGGAAGATAGGTGTCTAATCCGGGAAATGCTTTGTAGGCCACTGTATGCATCACCAGATGTGGATGTACATATCCCTAGTGTGTCTGCGTGTACCTAGGATTGACACATGGCAAACAGGAGTGGTCACGGGAATGTGTGGTGGTCACTAACACTGGTAACTGGTATAGTACAAAACCAGAAAGATTCTAATGCTACTGTGTATCCTACAGCTGTGTGTCAGTTGTCAAGACATCATGTAACGATTTGTTAAAATCAGGCTGTTGAGGTTATGTACACTACCAGAATGCTAACCAATGACCGATATCAACAGTATCACCCACAGGATAGTGTCATACCATGTCATGCACACATGTGTACCCAAGTTGTGACATATGTGTAGTGACATGCATATTGGACACCAATAGGAAATATGAAGTATTAACACTGTGTAGTACAGGGCATTTCACCCTTTACATGTGCCCACCATGCACATACATGCAAACAGTGCACCTCCACCATGTTCACAAATGTACACCTTGTAATCTGTACAGCACACATCATAGATGTTGCATCCACTCAACAACACATGCTGCCAGTACCACACACATCAGCCAACTGTCACATGTGTGGACAATCCATGTTTGGTATTAACACTGGTGTATACAAAACAAAATTGATAATCACTGCTGGGATGCATCATGCCTGCTCAGATACACCTACAAGGATATCATTACCTTTTACTGTTCACAACATGCTAACATTACTACACTGCTAGTAGGTCACCCTGTGCATCAGCACCGTGTTATCCTGTTCCTGCATCAATGTCACAGATGACAGGAGGTGGCACAGTTTCATCATATGCACAGGGTGTGTGGTTGTTTTCCAGAGCCCGACAATGACCCAGCCAATCAACATGTGTGTGTGTGTGTGTGTGTGTGTGTGTGTGTGTGTGTGTGTGTGTGTGTGTGTGTGTGTGTGTGTGTGAGGGACAACAGTACAGTATGGGTCAGTGTTGATGTGATGTGTGTGTGTATGTGTTAGCCCTACATGTTGGTAGTATGTGTGTGTGTCTGCATGCACACAGTACCCCCTTGTGGCTGCCAATTATGGGAGTTTGTGGAACAGCCACAAACTGTACCTGCCAGGCTGTACAGATCACTGTCTCCGGCCACGGACACAGTACCTGTGCCTGCCAGGGGTGACACCGACTGTATTGGGTACTAAGCCAGACTGAGTACTATCGTCAGAGGCAGAGGGATGTTGACTGGACCCATGTCCCTGCCTGGACTGGCCAGAGCCACGTGCACGTGATCGTCTCGGACCATCTACCGACAGCCCAGCCACAACATTGCTGGGGCTGGTACTGGCACTATGGGAGTGGCTGGCACTTGGTTGTCGTCCATGTTGGCTGCCAGCTGAGAATGTTGCTGACATAAGTCCACGTCGACGTTCCAGCCATCCTGCACAGTCCTGGCACATGGACATAACATTGTGGAGAACATCTAGTGTCTCCCCCCAACGTCTGTCAATGACATCTGTGTAATTGCGGATGGCACCGGCAAGGTCACGGATACTGTCATTGATCGCAGTGTTTTGAGCCCTCTGCACCCTTAGTCCCTGCTTGGTGTACCGTTCCATACATGCCTGTGCTTGCATCACAGCCCAGAACATACCTGAGGTTGTGAGACCTGTGTGGGCATGCCTGCCAGGGGCATTATGCCCAGTGATGCTCCCACGAGAACCCCTGGACATATGCCTATGTGGTACAGTTCCATGTGTCTGGGCATGGCTGCTGTGTGAGTTGCATGTGCCATGGATACCACACTTTCCTGGTCAATGCCTACCATATGCTGTTCCTCACCTAAGGCCATTGGTGTTGAGTGATGTAATGGCAGTACATATGTGCGCATAGATGGGGTGGAAGGCTGTGTACTGTCAATTGGTGGACCACCAACAGACCCTATCAAACATGCCTGTGCCACTACACATGTATCATCATGGTCACTGTTAGTGGCAGTGACCTCAGGTACCCCACTGCACCCATCCAACATTACCTCAGCACCTGTGAGAGGGAGACAGAAAGCACACTTTACCATCTGTGCAGGATGTTCGCACACATGCACACATGCACACATGAACACCTGCACACATGCACACATGCACACATGAACACATGCACACATGCACACATGAACACATGAACACATGCACACATGAACACATGAACACATGCACACTAATACACTACACATTCAAGTTGACACACACACCAACAGCAATATGGAACATAGTCATTAGTGGTTGATGGTAGAGTACAGTATCACAATACAAAGAGTCCTCTCATACGTGTCAGCATGCAGGATGTGTGTTGCTCGACAGCATGCAGTGTGAGTGTAGAGAGTCCTTGTAGTTAACAGTATACATGTTGCTGATGCATGTGTGTTGTTCACTGACTGCCCTCACCCTGGTAGACAATATGTACATGGACACAACATTGCACTGCAAGTCTGAAACACTTTCCAATGTCATGTGCACCATCACTCATAGGTATACAAACCATGTCCGGATGCATACAACTCTCAGGTGTCTAATGATGAATGCTATGTGTAGTACTGCAGGTACTGTAACTGGATGTAGTGTAGTACCATGAGCCATCACCAGGCAGCATCATGTGGTCACTCAAGGACACTGATGCATGTCACACTGGCAAATATCTTGCTGTACCTGACTTGCACCACTTAGGCTACATTAAACAGTTCACAGACAGTTGTTGCATGGGCATGTCAGGTGTTTAGTAGGGAACATTGCCTAACATGACTGTGTTGTGTGTTGACACATGTCACACTGCCCCATAATAGGACTCTACCCCCAGGTATAGTATGTGTGCTGTGTTGATGACATATGGGATACTGGAGTACGACCTTACAGCAGGTGTCTACATATGCCATGTGTATCATATTAACACATACTGCATATGACAAAGTGGTGTATGTTGTGTGCATGTGTATTGACAATGCCTATACAAAGTCCACTACAGTGTACCCCACTTGTTTGTGATGCTCTGTGTGTTGCATGTGTATGAGTCAGCTACTCATGTCATTGTGAAGTGCATAGTCACACAGAGAACATGCAGAGCATGCACTATGCGTAGGTGTTTAACATGTGTATATGACCTACAACTCTCCTATGACATGCAGATGTTATATGCTAAACTGACTGTAGCCCACTCACCAGCATGGGTCTCTTGTCTTGCTATCACACCAGAGGGACCTGCAAGGATATGAGACAGTATGTCAGTGTCAACAACTATGGCATTGCTGCTGTGAGTCTCTAATTATACAGTAGTACATGAGGTGACAGTCACAGGCATACAGATAATGTCCCGAATTATCAGTATTGCGTGACACCAGGCACCACATATTCTGCATACACAGTACACATCTGATTAATGCATATTACAACACTTTGGATAACAGTGGTCTACAGATATGCCATGTTACCTGCACGCTCATTGTCACTGTGCTGGGTGACTCCGGCCTCCATGATGACACAGGTTTGTTGTAACGGTTGGCCAGGAGCCACCACACTGAGGAGCAGCTCTTCCACTCTGGTGAGGGGGGGATGTGTGGCAGCACCACCACCTGTGGCAAGCTGTTGTCTGTGGACATTGGAGGCATGCTGCCAGACATGTCTGATTAAATCACTGCAGCGATGGCATACCTGCTCCTAAGTCCGGTTATGCATGCCTACATCATTCACCCAATGGACAACATCCTGCCACAGTGCAGTGCGACCATGCTGGTCCTTGCAGAATCTTGAAAACAGTAGATTGTAATGTTGGATGAGTGCATCTCTGATGACATCCTCCTCCTCAGGGGTATATGATGGCTTTCGGTTATGTGCCATAACACTGGAAGACAATTAAACAGTAATTGTGAAAAAGACATGTTGCACACTCAACATTCTAATGTACAGACATCATTGAAATGCCATATATAGCAACCTATTGGCTGTCAGCAGATACGCACTTTTAATAACACATATGACTGCTAAGACCACAACTGTCTGACAGTGCCTGGCACATGCTAAATACAAAACCATGTTCTGCACAGCCACAAAGTGAAACCAGTATGTAGGACAATACAACAGTACATGACACACTGTATGTGATGCAACGCAACACCTAGCCACAGGAGGTGTATATGAAGCTAATGCATACAGACATTTGTCATCCATTTAAATCTATGTACAGTACAGTTACGGTACTAGCAGTACACCACACTACTTGTTGATAGCAAACCCCTCAGTAACATATCTGCACATTCACCACTATAGGTGGCATACTGCTGTACTACACTATACATGTTGCTAGATACGCACCTATATCCTGTGACACACATACCACCGAGGACATGTTCCAGGCATACCCACACACATCAGACATACCTACAAGACACAAGGGTATGGCAACCCAGATTACAGTTACCTGTGTACCATACATTACTGTGTGTCAGCACATACATAACCTCATGCCTGAGGTATGTGATGTGTGTGGACTACAGGTAACAACCAAAAGTGTGTTACCAAGCCATGTGGATATAAACCACACTGTGCAGTTGAGGCATACAGCTTCAGATAGTACTACAGTCCATATGTGACTTGTATTCACTAGTGTTAACAATCAATAAGCATACATGCACTGCTTTAGCCTACAAAGGCACACTCCATTCGACAACATGGGACTAAATCACAATGTATGCCATAATGATTTTCAGCCCTGCCAATAGCATACGGACCTTTGGATGGGATTAGAGCTACAACACTACATACCATGGTATACACAGACTCCCAGTAGGCTATCACACATATACACATCATTGATACATTCACATACACATTCTCCATCATACACAGTCAACCTCACATAGCATGTGTTGCAACAGGTACATACGTGTGTGTATCATGTCCTAGGTAGCTGATAAGCTGTTATCCATAGGGCCTATGGAAGCATAGACATATGGTACCCTGCACTACAACACACAAGTAATGTAGGTTCCTGTGCCCCTGTCATGCAGAGCCACAGGGGTGATTACTGGGTTGTGTTTCCTATCTCACATGCAATCATCATGGCTATTGATGGCAACTGCTAATGAGGACCTTCATATGCTGTTGATAGGTGGTTGGTTCGACAGTATGTTATGTGTCTGTGATGATGATGTGCCAGTCAAGCATGTTCTGCTTTTTACATTACAAGGTGTTGGGCAGTAGAGTGTGTATCTTGTCTGCTGTTCCATCTGTTTACATGGAACACGTACAACACCTGTGGGTTTGCCATAGCTTTGTATGTTGTCCAGGGGTGGCCTCTGGGTAGGCGGTATGCGGCACAGTGTGCAATTGGTTTGGTAAGACAGTCAGCATAAGGCATCTGTTGTAATCCGGTACCACTCGTTGTGAGGTTTGTGTCTGGCATCTACTGTTGCTGTGTATGTGTTCTGAGGTACATACCAACAGGGACATTGTACTCTATGATGGGTGTTATGACTGATGAGTGGAGTGAAACCCTGACCTCTGTTTCCATGGATGCCACACATTTACTGACGACATATGGACTGTACTAGTTTTACATGACTAGTGTGGCACAGTGATCATCATTAGGGACACTACTGTCCACCTGTGTTCCATAGTCTCTTATCACACCTTCAGTGTTGAGTACACTACCACCTATGTGTTAGTTCATGGGTACAGGGCTTTAAACAACAGGGATGGCAATGCATGTACAACATTCAGCTGGGGCATACATTTCAACATCCACTGGTGTACACATTGATATGCATATCAGCACATATACAGTCCACCTTTCATGGTGGGAATATCAATAATGCTAAGGTTGAGGGGAATACAGTTATGTAATGATATTGCACAGTCTTGTGCAGAATGCATGGAAGGTGTTCTCAGCCCATATATATTTAGCAGGACCCCATATCTTGGAGACTATATACCTAACAAAGCATACTCACGGTATTTGAACAACACATGTCATATGCCAGCACTGTATGCTGTCTTGTTTGACACACACTAAAACCTACATAGATATATGCACATAACCTGAACCAACATATAAATGTCCACCTTTCACAAACAGATGCAGTATGTCCCTTGCTCTATGCACATGTTCAGATGCTCAGAAATCAGACACACATGTATCTCGACATATGTGTGTGCCATACAGACACAAGGTCCACAATGTTGTAAGTCCATACACCTCACAGATGACCTGTTGGGCCTTGCTACAGGTAGGACAGTTGTCACATGTGTGCATACAGTAATAGTACAAGGGTATACATAGCTGCAAATGATACTTCACTATGCTAGCCTGCTACAGCGGTTGCCAATGCTAAGCTACGCATTATGTGACCATCATGCATGTCTTACTTTGTGACATCCAAGTTTATCTAGGTGTTTGCAATACTCCCCAAAACTGCCATTAAATGCAGTACTGTACAGACCATAGATAACATGTTCAGATGTCTGACATGTACTGCTGACCTACAACTGTCACACTTATGTCCCACTGCACACAGCTACCCAACAATTTCTCCATGGCAATACTTATGCATGGCATCAGTGCATACCTACTGCTACCACATATGCATGTATCAGAGGATCAACAGTACTAACCATAACCATCTACTACCTGCCAGTAACTACAAACTGTTACATACCTGTATGTCCCTTCCGGGTTCGTCTGTGCACGTTATTTTTTTTTTGGGGTACTAAAACATACTGTTTTTTTTTCTTTTTTCCTGCTTGCTGTTGTTTGCTATGTGCAACTTGCAATGTAATGATTGCATGTGGGGATAGAAAGTCCTATCTGCTTTTATAGGTATCTGCACATGTGCATGTGATGCCCTCTGCACCAATTGTTGGCCAGCATTTGGTAAATGCATACAGCCTGCTGAGTGGTAATTGCAGTACTCACTGTCATAGCAACCCAATGCTATAAATTGCTAAGGTATGTAGGCATAGCCCTTTCAGATATCCAGAGTGGGGCCCATGCTTGTTTGCTGTGGAGACTGTTGTGTAAGTCAGATGGTTGGTATATGTCTTATAAATGAAGCTAGAGGTGTAGACAGTGCTGTACATGTTGTACTCAGACCTGACTGTTGCCACTTCCAACACTAAGCTACCAGTGTAGAGTTCTACTCACCACTACAAATACTTACACAACATTTATGTGACTATACTGGGATTATTAATGTACTGACTTCTGCAGGGTTATGTTTTTCACTGTTGACATTACCACAGGGTTCGCAGGACAACTGGACAATTCCTGTGCTGAGTATGCCCACCTACACAGTTGGTAGACCCTAAATGCACAAGTATCTTTTAATTGGGGGGGGGCTTACATACTGAAAGCATTATGCATTAATGTGTGAATATTATCTTACTGGACTTGTAGGGTTGGTGTGTACCTGTGTGTTTATCAGGGCAGGTTGTCTGTCTGCATGGTTCCCACCTGTGAACTTACCCAGTTGGTAGCCAGAGGTTACACTGTCATTCTTTGTCTGTGCAACTCACAGGTGTTTTCAGCACTGTTACAATGGCATTGCTATAGTAAGTTGCTACCAGTACATGGCTACATCCATTGGTATTTCTGTGTTATACTCCTACATAAGGGTATGCTTGGGGAGGGCCTAAGAAAGCTATTTGCAGAGTGTGTAACAGCAGTATAGCCTATATGCCTGTGGGTTTGGGCCTCTGCTGGGCCTATGGAACAGTCACATACATCTTTGCATGGTGTCATGGATATGTAGTTGAATGTGAGGTACACCTTACATATAATAGGAACAGTAGGTATATACTTATGTGAAGCAGTACATATGGATTAGTACTCCTTTCATGACATACAAGCAGTGTCTATTGTAATTATTGTCAGTATTCATTGTGTAATAGCCCACCATTCTGACTGATGTCAGTACATTTCTGTGGGATTCTGAGGGACACAGCTAAAATATGTTTCACAATCAGGGACATGCCTGGGATGTTGACTGAGTTAGGAGGTATGGCCTCTGCCCTACTCAGATATGCCAGTGTTTATGCTGCTATGATACTATGTGGGGGTTGTAAAGTGCCTCTGCAACCTTATTTTCTGCTTGATTGGCAGCTTCTCACATCACACACATGTAATGCAATCCCACAACAATTGCTGGTAAAGATCCACAGAACAGGCTTTGTGTTATGGCCTTCCTATATTTCCTTCACATTCACTCATTGTAATAAATGATATATCTTTTGCAGCACAAAGTTGTATGTCTGTTGTGTCTTAGTGGTACTTCATGCAGTCTTATGTGTCCAAGGTCTGGGGTTCGAGACTGACAAAGGTATTTTAATTTTGCTCCTGAGCAGAACAAGGGCCCTGACCTAGAGTGACTAAGGCACTTTTAAACAGTTGTAAGTGGGTTTGCGCGACGCTTAGCGATGCTTAGCTAAGTGTACACATGCGCACACTCACTTAATCCCGCTTACTACTGCTAAAAAGGGCTTACTCCCGCTAACCCCCGCGCTAATTTCTTTGAAAGAAAAGAAAATGGGGAGATAGGAAAGTGGTGAAAAAGGGGGCACAAAGAGGGAAAGACAATAGGAAAACAAGCTCGGGATGTGCAGGATGGGTGTAGGGAAGGTCCATAGTTGCCCATTTCTTTACCAGCAACAGCTGTGCATATGTTGCAAATTTGAAGTGAAATTTGAAACCTTCCACCCCTGAGAGAGGGGTGAGGACAACATAGTTTGTTGTACTACCAATTAGAATTATCAGTGTACATGTCCAACGGACATGTGTGCGAAATGGGCAGCTATGTATGGGGCGTAATTTTTTTTTCGGGTACAGATTGCCCTTTTTTTTTTTTTTTCAGGGGAGAGTGGAAAGTGAGATAGAGGAAGTAGGTATATTTGGGGAGGTAGGTTGGGTAGGTAAACAGACAAGACAAACAAGATGCATACGGGGTGGAGTATGACACATGGGGTGGGTGAACACAACTGATGGGGATGGATGTTTGGAAATCGCAAGCCCATGAGCCCACAGATGGTAATAGTGGGACTGAGATCCCCACCCATGGGCAGTCACCACTGCACCTTCACAGACCCAAGGGTCGCTGTGCTGGGGGCTGCGTAGGAGGGGCAGGCTCAGCCGTGAGTCACGCCACTCTCGCCTCAAGCTGGCATAGGGAATCAGCGACTAAATGCTGGATCTCCCTATGCACCACAACCTGGACCCTTCAGAGGGTGACAGGAGGCCCTTCTCCGCCCACACTTGCAGGGGGGGCAAGCCCCATCCCCTGCAGTGCTTCCCCACCCGAAGGTGGCACAGGACCTACGGATGAGGGTGGCCCGGGCTGGGCACCAGATCTGCTGGTGCCAGGTGCAACTGCCAGCTGAGGAGGGACAGGTGGGTCCACTGGGACCGGCCTTCCCATACATTCTGTGATTAGGTGTGTTTAATTACAACATAGACAACAGCATTCCAAGTTAGTTGTAACAGCATGCAGTAATACTCCCATTAACCCAACACACCAGGGTTACAACAGTTGAACATCAAGCATAACACATGCATGTATTGAACGACAGTGGACATTACAACAGCATGCAGGGATGATTGGTGGCAACAGGCCACCAAGATTGTAGTGTTTTAACAGGGGACATGCATCAAAGTAAGTGCAGATTTTATATAACAATAGGACATATGTCCCAACAAATGTTATGAGATTAGACATACCCATTGAGGTGTGGAATTGCATTGTTTATGCACATGGAGTAGGGTGTAAAAAGAAACCTCCATTAACATCTTATTAGTACTTTAACTGTACACTACATTCCTATTGCCTGCAGGTGTATATCCTCTACATGTATTCTTACACTAGGCAACATGCATTTGATTGCGTTATGGGTTTTGCTACTTCATTATATACCTGACCTATATCTGACATAGTAACTGTCCAGGATGCAGATGTTACTGCTACATACTTGTATTAAATTGACCTGTTTATGTATCTGCACATCTGGATGTGTTCACATGCCTTTTTCACTTGTTTTCTACATAACCCTACTTTTCAGGTAGCACACTAACATTTCTGGGGAACACCTTGACAGGCTACTCGTGCGCCAGATTTATCTATGCATGTCAGCCCTTTCACAGCTATTGAGGACTGTTGCATACTTCACAGCTACTGGCACTTCCTTCATCCACTTTATATGGGACTGCACTACTGGGGGTTGTCAGCACTTAATACAACAGTAACATTTCTTCACTGCAAGGGTACAACAACATCTCTGAGTAACTGGCACACACACACTGCAAGTATTATACCTTTCTTATTTACATT
This sequence comes from Protopterus annectens, assembly GCF_019279795.1. NCBI lineage: Eukaryota > Metazoa > Chordata > Ceratodontiformes > Protopteridae > Protopterus > Protopterus annectens. The sequence continues at coordinate 493,420,470 of NC_056725.1, read as the reverse complement.
AAAACTCTTTTCTACAGGCTCTCTCCTTTATTTGACATTACACTGCATACAGTAAACCTATTCAGGACATGTTATACCTTTATTGATAGGTTACAAGACTGTTTTCCAGGCTTACTCACTTTTTAATTATGACAGTGCATACAGAGATAGTATTCCAGACATGTTTTTGCTTTATTCATAGGTTACTAAACTCTATTCATGGCTATCTGACTTATGATATGTAACAGTACATGCACAGGATTTATTCAGGGAATGAATGTTTCATGCTTCACAGCTACTGCCACTTCCTTCATCCACTTCCTATGGGACTGCACAACTGTGGGTTGACAGCACCTAATACAACAGTACTATTTTTTTATTGCAAGGGTACAACAACATTTCAAAGTAAGTGACACAGACACACTCTAAGTTTTATACCTTTATTAATTACATTGAACACTCTTTTCTACAGGCTCTCTCCTTTACTTGATATTACATTGCATACGGAAGACATATTCAGGACATATTATACCTTTCTTGATAGGTTACAACACTCTTTTTCAGGCCTGCTCACTTATATGTTATGACAGTACATGCAGGGATAGTATTCCAGAATTATTTTAGCTTGATTGGTGGGTTAGTACACTCAATTTCTGGCTCACTGATGTTTGTTATATAACAGTACATGCAGAGGATTTAATCAGGACATTTTATTGCTGTATTATTGGTCTGAAACACTTTTGTCATGCTCACTCACATATATCATGTAACAATACATGCAGAATATTTACTAACCTGCCTGGTGGCGCAGCCTTAGCAGCCTATCTGCATAGGCTTGCTGATTCATAGCATTAGCACCTGCAGCTGTGGAGTAAATAAAGGGATATTGAGACATACCTATCCATTATTTAGACTATATTAGCTTGTCTTACATACTGCATTCCATGGCTACCTACTTAGTAGTGGGGCATCATGCATTTGATGGGCCTCCTGGATCCACTGGTTCAGGAGGTCCTGCTTCCACCTCTTCAGGTCTGGATTGTGGTGATGGACCTGCTCACCAGTCTGAGGGATGCCTGTGGCACTGGTGAGTTCATGAGCCAACCGGTTCCAAGCCTCCGCCTTATACTCCATTCCTTGGAACTGGCCCTGCAGGAGTCGAGTCTCATACCGATGGACTAGGAGCCCAACCATATATCTTGACTCCTCGATGCCCCAGCGTTGCACTTGAAAGCATGTACCCTCTCCAGCACCAGACATTCTAACTGCAGATGGAAGCTACAATCAGTTATGGCGAGTATTCCCACCTATGTGGCTTAAATATGCAGCATTTCCCGCACTTTTCTGTGATTGGCCGTTTTTGAATATTCTTGGCTGATTGCAGACCTGTTTATCAATGGTTAATCAAACATTTATTACTATATATATGTTAACAGTGGATGCTTATCCTAAGCTGTCGTGGCTAAGTGGTTCAGTACTTTGATTATGGTGCACAGTGTCCTGGGTTCAAACCTTGTCATTGCTTTTTATTTTACTACTGTCCAGACAGGTTAGGGGATGTGGCTGTGTTTAAGCAACTTTGCTCTATGTTGCTCCACGTTGCCCGACAGTGCACTGATTGGCATGGCGCGCACCTCAGCGCAAACCGATTGCACTGGGTAAAGTGCTACTTAGCTATGGGCAACTACATTGGGCTGGGTAAAGCGCTATTTAGCTATGGGCAACTACATTGTGCTGGGTAAAGTGCTATTTAGCTACGGGCAACTACATTGCGCTGGGTAAAGCACGAGTTAGCTAGGGGCAACTATATTGCGCTGGGTTAAGCGTTGCTTAACTGCAGCCAATTATATGTCAGGTTCCTTTATAAATATACATTTTGTTCACTGATACATAAGCCATTTGAATGCTTTTTAGTAAAAGTTTCATCATATAGGTCAGGAATTATTTCATATACTAATTTGGAAGAGAAAATAGGAAGGGGAGTGGTGGGACTCGAACCGTGAATGCCTCCTCTTTGTGCGAATGCTCTACCACTACACTATTACTATTTGGCGTAATTTGCATAAACATTCCTTATTATGCTCTTCCATGTCGAGATTGCTAACTGCAGCTAAGCAATGGGCACACACGCTCACACACGCGCAAATACGGGCAGCTATATTGGGAATTAGAAAAAGAAATTAATAGTTTTACTTTTTATAACTGTACTGGGGTTTACAATGTCAGGGAGTGTGGTGTTGGGTACATGGACATTTGAGCGGACATGCTCTTGTGTGTTGACATTTTGTTTTTTAACACACTTGCAGGGGCATAGACATTTCCACTACTCGGCAGTTGGACACGCCCCCTGCTTACCTGCACGGTCCGTGTTGGACTTGGGTTTGAGTCAGTGTGCCCTCATGAATATTTATGGCACGCTGATGTCATACTGTTCAACTGCAGCCTCCAAGTAAGACTTATTTAGTCTTACACAGAGGATTCATGAATCCGGGGGATTGTCTTTTATACTAAAATATTATTTGGTTGCTACTGATTGTGATGCATGTTTTATGTTTGTACCTGTTGATAATTCATAGTTATACAAGACAGTAAAGCACTAGACATAGGGGTGGGGGTACAGCTCAGTCTAGTTTCAGTTAGAGCTATTTCTTACAGGGCATATAGACATCTGCACATGGTAAGCAACTGTTTCTTTTCTTATTGCTAAGCATTATTTAGATATATTATTGGTAGTGTGAGAAGGGTTTAATGAGTGTCTGTATTGCTGTAGCATCTGCAGTCGTGTGACCAGTGTTACGTTTTGCTCAGATATTTTGAGTTAATATTGAGGAAAATAGTGATTTCATTTCTGTGTTTACTGCTTATTATCACGGTGATCCTGACTGTAGAAGTATAGAATTCCTACTACCTGATGTCGGAGTATCGGTAAGCTCTGGTGATAATGGTGGTGGCCAAATGGAGGCACAGTCAGGGGATGTAGAGGTTCAGTCTGACACTGAGGTTGTGACTGACACATCCCCTGGATTTCTTTCAGACACAGACATTATGCCTAAGCATACCCATGTTACTGAGACTTCAGATAGTGGACAGGTTGAGGGTGACACAGTTGATCAGGGTAGTGTGGTTACTGCAGTTTCAGTGCTGGATGATTCTGGCTATAGTCAAAGTGTAGGCGATGTGCCATGCAGGAGGGTTGGTAGAGGTGCTGAGAGGAGACCTGTTGTCTGCCCTCCACTTTTTGCATGTATAAGGGCCATCATGGAGGCACAGGCACATTCCATTAGGGTCTCTGAGGACATGGTTAGGGTTCTTGATGTGGCACAATCTGACGTGTGTGACTGTCTCCAATTTTTAATTTCCCCAAATCTTTTGTGTTTCTAATACTATAATGGGAATGGACCCCATTCCTAAGTTAAAGTATGATTAAAGTTCATAAATTAGTATTGTTTCATTCTTTGATGTCAGCCAGAAGTGCTCTTTGCAGCACCCGCAATGTGCCCAGTAATGACTCCTTCTGCAATTCATATGGAGTTACATGCATTGCTAACATATCTAAATATGATTGTAGATTATTTTTTATAAGACCTGTTGCTCCTATTTCTATTGGGACTTTCTGGGTATCTTTCTTCCACATTGCTCTCATTTCTGCCTACAAATCCTGATATTTTATGACTTTGTACCGCTCTGTACGCAAGACACTGTAGTCACTGGGTGTGGTGATTTCAATGATCAATGCTACTTTTGTCTTCTTTTCATGGACCACTATATCCAGTTTTCTAGCATTTTTCTTTTGAACTGTTGTTAATGGATAATCCCATGTGATGTAAACTTCATCATTTTTTATGATGCTTTGTGGCTCATGTTTCCAGTGTTTTTTCAGCCGCATCAAAACCACAATTTTTGCACAATCTCCAATGCAGCAATCTTGCCACATTATTATTCTTTTCAGTATGCAGTCCTTCTGCTATTAGTATATCACAACCAGCAACGAGGTGTGCAACTGTTTCCAATTCTGTTTTACAAAACCTACATTTGTCTGTTTCTCCCACATGTTCAGTGGACTTTGTAAAGCATGTCTACGCAGCCCACTATCTTGGGCCGGCAATATTAACCTTTTAACTTTTGGCTTGAATTCACCTCTCCTTAACCATTCCTGCATTTGTCCCTGATCAACATGAGGTTCTTCCAGAAGTTTTCTTTGCTTGCAAATATATTTATGCATTTTTCCACATTTCTTGCCTTCTCATCTGATTCTTCACCTTATATTCTTTCTTTTTTTTGGCACATTCAGTTGCTGCTTGATTTTTACCTACTTCTGGTTTGATTTCCATTCCTGCTTGATGCCGACATGCTTCTGCTATATTAAGCAGAGAAGTTATCTTAGATTTATTCTCCTCATGTTTCAAAAATTTCATTGCATTTGGGTCTTGTGAGGTCAGCAGATATGTGTAGTCCCATGATTGTAGATCTATACATATAATCAATTTCAAGGAGGCCCATCCCTCCTTCAGAACGGGAAATATATAATCTTGGTATGCACTGATTTTTAGAAATTATTTGATGAGCATGAAGCATTCTTCTTGTTTTCCTATTTAATCTATCCAACACATTTTGGAGCGAGTCAGTCACTACAAAACTGTAAGTTAGGACCGGAAGAGCAGACTGGTTTATAGCTTGGATTTTGTTCCTAGATTTCAATGCTGTTTTCAGGATTAATTTAATTCTTCTAAAGTATTCCTGCTTTAAAAGTTGTTTTTGCACATTTGTCAAGACCAAATGACATTCTCATAGCATCTGAAAAAGTTTTGACAACTTGTAGTTGTGCTTTCAGTTCCTCATCTGATGAGCTATCCAGTTTTAAATCATTGGCAAAGAGAAGATGAGAAGTATTCACACTTTGTTGTTTTCTAGGAGCCAAATTGTAGCCATGGCCTAAGCTGTTAGGTAGACAGCTTAATGGGTTAAGGGCAAGGCAGAATAGCAGCGGTGACAGAGTCACCCTGGAATATCCCCCTCTGCATTTTTATTCCTAGGATAATAATTTGTCCTTTATCATGGCTTAATTACAAAGGGGTATGCCACTGTTTATGGTCACTGTAATGTAGTCGATAAATGTAGGTTGTATCTTATACATTTTTAAGTACTCTTTTATCCATGAACGTGGGAAACTATCAGATATTTTTTTGTAGTTAATCCATGCCATACTTAGATTCGTCCCCTTTTTACAGTTCTCCACTATGACTTTATTTAACAACAAATTATCCTTTGTTCCATATAACTTTCTTTTATTGCCCTTTTGTTCTACTGTGATAATTGAGTTTTTTTTCTAAGTGACTATAAACTTTGTTGTCATCAATTCCCGTGTATAGTTTATACATCGTTGGAAGGCAAGTTACTGGTCTATAATTTTTAGGGTTGCTTGCAGGTTCACTCTTAAGTAGCAGCATTGTTTTTCCTGTCATTAGCCAGGTTGGTGTCTGTTCAGGGCGCATATATAAATAGTTCTTACTCATGGCTAAATCTTTGTGCAAAGATGTTAGTACTTTTAACCAAAAGTTAGGTACTGCATCTGGCCTGGGGTTTTCCAGTTAGAGGCTTTTCTTAACTTTGTTACTTCATTTCATTTCATATCTTGTACCTTTAAACTTCTTATTCTTTCTTTTACTTCTTCTATCCATTTAGCATATTTGTTATGTTCCACAGGATCTTCATAAATACTTCTTCAAAATGTATCTATTTCTTCTTTTTTGGAGGTCTTTCAATTCCTTTTACCTTGTTTCCCAGTTCTCTACAAAAATTTTTGGGCCATCAATAAATTTCTTTTCCTTTATATTTATCTTTGTATCTTCTAAGTTTTTTCACAAATGCTGAGATTTTTAGTTTATTTGCGATAGTGCATGATAGATCCTGGTCTGTTCTAATACTTCACATTGCTTTTATCACATCTATCTTTCTTAGTATTTTTGTTGAAATGTTCACTCTTCTATATTCTTCTAACAGTGACATTTCTTGTCTTAATTGCTTTAAAGTTTTCTCTATTCGATACTTCCATGATGGTATTCGATTTCTCCCCTTCCTTTCCCTTACTACTGTTTTCTTGTGGTAGAACTTTATCAGTTATTAATTTAGCTGCAAAGTAATATATCATGTTTACTTCTGTTGTATCACATGAATCTCTGAGGATGGTCCTAATTACTGTGTTCATTTGTTTTATCAAACTTCTGACTTTTTGAGTTTTATTGACCTTCTGCAGTCTACTTCTTTCATTGATCTTAATATGTCTATCTATGTCTATTAAATCAAGCAACTATTCTCTTAGCTCATTTTCTTCTAAACTAAAGGCACAGTTTCTGTTTTCCATTTCCTACAAGCATTCTATAGAAAGTTTTATAGCATCTTCCTGTGGCACATTCTCTTCAATTTCATCCTGTGCCATCCGTTGCTCTGTCATATGAGAACTCACAGGTCTATCACTCCTCAATATTGGCTGCATCAGTTTCCACAGTTTCCTGTTCCTTCCCTTGCTGTCTAGCTTCAAGTGAACGTTTATACTGGTTTCCTGTGAAGGCTCCAAAATATCTTCATATGGCACCTAACCAGTTGCTTCCTGTAACACTGGTTTCCCCTTAATTTGCATATCCATTGCTCTATCCTGTTGTGGTGCTTTCTGAATTAGATTTTCTACACTGAATCCTTCAATTTGCAAGTACTCCATAACCTTGGTTTCTATTTCTTTAACTTCTCCAGTAGTAATTTCTTTTTCTAATTTTCCTCTTTGTCTTCTTATTTTTTATATTGTAAAGTTTTCCATGTCTGGATTCCTTTGTTTGTATTACTCTTTAAATATCTTTGGTGCTCCTCTTTTTGTATCGGTAAGTTTCTCCTTTGCATAAATATTACACCATATTAAATCTCTTTTTCTTTCCCATGTCCATATTTCTTCTTCGGATGCCTTCTTATCTTACTGCTTCTCTTTACTTTGTGAACCCGCTCCATCTTGCCATGATGCAACCTGTGTTAGACCTTCTACACCAAATCCTTCACTTTGCAGGCACTCCATAAATTCAACATCTACTTTTTAACTTCTACTTTACTAATCTTCTTTTCTACATTCCATCTTTCTGATATTTTTTTTATTGTGAAATTTTCCATATATGGATGCCTTTGCCTGTATTTCTCTTTGAATATCTTTGGGGCTGCCTTCTTTATATTGATTAATTTGGCTTTCTCCTTTGCATAAATATTGCACCATATCAAATCTCTCTTTCTTTCCTATGTCCATATTTCTTTTTTATACTTTTCAAAAATCTCTAGGTTTTGTTGTTTATATTTTCACACTTCCTCAGATGTTTCTTTTTCCAAACAGATAAAAGTTTCTTGATCTATATACTGTTTTTCAAATATCTGTTGTGTTAATGAATACAAAATTTTACTCGAAGCTTCTGACAGTTTTTCTTGTAGCAGTATTTTTCTTTCCTCTAATTTCTCTCTTAATCATTTTATATATCTTGTGTCTTGAAATTCTGGGCTTTTTGCCTAATGATAACAATACCTAGTTTCTTTCTTATCATCAACAGTCCACCTTATCATCTTTATGGCTCTTCTTTGGCCTATCAGTTTTTGTGATTTTTGTGGACTACTACTTACTTCTACAAAAAGGGAGGCCATCCTCCCCTGGGCCTGGCCTGGCCCCATTGCACTGATGTTTCCATATTTTGGAGATTCTACACTGCCATCTTTTCCAGTCTTGGCACCAGTGTGCCTACCAGGATCGGGCAGTTTTTTATCCTGGGTCTTGTGCACCCAGCTCTCTTTTTTTAATTTTTAACATACTTTGGTCCATGATATATGCTATATAAATACAGTCTATGTATCAGTGTCATCTTGATGAGATTTAGTGAAAAACAGGGTCCACCTTACGAAGGTACTCACCAAGATTTGAGAATGAATTCAGTTTCAACAATAATACTCTCCTTTACTTGCTGACTTATCATCTCTCCATTTGGACCCCACATCTCTCTTCTATGTAGCCGATTCAATCGATCAGATGAATGTTGCACTGAAATGGGCTGCTGGGAGGGGGATAGAATCCATCTGGCTATAGAGCTGCAACATCATCTGGTATTAGCTGATGTGGCTATGCCAAATTCCACTCCCGTAGTGCACTAATTCCACTGCTCTATCAGTGGTTGAGTTGTCCACACCCAGATGTGGTAGGAGATGGGATTGTGGACCTGGGCATAGTCATGAGGACAGCTCATCCAGCAGATATCACTCGCATTCAGGTAGCACCACCACATCTGACCATGGCCGTGGATGTGTCAGTTCAACTCCTGGCAAAGCTAGTTCTTCCAGTTGGGGTTTGATGGCACTGAACTGGCACCTGTACCATACACAGCTCACACCTGTCCAACATCCCAGGATGTAGTGCTAGCATACAGCTTGGCTGTGTTCATGCAAACACTCACACACATTTAACAAAGAGTCTCCATACAGACTCCCACACATACCAGCTACATGAAGCATTAATGAAGGTTGGAGGTCATCCTGTCTCAGTGGATCTTTGATATTATCTTCATTCCTGTCTGTGTCTCTTACTTGCACACACTCACTACTTTGGTGTCAGTCTTGGCCTCCTGCCCCACTCCCACCCTGTGCAGATGATGATAACTGTGTCCTCACCTTGCTTCTATTTTTTTGTATTCAGGGTTACATATGTATATGTCTGATGCACAGGGTGGATAACTATCTGAGTGTGTAGGATGTGTATTGGTGATGTAATATAGATTTCTTTTTGGAATTATTACAGAATTTTAGTTTTGTTTGAAATTGTTGATATGGCAATCATGCTTATTGCTCCACTTGTGAGAATATCGGGATAAGTAGACTTTGGACTGCTTTTTCTATACTGGGTTTTTTAGATACATGAGTCATGCTAGCTAATAAACTGCATAAATATATATTACATAAGTCAGTCATGTCACATATTGATGTAATTGCTGGACGACTCACACACACTCTACATAGGTACATTTACAAGTAACAGTATGCAGGTACTTGCCATTAATTCATATTCTTACACATTTATTTTTCTATTACAGGTTTAACAGTTAACTTGATAGTAAGAGTTACAACTATTGTCATTTTGGGCTGACTCTGCCAGATGCTAGCCTTACACAGCCATTACATGTGAAAGTAAAGGTTGTGAGCATTGCCTGGCAACAGTTTTACTCTATGTAGGTGCATAGGCTGAAAAGCGTACCTCTTATATGGTGATGATGTATGCTGTCCTTTGCCTCTTGGCCAGTGAGAGGGCATATTGTGCATGCCTATATCTACCTACACCCACAGCAGCTGGGTGTTCACCCCCTGACTCTTCACCTGTATGTGGATGTGATGACCATGTCAGTGGTGGCGGAACATTTTCTCCCAGCCCTTGGTGTTTCTGCTGCAGCTGTTTTCATGGGATGATATTGTGAGAATAGAAGAGGCTGTGATACTTTTGGCACAAATGCTGGTACAATACTACAGAGCCACCCCCCATGTATCTAGTCACTGAAACTGTGACTTCAACAACCCAAACATATGTCCTATGATATTTCTTGTTTGAGCATGTGCCTCATTATAACATTCCTCCATGGGTGTGTGCGTTTCTGATGGGCATCGTCAGTCTTGGTTTGAGTGCATACCCTGCATTACCCAGTAAATGGCCTTGTAGGACATCACCCTTGGAAAACCTCTGGTAGAATTGTTAGGTGTGCCAGATATGGTAGTTGTGGTAACTGCTAGGGTTGCCAGCACACACATTCAGGGTGATTCCCCTACCATTACACATGACCTGACAATTAATAGAGTAGAACCCCTTTCTGTTGATATAGACCTTTCCCTGTTCCCAGATGGTGCTTTGATCTCAATGTACGTGGACTCTATGGCACTCAACACTTCAAAAAAGTGTGTTATGGGCTAGAACTCCTGCATAACTCTAGCTCTGTCCTCAGGGGTAGAGAAATACACATAGTCACCGCCATACTGTAGCATGGCATTCAGAAATAGATGTATAATCCTGGATGCTGATGCCTCTAACACTTCCACAATGTCCCCTGAGGATCACTGAATAGGTCCTGTAGCTAATATTATAAATGATATGTATATATATATATATATATATATATATATATATATATATATATATACTACCTTGGTCTGCACAGGTATTGGTTACCCTTGGTTTGCCCTTGCTCTTAGGTAAGGATGACAGAGTTTGCAGAGTTCCTGGAGTGTGTCTCTATCCACCTGGCAGCTCTCTACTATTTCCACCTCATGCAGACCAGGAAAAGGTAAATGGGGTCTAAACACCCTTCTCCTCTTGTCCAGCAGCAGCAACATATACTTAAGCCTGTTGCACATACACATGCAGAAAAGCAGCAACAACCCCTAACATTCTTTCTCTCCACTGGAGTTTCCATGGCTGTATTCCAATAGGTTTTGGAGTACAAGGCAAACGGCTGCACTAAGTATACATGATTGCTTTATAACTTGTTGATTGCGCCGCCATCTTGGATTAGTTAATTAGCATACATTTCAGCTGCTTATGTAGTAATTAGCATGCCACAATGTTTACTGTGTTTTCATGGCTTTACAGATTGTGTAGAGCTGCTTACTGAATACACATCAGCACACTATCATGAAGCGAACATCATTTCACTGAACCATGAATCCTGCCTGATTATTCCCAACATTCTATTATGTAATAACATAGGGCAGGATTCACAAAACCTCCGTGTAAGAGCTAATATGTCTTACACGGAGGCTGCAGTTAAACGGTGTGACATCAGCATGCCATACATATTCATGAGGGCATGCTGAATCACACCCTAGGCTAACACGGTCCATGTAGGAAAGTAGGGGGCATGTCCGCACAGCTAGTTCTGCAAAGGGACATGCCCCCAGAAGAGTCACAGTCCTAAAAGTAAACTCCCACGAGTGAGTCCGCGGAAATGTCAAGAAACACAATACCACACATGCCCCCACAGAGACTATAAACCCAACTGTAATGTAAAACGTAAAAATCCAACAGTTTTAATTTTTTTTTTATAATTTCAAAAATGTTTGCCCATAATTGCACTCGTTTGCGTGGGTGTGCCCTTCATTCAACCACAGTTAGCAGTCATTGAAAAAGCATATAAGATCTAAATATGCAAATTAAGCTAAGTAGCAATAGCGTAGCGGTAGAGACATTGGCCAAAGAGGAGGTAGTCACAGTTCGAGCCCCAACAACATCATTTTCTATTTTTAGTGAAATAAGCATGAAACAATCCCCTGACATATATGTATATATATATATATATATATATATATATATATATATATATATATATATAACTATAATTTAAGTAAAATGTAATGAAATGGGCCATGTATTTTTGAAGAAATCTGACACAATAAAAAAAAAATTTTATAAGTGCCCATAGCTGAGCAGCGCTCTAACAAGCTGAGTATGACTGCCCGCAGGTGAGCAGTGGTTTAACAGGTGTAATATGAGTGCCCGGAGTTGAGCAGCACTTTAACACTCTGAAACTGTGTGCCCATAGCTGAGCAATGCTTCACACCGCGTAGTATGCGTGCTCATAGCCAAAAAAACATGTTAACCAGCTTAAGCCGTTTGCACGGAGCTGCGTAGCGTGCCAACTGGCTTAGCGGCGGGCAACATTGAGCAAGCTGTATCAAAGCCGCCTTTACACAGACACACACCCCCTGGCCTGTCTAGACAGTAGTAAAATAAAAAAAAAGCAATGCCCAGGCTCGAACCCAGGATACTGTGCATCATAGTCAAAGTACTGAACCACTAAGCCATGACAGTTGTACTGTGAAATGCAGTATTAGCATATATATAGAAATGAATGGAAATAAAAGCATGACAAAGCAGGTTTTTTAAGCTGATACATTTCCAAAATGGCCAATCACAGATAAGTGTGGGAAAAACGGCATATATAAGCCCCATAGGCAGGAATACACAGCATAACTGATTGTGGAACCTATTTGCAGTCAGGATGGCAGGTGTAGGAGAGGGCAGTTGCTTCCGAGCACAGAGGTGGGGTGTTGAGGAGTCCAAATATATGGTTTGGCTCCTAGTCCACGATCATGAGGCTCAACTCATGCAGGGCCAGGTTCTCTGGGGTGCGTACAAGGCAGAGGCGTGGAACCAGTTGGCACATGATCTCACCAGTGCCACAGGCATACCAAGGACTGGTGAACAGGTCCGTCACCACCATGCGGACCTGAAGAGACAAAAGCAGGACCAACTGATCCGTTGGATCCAGGAGGCCCGGCAAATGCCCAACGCCCCACTACTGAGTAAGTATCCATGTAATTAAGTATGTAAGAAATTATCCTAGCTGATATTATGGAGATGCATGTTCCAATATTACTTAATTTATATTACAGCTGCAGGTGTGCGTTCCGTGAATCGGCGAGCCTATGATGATAGGCTGGTGCGGTTGCGCCACCAGGCAGGTTAGTAATTATTTTGCTGTAATTGTTATAGAATATAAGTGAGACAGCTTGTAAAAGAGTTCAGTGTTGTTACATATTAATAAAGTTCAAATAACACTAGAAGAAAGATTCTGCTAGTACTGTATGATTAGATAAGTGATGCAGCCTGTAATCCAGAAATAAAAATTAAACAAGTCTGAAATAGAGATTTTCCACCTGTATTGTAATATCAGATAACTTGCTTCAGCCTGAAAATTACTGGTAAACAAGCTAAAGATGATAGACATGTGTCAAATACATCCCCTTTTAAAATCTGCCATATGAAACAAGTGAGTCTGTTGGAAAGGATTGTTGTAACTAAGTAAGAAATGTTAATAACGCCTAGAATTAAGTACCATCTTGAATTGTAAAAATAAAACAAGTGAGAGTGTGAGAAACAGGTATGAACTGACCAAGAAAGCTGTAATAAATCTTGTATAAAGTTATACTGCAGTCAGTACATAATGAAATGAATGAGACAGCCACAACCAAAGAGTGAAATGTTTGTAATAAAGTACTGAAGCTGGAATGTGTTTGTCCCACAATTTGGATATGTTGCTGTACCCTTGCAATATGGAGATAGTATGGTTGTATGAAATACTGAACATCCGCAGTTGTCTAGAGCCATATAAATCAAATGTAGCAGGATGCTGTACCTGAACATAGCCAGATATGAAATGTGTATGAATAAAAATGCAATGTATATTAATGTAGCAGTAACATTCCCATCACCAACATTCCTAAGGTTACACATAGGAAACTGTTCTAAGACCTGTAGGGTATATATATCTGCAGCTACTAGAAATGTACAGCATATGTATAGGTAGTTGAAGTTGTTAATGAAATATTTCTTCACCCTACCCTATTTTCACAAATAATGCCATTCCACACCAAACTGGGTATGTGTACTCACAATTAATTCCCATGGACATTTGTCCTGTTGGTTTATACATTTTTGCATGTACGTTGATGCATGTGCCCTGTTCACATATCCAAACCTGATGGCCTGTTGCCATCAATCAACCCTGCATGCTGTTGGATTGTGTACTGTTGTTCAAAATATGCATGTGTTATGCTTGCTGTTCAATGTTTGGAATTCATGGGTGTTTGGTTAATGGGAATACTGATGCATGCTGTTACAACTAATTTTGAATGGTATTGTTTGTTACTAACCCAAAATGTCATAAAATATTGCTAAACATAGGACAACAGGGAAGGAGGGGTTCCAGCAGACCCACCTCTCCCACCTCAGCTGGCGAGTGCACCTGGCACTAGTGCCCAGGCCGGAACCTCCTCCGGTGGCCCTGTGCCACCTTTGGGTGGAAGCGCTGCAGGGGATGGGGCTCATCCCCCCTCTGCAAGCATGGCTGGAGCAGCACATCCACTCACCCTCCAAAGTGTCCAGTCTGTGGTGCGTAGCGAGATCAGGCAGTCTGTGCTTGAACCCCTACGCCAGCTTGAGGCACAGGTGGCGCAACTCATGGGTGTGCCTGCCTGTCCTACACAGCCCTCAGCACAGCCCCATTCTGGGCAGTGAAGGCGCAGTGGCAACTGCCCATGGGTGGGGATCTCAGTTCCACTGTTGCCATCTGTGGGCTCATGGGCTCGCGATATCCAAACATCCGTCCCCGTCAATTGTGTTCACCCCCCACGTGTCATACTCCGCCCCTGTATGCATCTTGTTTCTCTTGTCTGTTAACCTCCCCAACCTACCTCCCCAAATATACCTACTTCCTGTACCTCACATTCCACTCTCACCTGAAAAAAAATAAAAAAAGGGCACTCTGTTCCCACAAAAAAATTATGCCCCATACATAGCTGCCCATTTTTCAGACATGTCTGCTGGACATGTCAACTGGTAATTACAATTGGCTGTACAACATATTTTGTTGTCCTCACCCCTCTCTCAGGGGTGGAAGGTTTCAAATTTCACACCAAATTGCACACATATGCACAGCTGTTGCTGATAAAGAAATGGGCAGCTATGGGCCTTTCCTACATCCTTCCTGCAAATCCTGAGCTTGTTTTCCTACTGACCTACCCTCTTTGTGCCCCCTTTTTCACCACTTTCCTATCTCCCCATTTTCTTTTCTTTCAATGAAATTAGCGCGGGTGTGCGTGAGAGTAAGCACTTTTAAGCAGTAGTCAGTGGGTGTGCGCTTGTGTGCGCTTAGCTAAGCATGTGTGCACGAAGCAAAGCGACAGTGCGCATGTGTGAGCACCCCGCAAACCAGCGCTAACCAGCTTACAACTGCTTAAAAGTGCCTTAGCCACTCTGAATGACAAGGCCTGTAGTCTGCTCAGCAGAAAAATAAAATTCCTCTATCAGTCTCGAACCCAGGACCTTGGAAACACTAGTCTGCATGACTTACCACTAAGCCATGACTGATACACAAGAGCGCTGTGCTGAAAGCAATATATCATGAAATAGTAGGACTGAATGTAAAGGGAATATAGGAAGGCTATTACACAAAGCTTTTCTTGTATCTTTACTGGCAATTCTTGTGGAATTGCATTACATTAGTGTGATAAGAGAAACAGCCTTGCTAGTAGGTAATAATGTGACAGTAGCACCTTGCAAACCACACACACTATCAGCAGGATAAACACCACCATATTTGAATAGGTAAGAGGCCAGACCTCGCAACTGTGACTGATTTACAGGGATGTTGCTAATTTGCAAACAAATGTTAACTGTGCCCCACTGACTCCCTGTGAAATATACTAACAGTAGGCAGAAAGGTGTGGAATCCCATGTAATGGTAACTCTCAATTAGTTAAAGTACACACTACTTGCATGTCAGAAATGGTGTAGTAATACATATGCTCAAAATACCCCACAGTCACAACTGCAGAATATCTGAAATATATCACGGGTGTATCCCACTGATATGTACCATTCCCTGAGGCTGCTAAAATATACACCTGAGAGTATCTGAGGCCTGCAAGTGTCAGAAACTCACAGGCATATAATTCTGCCTGCTGTCACACACTCTGTGAATAGCTGTAGAATTGCTTCCACAAGCACACCCTCATGTAGGAGTACAACCCAGAAATATCAAAGGATGTAGCCATCTAATAAAATAAGGACAGTATAGCAGTTTACAAGCACTGCATGTGCCTGATATTCATAACTGTTAGTACAAAGTACAAGGCCCCACTACTGCTCAGCAGCAAAATAAGATACCCTTGTAGGTGTCAAACCCCACACCTTGGCCTTACCAGATTGCATGCAGTACCACCAAACCACACCAAACATATAAGGAATTGCTGCTGAAAGAAATATATCATGCATTACAAGGAGTGAATGTAAATGGAAAATAGGAAAGCCATGGCAACACATTCTAGTAAAGACACTTAGCAGGCCTTCAAGGAGTGAATGTAAAGACTAAATAGTGAAGCCATAGCAACAAATTGCAAGAGCTACTGTTGTATACCAGTTAATCCACAAGTCCCACAGGAAAGCACATACTCCCATGTAAACAGTATTAGTATTATTAGGTGTCAGTTAACATACACACTGAGAAGAATGAACTGGAAGAAGCAACAGTCAGGTTTCAGTACAACATGCATTTCAGTGCCTACAACACAGCCTTAGATATGAGAGACATACCAACCTTTACACTCACAGAACAGTGTCCACAGCAAACCAACATGGTCCCCACCTTGAAAAACTGAAAGGGCTATGCCTACCTAATCTAACATTTTATAGCACTGTCCTGAAATTACAGTGAGAACTGCAATTACCACACAGCAGGCTGCATGCAATTAGTAAATGCTGGCTAACAATTGGTGCAGAGGCCATCACATGCACATGTGCAGATACCTACAAAAGCAGCCTGTACTCCCAGTCCACACATGCAATAATATCATTGCAGCAACTGGAGGGAGAGAGAGAGAGAGAGAGAGAGAGAGAGAGAGAGAGAGAGAGAGAGAGAGAGAGACCAAAAAAAAAATAAGAAAAAGAAAAAAACATCAAGACAGCAGCAGCAAGCCAGCAGCAAGGCAGCCATCAGCAAGCCAGGCAGAAGCAAGGCAGCCATCAGCAAGCCAGCCAGCAGTAAGCCAGCCAGCAGCAAGCCAGCCAGCAGCAAGCCATCCAAAACAGCAGTCAGAAACAAAGGTAATGTAAACTACATAATCTAATAATCTACATACTGTGAACCCTCCATATGTGTTAGCAGTCTGTATCTATATTTATATGAAGATGTGCATAGAGCAAGGGACATACTGCAACTGTTAGTGAAGGCTGGACATACATATGTAGTTGAAGGTTGCTAACAGTATGCTGCCATAGGCCCAGGGCCAATAGCATACTACCTACCTATGACACAATGCACACACACATGTACTCATTGCAATACCAACTATGTGAGGTTCAATGAGTGTGCCACTGACTGTGTGCAAGGTCTGTAATGGTCTGATTGCTCAGCATGACTTTGTGTCTGTCATGGTAGTGTGTGTCCTTGGTGTGAGGCCAGAGAAAGATGTGTCAGTTATTGGGATACAAACATACTACATTGCCATATGTTGTGCTGTGGTTCCCTGTATATGACTGCAGTGTAGGTAGGGGTATGGCCGCAAAGACTAAGGTGCATTACCATTGAAATTGTAACTGTGCATTGCATGCATTGCATGGGATGACAATATTCCCCATCCATTACCTTAATACATACTCCCAGTGTGAGGTTGTGCATTGGACCTCAAACAGTGTGCCGAGTGCTGGTGTATACTAGTTTGTTGTATGGAGTGTGGCAGGCACTGTCACACAGTTGTTGGCTGAGCACTGATATGTGGTAATTTACATGTGTATCCCCTGATAGACAGACAGATGCTATATATGGCAGTTCAGTGATATCAGTACAGTAGAGTATTATGTGTGCCATGTTACTTGCTCACATATTTTTCTTTTCCTTCCAGGGTGATGGTGCATCAGCACAACCCCTGTTATTCGGCTGCAGAGGATGAGGAGATACACCAGAGCCTGGTGTGGGATTTTTCAACACTCTTTTCCCGCACCAGCCAGAACCAGCAGGAGAGGGCTGCACTGTGGTAAGACCTTGTCTGTCGGGTAAATGACATAGGCATGCATAACCAGACATATGAGCAGGTACGCCATCACTGCAGTGATTTAATTAGAAATGTCCATCAGCGTGCATCTGATATCCACAGGCAACAGCTTGCCACAGGTGGTGGGGCACCTATACACCCCCCCCTCACCAGACTGGAAGAGCTCCTCCTAAGTGTTGTGGCTCCAGCCCAACAACAACAACATCCATAGACGTGTGTAATGATGGAGGCTGGATCCACCCAGCATGTGGACATGGAGTGTGCAGGTAACATGCCATATCTGTAGTTGACTGTTCTCTGCACTGGTAGTTTATGCATGTGTGAGATGTGTACTGTGTTTGTAGCTGTTATCCTGGAAATTATTGTGCAAGATTGATATTCTCAATATCAGCAGTACACCTGTGAAAGCCATCTGTTGTAATACTGTACTGTATCATACTCACAGTATCAATGGCACAGTTGTGCCCACTGACAATAACTGTCTTATTTGTGCAGGTCCCTCTGGAGTAACAGCAAGGCAGCCAATCCATGCTGGTGAGTGTGTAATAACAATACTTTTAATACTAATGATAATAATAGTAATAATACCCTCAAACAGTATTGTTATGTGTTGGATTGCAGGTGTGTTTGTGTGTGTGTGTGTTTGTATCTCCTGTACTGAGGAGTGTGCATGTGCCCATGTGTGCATGTGCCCATGTGTGCATGTGTGCATGTGCCCATGTGTGCATGTGTGCATGTGTGCATGTGCCCATGTGTGCATGTGTGCATGTGCCCATGAGCCCGTGTGCATGTGTGCATGTGCCCATGTGCCCATGTGTGTATGTGCCCATGTGTGCATGTGCCCATGTGCCCATGTGTGCATGTGCCCATGTGCATCTGTGGTAACATTGTGTACACATTGTAAACTGTGTTTCCTGTCTTCCTCTCACAGGTTCTGGTGCTGCTCTGGTGGTGTGCAGCAGGGAACCTGAAGCCACTGCTGGGGATAGTGATAATGATGATACATGTGTAATGACACAGGGAGGGGTGACAGGGTCTGTTGTTGGTCAGCCAATCGACAGTACACAGCAGTCAACCCCATCAATGCGCACAGTCATCCTGCCGATACATCCATTGTCACCAATGTCCTTAGCTGAGGGACAGCATACAGTGGGCATTGACCAGGGTAATGTGGTATCAGTGGCACATGCATCCCCTCACAGCAGCCATGGCCAGAGTCCTGACATGGTACCACACAGGCAGATGTCCAGGGGTTCTCGTGGGAGCATCCGTGGTTGTACTGCCCCTGTCAGACGTGCCCACAGAGGTCTTTCAACCTCAGCTATATTCTGGGCTGTAATGCAGGCACAGGCACGTATGGAACGGTACACCAGACAGGGTCTGAGGGAGCTTAGAGCACATCGCACTGCTATGAATGACACTATGCGTGACATTGCGGCTGCCATCCGTACTGTCGGCAAGGTCATTGACAGACGTTGGGGGGACACATTAGATCTGTTCCACAACTACATGTCCATGAGCCAGGGCAATGCAGGACGGTTGAGGCATCAACGTGGATGTATACCAGCAACATCAGCAGCTGGCAGTCGTCGCGGATGACAACAAACTCGCAGCCACTCCCATAGTGCCAGTACCAGCCCCAGCAATGCTGGGTCTGTGCTGTCATCAGACCACCCTAGGAGACCACGTGCACGTGGCTCTGGACAGTCCCAGCAGGGACATGTGTCCAGTCATCAACCAACTGCTTCTGATGACAGTACCCAGTCTGGCTTAGTACCTGATACTGTCCGTAGCACCCCTGCCAGGCACAGGTACCGTGTCCGTGGCCAGAGACAGTGATCTGTATGACCTGGCAGGTACAGTCTGTGGCTGTCCACAAACACCAGTATATGGCAGCCATGAGGTGGAACTGTGTGCATGCATACACACATGCATAATGCTAACACCTAGGGCTAACACATACACACACACACCGCATCAACATTGCCCCATGTTGTACTGTTGTCCCTCACTAACACACACACACATACATGTCGATTGGATGTATCAGTGGCAGACTCAGACCTATCAAGTACACACCCTGTGCATATGATGAAACTGTGCCACCTCCTGCAATCTGTCACATTGATGCAGGAACAGGATAACATGGTGCTGATGCACAGGGTGACTACATAGAACTGTAGTAATATTATCATGTTGTTAACAGTACAGTGTAATGATATCATTGTGGGTATATCACAGCATGCCTGATGCATTATCAGTATGATTGTCATTGTAGTTTTTTATACACCACTATTAATTACAAAAGTGTAATGTCTGCACATCTTTGCATTCTGGTGGTAAGGCTGAAAACACAAACCCACCTACATAGGTAGCACAGGGGATAAGAAAATGGAAGTAATGATACTCAATGCCAAACATGTAAACCACAAGATGCATGCAGTCCAAACTATACTCAGCATGGAGAATGTTGATATCTGTGCAGTAATAGAAAACAGGTTCAAGGCTCCCAAGAGCACCCTAGCACTACCAGGTTACACCTCATACCATGCTTGACAGCCCCAAAACACGGAACTAACTATGAAAGGGGGGTGAGTCTCAATAAATGTCAAGGATACCCACACCCCCAGGTTGTTGACACAGCATGAAGCATCACAGACTATCCACATGCAACTAACAGTGGGTTAAACTGACTTCCAGTTCATAGCCTGCTACAGACCACCCTCCTAAACACAGGTAACCCACTTGGCCTACTTAAGAACACATGAATATATGAAGGTGTCTCCAAACAACATTATATTGGGCAGCTGCATCTACCCCCACATAGACTGGGAGCATTACTGTAGCTCCAACAACCTAGGTGAAAGGTTCCTAGAATCCATACACTCAAATGCTATGGAACAAGTTGTTACCACTCCCACAAGAGGGGAAAACATACTGCACCTGATCATCACCAACATGTGGACTCTATGCTCCAGACCAGAAGTGTATCCCTCACTGGTAAGATGACACCATAGAGTAATCTCACTATATTCACATACCAACCCCAGCCCCTGCACAGAAAACCACAGTGAAAAAGTTGTGTAATGCAAATTCCATATATTCACATGAGGCAGGCTTCACACATAGGAACTATTTAAGGTCACAGGTACATATCTCTATGTGGCACACACATACCTCATGTGTGCATTGAAATTACTGCTATAATATATGTCATACAATAATAAAAGCAACACCCACCACACATTGACAAACTGTGTGACAAAAACACACATGGCATTCGTAGGATTCAAGCTCCTATCTAACTATGTTATGACACTTGAGAAAAACGCATTAGCAGAGCACGCTATTCACATTATTGGGAAGCTGCCCTTCTCCTGCTATACTTATAAGGAGCTGACATCATCATCAGTCTTTCGAAAGAGGAATGTACATCATGTAGTGTGTTCTTCCAGTTGCCAAAAGGGCCATTTCTTTCCAAGAAAATTGCACACACCCTAACCCCCCCTCCAAACACACACTGAGCATTTGCAGGATTCAAACCCCTACCTAACTATGTTATACCGCTTGAGAGAGATGCATTAGCAGAGAATGCAATTCGCATTACTGGGAGGGCTCCCTTCTCCTGCTATACTTATAGGGTGCTGACATCATCAGTCTTTCGAAAGAGGAATGTACATCATGTAGTGTGTTCTTCCAGTTGCCAAAAGGGCCATTTCTTTCCAAGAAAATTGCACACACCCAAACCCCCCCCCAACACACACACACACACACACACACACACACACACACACACACACACACACACACACACACTGAGCATTTGCAGGATTTAAATCCCTCCTTAACTATGTTATGACACTTGAAAGAGACGCATTAGCGGAGTGCACTATTCGAATTACTGGGTGTCTTTTCTTCTCCTGCAGTATTTATAGGGTGCTGACATCATTATTTAGAAAGTGGTATGTACATCTATTACTATCTGTCAGTATGGGGATAGCATATATATGCATTAACAGACACCTACTTCAGGGTCACATATGCACATCAGCACTGCCAGGTTATGTTTTATACCATGCTTCGTGACCACAGGACTTGTAACACACAACACAACCAGTTCAGACCTCCCCTCCCATATCCAGGAACCACACTTGGCTTCCCTGGGAACAGTGTAGGATATGAAGGTGTTCACATACACCATTACAGCGGTTAACTTCAGGTACAGGAATATTGAGTGGGGAACTACTCAGGCCTCAACAACATGCCACTACAATTTGTGAATACATGTGCTATGGCAGGACCAATCACCACAGCCACAAGGGGGAATGCATATTGGACCTGACCATCAGCAACATGGGGACTCTATGTTCCACACCAGAGGTAGACCACCATTGTTAATATCTGACCATAACCAACTTTCCCTGGACATCCATATCCCATCCTCACCCCCAGGCAAGGAAATCACTGCAAACAAAGTATTTATCAAAAGCAGACTTTGCACTTGTGAAGACTGGGGTGGAATACATCAAAGGATCCATGCTGGAGGATTATACAGGCCAATCTGCAGAATCCTTGACAAATGCATTCTATGAGCATACGGAAGGTTTGCATTGATCATGCTATCCCAAATAAAACTCCTCCACAACAGGAGACCTGTCTGGTTTACACCAGACATATATAAGCTGTACAACAGAAGGAGAGAGCTAATACATTACAGAGGAATATCCCACAGAGGGAGGACATCTCTGAACAGTATTGGCAAGACACTTCAATCCCTCAAAATCATCACTTGCAAGTGTTGACAGTGAAATTGTCCAGACACTGCAGATAAGGCTCCCCTCAGTCTGGAATTGAATCCCAATTAATGGTATAACTCCTCACCAACCCTCTTCCAGCAAACTCCAGCCACATGGATGTGACATTGCAAATTCAACCCCTGGGATCTCCACTGTCTCCCTGCTTGACGGAGGCACAGCACACTAGCCTTAAACAGTGCCTTCTGTGACCTACTTTACAGAGGCACAGTAGCCTACTGTACTGGGGAGGCAGATGCCAAATACACTCTGGCTAAGCTTATGTATTCCCTAGGGCAAACAGCCTAGTATTGACCTTTACACCCATATGTGTAAGTTTCAGATGCACAATATTTGTTGCTGATAAACTGTTTGCAGGTCTTTATTGCCATAGCTTTCCCTGTTTCTATGAACAACTTGTGTATCTGTGGAAGATGTTTGAATATGAGAGGGATCCACTATATTACTTATGTCTCTGTTGTCATTTAACTGTGTGCACTGGGCAGATTGCTGTATTGTGGGAGTTTCCTGGCTTAACACATACAAATAACAGATATGTGTGGCCAACTGCTATACTGAGACATGGCCTAAGTGTGTGAGCATGCCCAGTTCAGGCTTTCCATGGCTTGTTGCCTGGCATATGTCTCATTTATCAAAATGTGTGAGCATGCCCAGTGTGAGCTTTCCATATGTTGAGATCTGAGGTCCACCACATTTGTGGTTGTGTGTGAACTTCAACAATATTTCACATTTATAGTTGTGTGTTGGAAGTCATGTTGTGTTCTTACTGCCCAACTGCTTTGTGTCTGAACCCAACAGGGATTATGCTGTGCCTGCAGGGTTTCCATGGGATAGTTTGCATACAGTTGTCAACATTCTTTCATACTGACCAAACACTGTAATATCGTATAGTGTACTGGCTCAGTACTTTCACTGTGGTGGACAGTATCCTGGGTTTAAGTCCTATCACTGCTTTAAATATTCATACTGTGCACACCAGACTGGTTAAGGGCCAGTTGTGCAAATATGACCATGTTGCATTTTGTTCAGCTATGGACTACTTAAACCAGGCTTGTCCAACATTACTAGTGTATTCTGCAACTAGGGTGGACATTGACAAACACTAGCTATGTGCCCTAGGCCATTTCTGATGCTAGTCAGAGAGTGTGTTTGTCCTTCAACACACATTTTAGCTGGAGTTTGCCATGACATTTTTCAAGGTTAGTATACTGTGCCTCGGTCTACCCATGACATAAAAGTGATACCCAGGGTAAACCTACCATCTCCCATCCACTCATCAAGATTCCTCTTGAAGAGAGTCAATGAGGGACTCTCTGGCTAACCTGGACTGGGAGTTTACTCAAGAATGGAGGGAGCTTCTGGTTGTGTATCAATCACTACAGCATGTCCTATTTATGTCAGTGCTGAGGTTCAGGTCTCTCATGTGCATAGCTCACTGGCATTCAGATTTTACAAGGTGCAGCATGTGCATTGATTCCAGCTTGGACATGGCTTTATACATCAGGCACAGATCGCCTCTGGGCAGGCAGTATGGCACTGTGTGGAGCTGCAGTTTGTTTAATCAGGCAACACATGGCATCTGTTAGAGCCCTTTGATCCTCCTGGTGAGGTACTTTTGGGGTCTTTCCAGTTGCTGGAGGTGTTTGCTAAGGTACATCCCACAAGGGCCATTGTACTCAGTTGTGAGGCTGATGAAGGATGACTGAAGAGGCATGATGACCTCCCCTGATCTACATGTGAATGCCTTCATGATTAGGTGGGTATATGATATGTTTTTCTAACCACTACGGCCACATGGTTGTCAAATGCAAGATTTCTATCAACTTGTGTCCCCAAATCTCTTATTACTTCTAAAGTACTTAATGGGTTAACAGCTATGTGGTAATTGGTGGACACTTACTGTTTTTCCAAAGGGGATGACTATACACTTTTCTGCATTTAGCTTGATGACATGGCTCTGGCACCAGTTGTCTGTTTCTATGAGGCCGTTTTGTAGGATGCTTGTGTCAGCTGGAGGGTCAGATATGGTGCCCAGTTTGTAGTCATCTGCAAACTTGTTCAGACACAGTCCTTCCATGTTGGCCTGTACCTCTGGGAAATATATACCAAACAAGGGAGGTCCCAGGACCGAGCCTTGTGGGATGCCAGTTGTAGCTGGTTTGTAGTCTGACATGGCTGCAGCATTTCTGACCATGTCAGTTCTGTCCTTGAGCTGGTTTACAATCCATCTACTTGAATAGGGGTTTATATTTAAGCTGGTGAGCTTATCTATAATGAACAAGTGGGGTATTGTATGGAAGGCTTTTGCAAGGTCCAGATAGGCTGTGTGGACCACATTCCCCTCATCAATGGCCTTGGTGACTGTTTCAAATGAGTCAAACATGTTTAAGTGGCAGGATCTGCCCTTAAGAAAGCCACACTGGGTAGGGTCCAGTGTCTGTAGGTCCACAATATCTTTATTTCTGAGGTCCATGATGATCCTTTCCATAGCTTTGCAGACCAAGCTAGTCAGGATTGTGGGGTGATAGTTTGCAGTATCCATTCAGGCACCACCTTTGTGGAGAGGGACCACTGTTGCTGTACACTGCTCTTTGGGTACATATCCTGTGGTAAGGCTGCGATTGAGCAGTAGTTTTATTTGGTGTTCCATTCTTCTTGGAGTTGATGTTGGACGCAGCCCAGGACACCATCTGGTACCATTGATGCTGTGTGTTTTGCTTTGGAGACGCTGGCTGTTACCTCAGCATCTGCAATGTCAGGGGGCCAGCACTCAGCTGGGATAGATATTTGTCATTTTGGTGGGGGGGGGGGGATTTTGCACTGAACCTGTCAGGTTGGATGTTGGCAATGTGTGTGGGTTTGGTGTATTGTTTGTAATTTTGGAGTAATTCTGAGCATATCTGTGAATTTCCACCAAGGTTCCTACCATCAGTTAAGAAAGCCTTGTGATTATCCTTAGTGTTCTGTACAATTTGTATCTTCGTAGGTTCACAGGTTCATACTAGGCTATCTGTCCTAGGGCATTTATAAGCCTAGCCAGACTGTGTGTGGCTTTCACCACCCCTTGGAATGTGAATATTATGCCCATTTAGGGTTTAGTTTACTGTACCTCTGTCTAGTAGTCACACAGAGATGACCCCCAGTATAAACCTACGATCTCCCATCCACTCATCAAGATTTCTCTTGAAGAGAGTCAGTGAGGGCCTCTGCCTAACATGGTCTGGGATTCTGTTCCAGAGTGTAGGGAGCCTCTGGGTTATGAATCTGTCCCAGCACATCCTATTTATTTCTGTGTTGAGGTTCAAATCTCTCGCTCTCGTGGCTCTGATGGATTTTGATTTTCTGAGGTGGAGCATGTCCATTAATTCCGGATTGGACATGGCCTTGTACGTCAGGCATAGATCGCCTATGAGTAGGCGGCATGCGACTGAATAGAGCTGGAGTTTCTTCAGCCGGGCAGCATATGACACATGTTTGAGACCCTTTATCCTCTTGGTGAGGTACTTTTGGGTCTTTCTAACTGCTGCAGGTGTCGGGTAAGGTACATCTCAAATGGGGCATTGTACTCAATTATGGGCCTGATAAGAGAAGAGTATAGGGGCACAATGACCTCTCTTGATCTAGATGTGAATGCTTTCATGATAAGGTGGCCAATATAGAAGGTCTTCCTAGCCACCTTGGCAATGTGAGTGTCAAATGAGAGGTTACTGTCAACTTGTGTCCCTAGGTCCCTGATTACTTCTTCCGTACTTAATGGATTACCACCTATGTGGTAATTTGTGGGTACCTTGTTTTTCCCAAAAGGTATGACTATACATTTTTTGCCGTTCACTTTAAGGCCATAGCTCTGGCACCAGTTATCTGTTTCTATGAGGCCTTTCTGAAGGATGCTTGTGTCCGCTGGAGTATCAATTATGGTGCCCAGTTTGCAGTCATCTGCAAACTTTTTCAGCCACAATCCTCCTATGTTTGCTTGCACCTCAGAAAAATAAATGCCGAACAAGAGAGGTCCCAGGACCAAGCCCTGTGGGACACCACTTGTGACCAGTTTCGAGTCAGACATGACTCCGGCAATTCTGACTCTGTGGGTTCTGTCTTTGAGCCAGTTAGCCACCCATCTTGTGACATAGGGGTTTATGTTTAAGCTGGATAGCTTATCTATGATGCCTGAGTGGGGTATTGTGTTAAATGCCTTTGCGAGGTCCAGATAGGCCGTGTGGACTACCTTCCCTTCATCTATGGCCTTGGTGACTGTTTCGAAGAAGTCAACCAGGTTCAAGAGGCAGGATCTGCTCTTGACAAAGCCAAACTGAGTAGGATGCAATGTCTGTAGGTCCCCAATGTCTTTGTGTATGAGTTCCATGATGGGGATGGGCTTGGTCCTGGGACCTCTCTTGTTCGGCATTTATTTTTCCGAGGTGCAAGCAAACATGGGAGGATTGTGGCTGAAAAAGTTTGCAGATGACTGCAAACTGGGCACCATAATTGATACTCCAGATCCAGAGCTTTGCAGATAAGGCTAGTCAGGCTTATGGGGCGATAGTTACCAGGGTCTGTTGAGGCACCACCTTTGTGGAGTGGGACCACTGTTGCTGTACGCCATTCTTTGGGTACATATCCCATAGTGAGGCTAAGATTGTACAGCATTTTTACGTGTGGGTTTAGTTCTTCTTGGAGTTCATGTAGTACGCAACCCAGGACACCATCTGGTCCCATTGAGGCAGTGTTTTTTACTTTGGAAAGGGTGGTCTTCACCTGGGCATCTGAGATGCTTGGGAGG
Organism: Protopterus annectens; assembly: GCF_019279795.1. Lineage (NCBI taxonomy): Eukaryota > Metazoa > Chordata > Ceratodontiformes > Protopteridae > Protopterus > Protopterus annectens. The sequence goes on along the minus strand of NC_056725.1, from coordinate 493,393,296 downwards.
CTGCACTCTTCTGGGATAGATATTTACTCTTTAGGGGGGAAGGGGGGAGAAGTTTGCAGTGAACCTGTCTGCCAGGATGTTGGCAATGTCTGTGGGTTCAGTGTATTTTTTGTCATTTAGAATCAACTCTGAACATACCTGGGAGTTGCATCCCAGGTTCCTAACATAGCTAAAGAAGGCCTTGTGATTGTCTTTTGTGTCCTGTGCAATTTTGCTTTCGAAACTGGCCTTGGAGGATTTTATGAGGGATCATAATATTTTGCTAGTACTGATCAGAGATGCCTTCCCTTTTAGGGATTTTGCTGTATCATGTCGTAGCTTCCTCCTTCTGTTGTACAACTTATTTATGGCTGGGGTCCACCAGACTGGATGCCTGCCTTTGGACGCTTGGGTATTGGTTTTGTTTGGGATAGCATGGTCCATGCACTCCTGGAGGTGTCCATTGAATGCGTTTATATAGGATTCCGTGGTTTGTGCCATAGTTTCCACCAATCCTGGGGCCTTGAAGGTTTCCACTTCGGATTTGAGAAGTGGGAAGTTCACTTAGAAGTTCTTTACTGTGGTTTTCTGGGCTGGGGGTGGGGTCGGGTTTTGGATATCCAGTGAAATTAATTTGTGGTCTGATCTTACCAATGAGGAGAGTACCTCTGGTGTGGAGCATAGGGTCCCCATGTTGGTGATGATCAGGTCCAGTATGTTTTCCCCTCTTGTGGGAATTTTAACCAGTTGTTCCATAGCATTTGAGTTTATGAATTCCAGGAACCTTTGGGCAAGGGTGTTGGGGCTTGAGTAATGCTCCCAGTCAATGTTAGGGTAGTTGAAGTCACCCAATATAATGGTGTTTGGAGAGATCTTTATGTTCTCCAGTGTTTTCAGGAAAGCTGAGTGGGATTCCTGATTTTGAGATGGTGGTCTGTAGCATGCTATAAACTGAAATGGAGTTTTGCCCACAGTTAGTTGCACATGGATGGTTTCTGATGCTTCGTGCAACGCTACTAACCTGGAGGTGTGGGTATCCTTGATAAATATAGATACTCCCCCTCCTTTTGTGATTTGGTCTGGGTTTTGGGGCCAAAAAGCATGGTATGAGGTATAACCTGGTAGTGCTGGTGTGCTCTCTGGAGCCTTGAACCAGGTTTCTGTCACTGCACAGATATCAATGTTCTCCATACTGAGGAGAGATTCAAGTGCGTGCATTTTGAGGTTTAGACTTCTGGCATTTAGCAGAATTAGCCTTAGTTTCTTGTTCTTAGTGTTTTCTAAGGAGGTGTGTTTGACTTTTGAGCCTTGCCTAAAACAGACACTATAGGGGTAGCAAGAGCCTTTGCCAGTATCCGAAAGCCCAGGGGAGACAGGTGCAAGCCATCCCTTGCGAAGCAATATGGCTTGTCAAGCATGTCATCCCAGGCTGACAGACACTGGATCCCCTTTGAATGACACCAAAATTTTAGCCAATTATTAAAATCGATAATTTTGCCTTTATATTGTGCCATCATTCTAGCTGATGGTAAGATGCTGCTCAAGGTCAGAGTCATACCGGCCTGGGCTACATGATCCGAGAGGTCCTTTATATCTCTTTTCATGTAGTCGAGGGAGGTACGTCTCAGATCGTTCACACCAGCGTGTACTATGACTGAGTCATACTTGTACTTGCTTTGGAGTGACCTGAGTGCTTGCATAATGTGGCGGATCCTAGCGCCGACAGGCAGCTCACTGTGACCTTCTCCTTATTCAGCCTGGTGAGCGGAACGTCAGTGTGCCTGACTATAGAATCACCTATTACAAGTGTGTCAGGTGTGTTGTTCTGCCTTAAGGGCTGTGACTGTTTGGCACTCTGAGTTTGCGGGCTATGTGTTGCTCGTGTTTTGTTGTGGGATAGCATTTGCTTGGGTATTTGCTTTGGAGGTCTCTGCTGTTTAGGTAGATTTTTGATTAGAACCTCCGAATATGTTTTTATGTGCTTGTGTGGTTGGATTGCTGTTTTGGTAGGACTATGTGGGACTGGATTAGTGCTGTGTGATGTTACCTTCTCCTCCAGTCTGGTTTAACAGTTTTAAGGTGAGAGAGTTTGGCCTCCAGTTTGGCTATATGGTTGCATCTCTTACATATGTTTGATCCTGTTTGGAGGAAGAGAGGGTTGTCAGTGTACATGAGACAGTTGTAACATTGCCTCAAGATTCCCAGATTCACCAGTTGGACTGGAGAGGAGACCATTAACTGACCTTTAGACATGCTAGTGTAGTATAGGGGACTCTTTTATCACACAGTTAAAAGGACCAATAGGGGACAAGGTAGTCTTAGAGGGTATATGAGGATGTAGTGCTTATAGTATATTAGTGCTAAAATGCAAGATTGCTTATTTGGGCAAGTGCAGGGTCTTAGATTGAGAATAGATTGGCAATATCTGTGGGTTCAGTGTATTTTGTGTCATTTTGGACTAACTCTGAGCATATCTGGGAGTTTCTACCCAGGTTTCTAACATAAGTAAACAAGGCCTTGTATTGTCTTTTGTGTCCTTTGCAATTTTTCTGTCAAAGTTGGCCTTGGATGATTTTATGAGTGATCGTGGTTTTTTGCTAGTACTAATCAGAGATGCCTTCCCTTTTAGGGATTTTGCTCTGTCATGTAGTAGCTTCCTCCTCCTGTTGAAAAGTTTGTTAATGGCTGGGGTCTACCAGACAGGACACCTGCCTTTGGGGGAATGGGTCTTGGTTTTATTTGGGATTGCATGATCCATGCATTCTTGAAGGTGTCCATAGAAAGTGTTTATAAAGGATTCAGCGGTGTGGTCTGTGGTTTCCAGTGGCCCAGGGGCCTTGAAGGATACCACTTCAGTCTTAAGAAGTGTGAAGTTGGCTTTTGAGAAATTCTTCACTGTGGTCTTTTGTGCAGGGGGTGGGGGCGGGATGTTTATTTCCAGTGAGATTAATTTATGGTCTGATCTCAGCAATGATGGGTATACTTCCGGTGTGGAGCATTGTGTCCCCATGTTTGTGATGATCAGGTCTAGTATATTATCTCCTCTTGTGGGAGTGGTGACTAGTTGTTCCATTGCATTTGAGTTTATGAATTCTAGGAACCTTTGGGCTAGGGTGTTGGGGCTTGTGTAATGCTCCCAGTCTATGTTTGGGTAGTTGACGTCTCCCAATATGATGGTATTTGGAGAGACATTCATACTCTCCAGTGTCTTCAGGAAAGCTGAGTAGGGTTCCTGAGTTTGAGAGGATGGTCTGTAGCATGCTACAGACTGTACTGCAGTTTTGCCTACGGTTAGTTGCATATGGATGGTCTCCGATGTTTCGTGCATTGCCAGTAACCTGCAGGTGTGGGTATCTTTGATGAATATGGCTACTCCCCCTCCTTTTGTGGTTCGGTCCAAGTTTTGGGGCTGAAAAGCATGATATGAGGTATAACCTTGTAGTGCTGGGGTGCTCTCAGGAGCCTTGAACCAGGTTTCTGTCACTGCACAGATATCGATGTTCTCCATACTGAGGAGGGCCTCGAGAGCATGCATCTTGAGGTTTAGACTTCTGGCATTGAGCAGCATTACCCTTAGTTTTTTTCCACTTGTGTTTTCTAGGGAGGTGGGTTTGTCTTTTAAGCCTTGCCTAAAAAAGGCACTATGGAGGTGGCAAGAGCCTTGGCCAATATCCAGAAGCCCAGGGGTGACAGGTGCAAGCCATCCCTTGCGAAGCAGCGTGGCTTGTCAAGCATGTCATCCCGAGCAGACAGACATTGGATCCCCTTAGAATGACACCAGTAATTGAGGCAATTGTTAAAGCTGATCATTCTGTGTTTGTACTGTGGCATCATTCTTGGTGAGGGTAAGATGCTGCTCAGGGTCAGGGTCATACCGGCCTGGGCTACAAAATCAGAGAGCTCCTCTATGTCTCTTTTCATGTAGTCCAGGGAGGTACGTCTCAGGTCATTCACACCAGCATGGACAATGGCTGAGTCATATTTGTACTTGCTTTGGAGTGACCTGAGTGCTTGTGTTATGTGGCGGATTCTAGCGCCCGACAGGCAGGTTACTGTAACCTTTTCCTTGTTCAGTCTGGTGAGCGGGACATCAGTGTGTCTGATTATGGAGTCACCTATTACAAGTGTATCAAGCATGTTGTTTGGCCTTAAGGGCTGTGACTGTTTGGCACACTGACTTTGTAAACTATGTGTTGCATGTGCTATGTTTTGAGGTAGTGGTTGCTTGGGTGTCTGCTTTGGAGGCCTCTGTTGTTTTGGTAGATTTTTAATTAGAGCCTCCGGGAATGTTTTTGTGTGTTTATGTGTTTGGTTTGCAGTTGTGATAGGTCTATGTGAGACTGGGTTTGTGGTGTGTGTGGTTACCTTCTCCTCCTGACTGGTTTTGCCAGTACTGAGTTCAGAGAGCTCAGCCTCCAGTTTGGCTAAATAGTTGCATCTCTCACATATATTTGTATTTGTTGGGGGGAGGAGGGAGTTGTCTGTGTACATGAGGCAGGTGTAACATTGCCTCAAGATTCCCAGATTCAACATGTTGTAGCTGGCCTTAGAGGATTTTATGTGTGGCCATATTTTTTGCCATAATACTGATCAGTGATTACTTCCCTTTTTGGGTTTTGCTCTATCATGTAGTAGCTTCCTCCTTCTCTTGCATGGTTTGCTAATGGCTGGGGTCCACCAGGCCAGATGCCTGTGTATGGGATTGGGTCTTGGTTTTATTTGGGATTGCATAATCCATGCATTCCTGAATGTGTTCATAGAATGCATTTATAAAGGGTTCTGAGGTCTGGCCAATATCTTCCACAGGCACAAGGCCTTTAATGGATTCCACCTCAGTTTGGAGGAGTGCAACATTTGCTTTACACATGTTTTTCACTGTGGTTTTCTGCCCAGGGACTGGGGTCAGGATGTGAATATCCAGTGAGATTACTCTATGGTCTGATCTTACCAGTGAGGGATACACTTCTCATCTTGGGCATAGAGTACCCATGTTGCTGATTATCACATCCAGTATGCTTACCCCTCTTGTGGGAGTGGTAAGTTGTTCCATAGCATTTTGGTTTATGAATTCTAGGAACCTTTGGCCTAGGGTGTTGGAGCTAGAATAATGCTCCCAGTCTATGTTTGAGTATTTTCAGTCGCCCAATATAATGTTGTTTGGAGAGACCTTGATATTTTCATGTGTTCTGAAGTAGGCCAAGTGTGGTTCCTGGAGTTAGGAGGGTGGTCTGTAGCAGGCTACTAACTGGGAGGCAGTTTTAGCCACTGTTACTTGCCCGCGGATAGTCTATGCTGCTTCTTGCTATGGCACCAACCTGGGGGTGTGGTTATCCTTGATAATTATTGATAGTCACCCTCCTTTTGTAGTTTGTTCCATGTTTTGGGGCTGTAAAGCATGGTATGAGGTGTAATCTGGTAGTGTTAGGATGCTCTTGTGAGCCTTGACCCAGGTTTCTGTTACAGAACATATATCAACATTCTCCATGCTGAGGAGAGTTTGGACTGCATGTGTCTTGCAGTTTAGACTTCTGGCATTGGGTAGCATTACTTCTAGGTTCTTATCCCTTGTGATACCTATGGAGGTGGGTTAGGGTTTTGAGTCTTACCTATTCAAGGCACGGTGGGGGTGACAACAGCCTTTGCCAGTATCCAAAAGGCCAGGGGTGATAGGTGCAAGCCATCCATAGCAGGTGGAGCATTGTCTCCTTCTCAGCATGTCATCCATACCTCTCAATTGTACCTCATTACGAGGAATGCACCTCATTTGGGGTCTTAAAAAGTTCATGTTCCTCGAAATTCCTCAAAAGTTCCACCATAAAAGAAAGTCTCCTACACGTTGGAATTTAGTTATTTTTTTAATCAAAAACTATGGTAATTGAAAATTAATTCATATTAATTTAAAAAGGATCTTCTTTCTAAGTAAAAATCAGCATTTAACCATCCTATCCCCCTTCCTTCCTAGTTGAAGTTGTTAGTAAGCTATTAGTATGTTCCACATTTTTTCCACCATTTCCATACATGATGAAAGGTGTTTTCCTCATTTTGAGATGAGATGTTGAGAGTCTATCAGGCTGACAGGCATTGGATCCCCTTTGACTAACAGCAATACTTAAGCCAATTATTGTAATTGATCATCTTGTCTTCATATTGTGGCATCATGCTTGGTGAGGGTAGGATGTTAGTCAGGGTCATCAAGTTTGCATATACTACATGGTGTTACATTGCTTAACACATGGCAATCATGCCTCAGGTGGTGCTGCAGGGCTGTCTATGTTGCATGCACATACTACACTCCCTGTACATGTTTGAAAGCAGGTTGTGTCAACTTAGGCATCCCTTTTACTATATGTGTGAGTCAGAGAGAGGTATCATTTCCAGGGTTCCTACTGAGCTAGTGTATGTGCTATGCATTGCCTCTTTGCCAAGGCCAAGGCATACTGGGCATGCCTCCTTCTGCCTACTGGGGCAGGCTCAGGTTGTTCCTCCTCTGAGTCACGCTCTGCCTGTGATGGCCTTGGCAATGGTGGGGGGCTGTTTGGCCCAGCCCTATGCTGGTCCTGCTGCAGCTGTTTTTGCAGAATCATATTATGTAGCATAGCACATACCATGACAATTTGGGTGCATGTAGTTGGTGAGTACTGCAAGGCTCCACCAGATGTGTCCAGGCACCGGAACTGTGATTTGAGCAACCCAGACACATGCTTGATTACATTTCGTGTTTGTGCATGTGCCTCATTATGGTGTTCTTGTTCAGGTGTGTGTGCATTTCTGATGGGTGTCATCAGCCACTGCTCCAATGCGTAGCCAGCATCCCCCACTAAGTGACCATGTGGGATGTCCCCATTGGCAAATGTCTGGTACAGCTGCGTCAAATGCCAGATATGGGAATCATGGTAGCTTCCAGGGCAGCCAGCACACACATTCATTATTATGCCCTGGGCATCACACACGACCTGGCAGTTGATGGAGGGGAAGCCCTTGCGGTTAATGTAGGCCCTACCCTGCTCACCAGCTGGTGCTTTGATATGTATATGCGTGCAGTCTATTGCACCCACTACCTCAGGGTATTCCGCTATTTGCTGGAAGACACGCATATTGCTGGCCAATACCTCACTGGAATTGGGGAAATATACATGATCACCGACATGTGCTGACATGGCATCCAGGAACTGGTGCAGTACCCTGGATGCTGATGCCTGTGATATCCCCATCATATCACCAGTTGGTCTCTGGAAGGTACCTGTTGCTAGAATTCTTAGGCCAACACATACCTTGGTTTCCACTGCGATGGGTTCCCCTCTGTTGGTTCTGTGTGTGAGGCATGGCCTGAACAGCTCAACAATTTGCTGTAAGAGGTCTCTGTCCACTCTATAGTGCTCCACTATCTCCAGCTCATGTAACCCCTGGTAGTTGACCCTGGGCCTGTACACTCTTCTCTGTCTCCTCACTGAGGGTTGTCCAGTAGCATTTGCATAGTCACCACCATCAGCATGTTGCATATGTCTCCTTATAACAGCTATGGCAGCCCCTAGCATTTTTGGACTGAGTGAAGCTTTTTCAGTTTTCACTTCTAATAGCTTATGCCTCTGTTGCAGTGTCTCTTGAGAGAAACATACTACACTGTTATTTGCAGAGTTTTAAGTGCTGGGCTGGGCTACTGCTTTTCCTGTGTAATTGCCTGCTTCTGATTGTTTTCACCTGCTAGCTCTGCCAGTATTCCCTGCTAGCTTCCTACTATTTCTTCTGCTTCCTTTTTCCTTTCTGTTTCCTCAGGGGGGGAGCGACGAGCATACAAGCACAAACACGCTCACAGTGGCTAACATGCATGCGCACATGCTTAGATGGACTAGAATCTGTGTATTCGGGTTATACCGCGCGCACACCAGGGCAAACAAGCTTACAGATCTTTAAACAGGCTCCTACTTGCTTACTCCAGCTTAAATGCGCGCACTCATGCTTACACGCGCGCACTCTATCTTACTCGCCTCCCAGCAAGACATAAAGATGCACGCCCAGCAAGAAACTTTGGTGTTATACATAGTGTACACCTTCCATTTCTTGGCTTTGCCATGCCTACTTGTTGACATTCTTCTTTCCATGATGTGTGACTGACATCTTTCACATGTCACTGTGCTCCAATGAGCTTCATTTCTTTCATACATATCCCCCTGTGATGGCACCTATCTCCTACTCTGTTACTCCCCCTTATCCTACTCCTACACTCCAGGGAATGTGCTCATTTGCTATGTAACAGTGCGATTCACTATCCTACCACTCATTTACATAGGATTGCCTACTAATGCCTAGTTACATGTCTTACACTCAGCTTCCCCCCTTAGCAACCCCTACTTGGTGGCCATGTTGTTTTCAGCCTGCTATTCCCTTACATTGTAAATTCATGCTTTGCATAAAACCCACAAACTTATTAAATTAAATTTTTATTTTTCTGTTTTTACAGCACAGCCTGTTTGTGCGGCGCTGCACTACGTTTAAACATCGGCGATCGCCGAAAAAAAAAAACATTTTTATTTCATTTTTGCATGAGGGTACGTTGCCAGTGGCCACATATTTGGCCATTGGCATGCTGGAACATATGCAACCTTTATTTGGAGCTGACAAGGCTCCATTGTGTTATTTGCAGAATGGTACTCAGTTGTCAACTGAGTACATTTCTGCAGATAACATGGCTCTTACATGGACAGGTTTCTGCTTCCTGGATCGCTAAATTACCTCATTTGCATGCCTTTCGGCTGCAAGTGAGATAATTAGCATATCCATGCCTTGTCCGTGTAAGAGACGTTTTAGGAGCTCTCTTACACGCCCCTACATGCTGTTCCTGGATCGCTATGGCTGCATGGAGTCTTACACTACTCTTAGACTCTGTGCAAGCCATCGTGAATCCTGCCCATAATTTTTAGTTTATACAATTGTTTTCAGTTTAATATGTCATCTCTGACTGTATCTACATATTTAAACACTGCAGTTATTTTTAACAACATTTTATTTAAAAGCAACATGTAAATAAATATGGCTATATTCCATTTTTTTCACATTAATAACATTTCTGGGTTTAATAAGTTTGAACAGCTCTGTTGAAGGAATAGAGAATTGTTCTTCTGTTTTAACTGTGTGCAAAACTCCAAACCCTTATCAGTCTTTGACATACAGGATAGATTAAAGCTTGATAAAGATGATTGGTTAGACATACATCATTTATGAAACTGTATAACTTCTAAGATGTAGAAAATTCATTTAAATGAAAAGACATCAAGAACATAGTAAAAATTATTTTCATCTATTTTAAGCAAGGATTTCATTTAATATATTATTTTTCAATTTTATCTATTTTTCTGGGTATGAAAACAACACTGCTTGATGTCTATTGGAGTTTTATTTTTAAGTTTTCTTTTCTTAATTTTAATAATATTGATAGAACCATTATTTTGAAATTTCCTGCAAGGATTACTTAAACTGTACTGTTGAATTTCTTTGTATGAAAATATAATCATAGAGCTTACTATATTCCTTAAAGATTAGGCAGAATGCTTAGCAAAAATGATATGCAATACTGGAGATGAGTGACTGGATTGGTATCCTTTTTTCACTGAGCCACTTATGGAATGTCGGTGCAGTACTCAATTGCTTAAAGAATCTTTGTGAGTTAACTTTTTAAAAGAGGTGAATCTTTGGTTCTGATTTAAGCTGTCATCTCTCCATTTATAAAAGCAGATGAAAATAAGGTTGGGAGTTAATGTAATGGTTAAGGTGTTTACCTCATAGACAAACAGTAAAAGATTTGATTCTCTCATTTAAGGGAAATTGACTTGGCTTAAAATGACTCCCAAGGGCTGAGCCTAATACTTACTTATGAGTCTATTACTCTGGAAAGCATTAGCTATTGCAAGTAAAGGTGAAAATAGGAAATAAATTGATGCTGCTTACATTTAATAAGGTAGTTAAGATTATTATTCCAAAGACATGCATCTGGAGCGTTTCTCCCCGGGCCTCCGCTGAAAACAGGCTTTGTGGAACCTGGTCGGACATTCCCGGTCAACAAATGTTAAATAAATAAATAAATAAAAATATTAAATTATTTCATGTGAAGAAAAGAATACAATTGCATTAAGATCAAGAGTGAATGTTCTCAGCCATAAATTGTGGCCTAAGTTAGAAAAGTTATTATCCATATTTGTGAATAACATTCAGCTTAATTGAATTTACATGTTCATTTACAGATCTCATTAATTTATGGCATGAATCTATTAAGGTAGGCTGTTGTTAAATTTGTGGAAATTTTTACAATGTTAGTTGTAAATTAGAATTTTTCCTTTTGTAATTTGTTAATGTATTTTATGCACAATTTCATTCTGTATTTTGTATATTTAGTTGAGTATAAAATTGTTATAGATTCATGTAAAATAAAACTTGTTGTAGCTGAATTTTCAGTCTTGAAATATTATTTATCTGATGTTACTGCTATAAATTTTTAATAAACATTAAAAATACAGCAAGGATTGCTCATTAGAAAGGCAAAGTTTTATAAATGGAATGATTTTCTTTTATAGGATGTTAGAAAATACATGGCAAAGCATAATTGCATATGCAGTTGTAAATATATGGACATACTGTTGTTTAATTCTTGTATTGTTTGGCTTATTTTGATCATGTTATGAAAAGTAACAAATGAGTTTCACTGCTTTTTGTTTTAAAATATCACAGGTACATTCCCCCAGATTTACAAAGCCCTTTATAGTGTGCAGGATTAGTTTAAAAGCTATTTTTGGCAATATGGCCCACGTGCAATTCGGAAACGAGCTCCTGGGAAGTGCACATGAGCTCTTATAGGTTCATAGGTTCATAGGTAGGTACTAGGCTGTTGGTCCTAGGTTCTATATAAGCCTAGCCAAAAAATGTACCCTGGCTTTCGCCACCCAAGAAAATTATTTTCCTGTGCCCCTGTCGAGCAGAGCCACAGAAGTGATCCCTGGGGTGAATTTTCAATTTTCCATCTAATCATCAAGATTTTTCTTGAAGAGTGCTAATGAGGAGCTCAGTTTGACATAGATAGGTAGTCTGTTCCAGAGTATGTGAAGTCTCTGGGATAGGAATCTATCCCTCCAGCATGTTATGTTTATTGTGGTGACAAGGTTAGGTTCCTAGAGTGTGTAGCTCGGAGGGATTGGGATTTCTTTAAGTGGAGCATGTCCAACAGCTCTGGGATTGACATAGCTTTGTATGTTAGGCAGAGATCGCCCCTGAGTAGGTGATATGCGATGGAGTAAAGCTGTAGTTTTTTGAGATGGTCTGCGTAGGGCAACTGTACTAGGATCTCTTAGGCTAATCCTGCACGGACCGAGCTCCCGTATGCAAATTACCCTCATTTACAGGTGAAAATCATGCAAATTAGGGTAATATGTGATCTAGGAAGCTGGCAGCCATCTATGCAGGATGAGTGCAGTGTGCAGAAATGTACCCGGTTAGTAACCGAGTGCAGTTCTGCAATCTACAAAACAGAGCTATGACAGCTCCAAATAAAGGCTGCATATCATTGAGGAAGCATGCCAATGTCCAAGTAGAAGGCTACTGGCAATGCAAAATGTAAAAAAATAAATAAACAACTTTTAATTTTCTTTTCGCCGATCTCACCTGGTTAAGCATAGGGCAGCGACTTGCAAATGGATCGGGGGGAAATTAATAAAATAAACCTAAAATAAGCATTCTAACTAAAATCAGTATTCTGCCATGTAAGTCAATGGCAGTCAGAAGACAACCTGACCAGTGAGTAATGTTTGCTAAGGGGGGAGGCTCAGTGTGGGACATGTAACTATGCATTAGCAGCAATCCTATGCAAATGAGGGAAGGGTTAGTGAATCCCAGATTTTCCCAGGGTGTCAGGCAGGTCCCAAGAGTGTAAGAGTATAAATAGCTGGGTGCAAGACTAGGATATAGGTGACATCATGGAGGTGTGTGTCAGGCATACTGTAATTGGATTGGAGACCTGTGGCTCGGGCTAGCTCCTAGCGTAGCACAGCTAAGCTAGGGGTGTGTCTAAACCTGCCTAACACTCTTTACAAAGTGTAAGCAGGTGTGCGTGCTGTGCACCAGGATGTACAGGAAGAAAAAGAAAGTTAAACCAGGAAAAAGCACCTCTGTGCACATTTGAGCACTCTGCTTGCGTGGCATGCACACAGACCTAAACAGGGAGGCAATGGGAAGGGAAAACAGCAGTAGGAAGGTAATCAAGGAGAACTAGCTGAGCTGCCAGGTGAAATGTATCAGAATCAGCTAATCTCACAGGAAGCAGACCAGCCCAGAACACCACTATAAACCTAGCAAACACCTACTCCCCTGGTTTTTCCACACTCTACACTATCGGTGTATACAAGCAGGGACATTTTAAAACCAAACCTACAAAATGATAAGGGCTGCAGCAGGCAACATAGAACAACATGTGCAAGAGGTTAAGGGTGGTGAGGATGTCAATGCTGCAGAACAACCCACAGTGAGGAGACAGAGAAGAGTGTACAGACCCATGGTAACCTACCAGGGGCTACATGAGCTGGAGACAGTGGAGCGCTACAGGGTGGACAGAGACCTCCTACAGCAAACTGTTGAGCTGTGCAGGCCACACCTGAAACACCACACTGGCCGAGGGGAACCCATCCCAGTGGATACCAAGGTATGTGTAGGCCTAGGTATACCAGCCACAGGTACCTCCTAAACTACAACTGGGGATAACATGGGCATCTCACAGGCATCAGCATCCAGAGTATTCCACCAGTTCCTGGATGCCATGTTAGCACATGCCAGTGAGCATGTATATTTCCTCAACACACGTGAGGTGTTCACCCGCAATATGCGTCTCATCCACCAAATAGCTAACTACCCTGGGGTAGTAGGTGCTATAAACTGCATGCACTTCTTCATCAAAGCACCACCCTGTGAGCAGGGTAAGGCCTACATCAACCGCAGAGGCATCCCCTCCATCAACTGCCAGGTCGTATGTGATGCCCAGGGCATTATACTGAATGTGTGTGCTGGCTGCCCTTGAAGATATGACGATTCACTCATATGGCAAATGACGCAGCTGTACCACATATTTGCTGATGTGGACATCCCCTACGGTCACCTAGTGGGGGATGCTGGGTACCTATTGGAGCCGTGGCTGATGACGCTCATCGGAAATACACACACACACCTGAACAACAACGCCATAATGATGCACAGGCCAGACATATAATAGAGCATGTGTTTGGGATGCTCAGGTCACAGTTTCGGTGTCTGGACACATCCGGTTGAGCCCTGCAGTATTCATCAGGTACATGTACCCAAATAGTAATGGTATGTGCTATGCTACACAATATGATCCTGCAGAAACAGCTGCTGGAGGAACAGTATGGGGCAGGGCCATACAGCCCCCCATCAGTGCCAAGGCTTGTACAGGTACAGAGTGACTCTGAGGAGGAACAACCTGAGCCTGCTCCAGCAGGCAGAAGGGGGCGTGCCCAGTATGCCCTGGCCTTGGCAAAGAAGCAATGCATAGCATATGCACTGACACAGTAGGGCCCCAGGGAATGACACCTTTCTCTGACTCGCACAGACAGTAAAAGTGATGCCAAATATGACACTACCTGTGCCCAACCATGTATAGGGAGTGTACTATGTGCATCCGACATAGGCAGCCCTCCAGCACAATCCTCAAGTCCGGCACACCCTCAAGGTAAGTCAATCAACCTACCAATTGTCAAATAGAGTAGAATGTGTTTTTACCTGTAGCCATGGTATGGATGTCAAGCCTGATGTCAAGGCAGCAGAGAGTAGACACTCATAGTGGCAGCATGAGATCTGTAACACATACTGGAGTCACCATAGTTGCCAGTACTACACAGGGTGATAAAACCCACTGCAGGAAATGGCCTGAGCTTTAGGGGTGTCCATAAGAGTCACACATACCAGTCAGGATGGATCACATACCCAGCAACAGTCTCAGCCAGCAGGACAGGTGAAGACAAACACAAACAAATGCTGTACTATGGCCTCAGAATCAGCCCTATGGTTAACTCCTCCCCCAGGCCTACACAGACAGACTGCAGCAGGCCAGGCAGTCGGATGTAGGTTGTGAAGGCTAGGAAGTCAGACACTAATATGTAGGTAAACAAAGCTAGGATCTGTACTAAACCGGTAAGCCCTAACCAGCAGGATAGGTAAGACTACAGACTGAAATAGAGTACCTGACATACCAGTAGAGTCCTAGCAAATGTGTACAAGTGTCAGGTGCACCCCCATCCAACGGACACATAGAGTAACAGTCAGGTGTGCCCCCCACTCCTGTGTAGAACAGAAACAGTCTGGTGTCCCCCCCCCCCGCTATGCAGAAATGTAGCCACAGTCAATGGCAAATGACCGATGGATACCCTGCAGACACAGCATGCTACCTGTTGGTGTACAGCAATAGGTCAGCACTGCAGTACAAACAACCTGGATGTGGTCCACACATGCAACACAGATGGCTATACTGGGCATGCTCACACACTTAGAGGAATGAAGGCAATGTCAGTCAACAACATACTGAGAGGTCATACTGGGCATGCTCATGCACTTATGAAGGCCATGTCTGCAAACACCAGTAGACCAGACATATCTGGAAGTTGCAGTTCTCAGTGTGAACACATGTCAGTAGGCGCCACTCCTGCCTTGCACACACAGTAGATAGGAATACAGACAAATATGAAAGAACAACACACTATAATAAGCCACAGGCACACAGGCATAGATGTGTGGAAGAGGGTGACCGTGACAAGGAGCCATGCGGGCCTGTTCCAACTGGCACACAGCCTAAGGGCACCCAACACATGAGGTGCGGATGTAACCCACTGCAGATACTAGCCACCAGTACCTATTAGCTTGACAGACTATATGGTGTACGTGCCAGCTGTGCAACAAGACTGTACAAGGAAGCAGCCATCTAGTAGCTGTATACATGCACCTGTGACATATGATCCCATCTGTGCCTGCATGTGGCATGTTAACCCCTACATGAATGGGGTATGGCCCATGAACACACTGCCCTCCCCATAGCAGTAGTATGACAAGTCTGCTGAGGTCATCCAATGTGAATTACACCTTTGGGAGAGCTATAGCTCAGTAATATGCATGGCGTGTCCCATAACTGCTTACTGCTGTAGTGACAAAGTAGTTAGGTAGTAGTACTAACCCCAGACCTGTCAATTGTGTGAGTGTGTGTTTGTGTGAGTGCCTGTCTGCCTCTGACTGTGTAGAGTGAAATGCTTGTTAGGCTACTCACACTCCATGCAATACATATATTCAACTTTGGTAAGGCTGCTGATGTCACTCACCTAGAAGTACACCTCTGGGAACATAATAGCCCAGTAATCGCCGTGGTGCATCCTGTAACTGTGTACTGCTGTAGTGTGATAAACTAGTTAGGTAGGTGTTCGAGCCCCAGCCCTGGCAACTGTGTGTGTCTGACTGGGTAGAGCACAATACTTTTTAGGCTACTCACACTCCATGCAATACATATATTCAGCTTTGGTAAGGCTGCTGATGTCACTCACCTAGAAGAAAACCTCTGGGAACGTGATAGCCCAGTAATCATGGTGGCATGTCCTAAAACTTGTACTGCTGTAGTGTGATAAACTAGTTAGGTAGGTGTTCAAACCCCAGCCTTGGCAACTGTGTGTGTGTGTGTGTGTGTGTGTGTGTCTGACTGGGTAGAGAGCAATGCTTTTTAGGCTACTCACACTCCATACAATACAAATACTCTACTTTGCCAAGGCTGCTGATATCACTCATCTAGAAGTACACCTCTGGGAAATTGATAGCCCAGTAATTGCCGTAGCGCATTCTGTAACTGTGTACTGCTGTAGTGTGATTTAGAACGGTGGTAGTGTTCCATCTCCATCCATGCCAGTTCCGGTTGTGATGTGTGTGCCTCAGTGTCTGTGTATGGAGCAATGCATTATACGCTACTCACTGGCAGTACATTACAAATACCCTACTTTGGTAGTCCTGCTGGTGTCATTAAATGTGAAATACACCTTTGGGGAAGATAAACTTCAGTAATGTCCGTGGCACGTAATATAACTGCGTAGTGCTGTAATGTAATAAACCAGCTAGGTAGGGGTTCTACTCCCAGACAAGACAGGTATGTGTGTGTGTGTGTGTGTGTGTGTGTGTGTGTGTGTGTGTGTGTGAGTCACACCTGTGGGCAATGTGGAGGAGTTTTGCTAATTTCATTTATGGTGGCCCTACTATCACAATGTCAACCATACAGGGATAACAGATGTAAATGGCTGAGAGGCTGGGGTGCAAAGCCATACACATACATGTGACATCAAGACCTGCCAATCACAGTTAGCAACCCCACTGTGCCTTCACATGTGACTCACAACAGACATATCATGCCTGACAACATGGCCTGTATGGACAGATGATGCTGACATCAGGAAATGCTGTTAGCATGCTATCAATGTGGGTGTAGGGTAAATCTGCTGACCAGTACCACTCCTTGTCACACGTTGGCAAGACTGGCACATCTGATGATAAGCTGTGTTCACAGCATGGGCCAGACACCCCAGATAAAGTTCCACATGTCACTGTAAATGCATGTGGGAGGCATGCACATCCTAGACACCATCCAAGTCATGGACTAGGGAACACATGCATGGCAAGTGATGCACAGCATTGGCCACACACAATAGTCACCCAGGTGCATGGAAGACGGATGCAATACCCACCTGTGCAGGCAAATGCAGAAGCTACAGGCCTGTGCCACAATACAGACCATAGTCATGTGGGCTGATGTAAAGGTATACACATCCCCTACCCTTGTATAGCCTGTTGGCACTGTTGGCCACCACACACCCATGCAGACATGCACCATGCATGTCCAAACTGGACCCTGTGTGTTCATGTGTGTGTTGTATGGTGCGTATGTCCACATCCATGTGCACTACTCCCTCCAGGGCACAGCAAAGCATGCCACCTTATGTCTGACACCCCCCTCATACTCACTGCCCATAGGACCTCCATATCACCCATGTGGTGCATGTGTTCCCTGCACATTGATGTGTTGTGGCAATCCCACTAATGACAGTTTGCACTCCTGGCCCTGCCAAGTGTGTTAATGTGTGTGCGTCCCTGTGTGAGTGTGCCTGTGTTGATGCTGGCACCTGTTCATGCAGACAGGCACATGTACATCACCTACTGTATATCTACCATATCCCTGTTGCAGATGTCACTCACCATCACATATATGTTCTGAGTGCTCCCCACCAGTTAACCCATGTGGGGCATCCAATAACAGCATCGGACTGTAATAGCACTACATAGCTGTCGGGTGTTTGATACCCTGTGCTGGTAGGTGTGTGACACAAACATGTGTCGGTTTTCACTCCCACCCCTCTCTGACATGTATTCGCCTCTGTCTGCTTCCCCCACTCCCTCTCTGGCAGATGTGGAGGCCCACACCTGCATTGCTTAGGCAGCAACATGTGTATTTAACATGATGCTCATGATCAGCTGATGGTCTTTTAATGAATTGCAGGCCTTCCCTAGCTGATTGCATGTGGAACAGGTGTGGTAACATTCCCATAGCCAATTGCATAGAAACGCACTCCAATACCTGGGAACATCCTGGTGGTGTTGGCCCTTGTCTATCACTGTGTGCAGGAGCTAGAACTGTCGTTTGGCAAACAGCATTTCAGATGGGTTGGGGATTTACCTCTAACAACATACACTGTGGGAAGAGGGCAACAAACAGGAGGGGGATGTGCCTGACCTGACTACGAACTGTAAGTGCTGCTATACTGCATATGGCATAATGTTGGATTAACAGTGTTTGTCTTGATATGCCTGTCGTACATGTCACAATACCTGCCATGTCAGCTCCATGTATATCAGGAATCCCCATCTGCAGGCTCATCTGTAGATTGGGCAGTGTTGTGCCTTTGGTGTCATGTGTTAGCCATGGTGCATCTATCCATTGCAGATGCAAAGGTACTGTCTGGGGAGACTGCAGTCTGTTGATGGTGAAGACCATACTGACTCTTCATATCCCTCATTGCATTGGACATACAAACCAACCGTTATGGTAGATTATGGTAGTATCACAGCAACATGTCTATACTGGCTCTGTGTGTGTGTGTGTGTGCAGCACCACCTGTGTCAAGCTTTAAAATATATGTGTGCATATGCATGATGATATGTACATAACACCATAAATAGTGTCATAGATATCATGCCATATATCAGAGAGCAGTGCCATACAGCTCATGTACAGTAGGGGTTACACTTAATGCCATACCCTGGAAATCCTGAGGATGTTTGTACAGTACTGAGGTCTGTGTAGTGATGGTGAATGTCGGCAGTGTGTGTATTGTTAATATGTATTATGACTTGTGTACAGACTGTGGTAGATGTCATTATTCTAGCTCCCCTTCTGTCTGTTGTTACATGCTGTCCCACTGTATGGCACCATATTACCTTACATGTGTGTAGGGCCATACACCCACATGTCCCATACCACAGACAGCCATCAGACCAGACTGTGTAGCAGCCCAGTATATGTAGGGTCATTCTGTGAGTGGCACATATGAGGATGGTATAGGACAGATAGTCCATATACTGTACTATTATGCTAGCATACCATATGTGGCTGTGGCTATGGTCACATTGGTTGTGGTTATGCACTATCACACAGGTGTATCCTACCCTGTGCTGTGACATGGCTGTTGAGCCTGCTATATATGCAGGTACTGTACCATGATAACCTTAGGATGTCTGTCAGTAGCCAATGGCACACATGTTATGAGCAGATGTCACCTTCCACACACACCGTGTCTGTGACAACAATCCCAATGACAGTAGCAAATGTCTATTAATATACCAGCTATACATACCAGACATCCACCTGCACAACTACATTGGGACTATAGGGCTGGGGTAGGGCTACACTCCTTGTCCAGAACATATGGTGGGACAATATGGACATGTACGTATCAAGATAGCCATATATATATATATATATATATATATATATATATATATATATATATATATATATAAGTACAGTGTAGTACTTCCAATTAACACTGTCATGGCAACCACCCACTATGAATCCCTACATCATGTGGGCATATTCCCTGTACATTCCCTGTGTGCTGTTCTTCCTGTGTGTTGGCATCAATGTTACAGACAGCAGGTAGCAATACCTCTTACAGGAGAACCTGCAAACTCAGGGCATGCACATATATGTAGGAGGATCAGGACATACAGACAGACTGTGAGTAGAGTGGTGTAATGCTTTGCATAGTACTGGTGTTTCAGGGTGTATGTGTGTGTACATACTAGTTTACCTTGGACTGCAGTCTGTCTGCATAGCTCACTACTGTGGGCCTATCCTCTAGCTGGACAGAGATGTGCCTATCATGTGCTGTCTGTCCACCACACAGGTCCTGTGTCGGATATTACACTGGCAGTGTGTGTTTTTCATGCTAGCAGTGCATGGATATATCCATTTGTGTACCTGATGTCATATTCCTGCATAAGGGTATGTTGCAACACATCCTGTAACACCAGCATGTTCCAGGGTGTGTTACTGCAATATTGCGGGTATGGCCCTGTGTTCCTGCCTTTGTCCTCCACATATATGGCAGCCTTTGTCCTTTGTCAGCCAGGGACCATACATGTGACAGATACATTGACATTACCACAAGTAATGAATGTCACCCTAGGCCTTGACTACAGGGTGTAATTGGTGGCTGCTGAACTACATCTGATATTGTTGACTGTTACATATCATACAGGCAAATCCATTGTCAACTGTTGTACGAATTGAAGGGCTTAGCCTGGACACCATAGTATGATATATATCCGCACTGTCTGCATCAACTGTTTTGTGTGGGCCTTGCATCCATCACTGGTTATATACATCAACATCCATGTCCTGTCAGTAATGGCATACATTATTGTATGGTACACAAATAAAGGTTGTCTGTGTATACATACCTGTGTGTCATGTCATGTCCTTTGAATTGTGTGTGGGTATATGTGCATTGTAAGTATGCCCTTTGTGGGGCTGGTTGCCATACCACACATGTCACAGGTACTGGTTACAGGGCTTGTGGCTGGGGATATACATTGCACCCAGTACGTCCACACTACTGCTACACATGTATGGCTACTAATACCCTTTGTCTGTGTATTTGTGCATGTACCCATATATTATATATATATATATATATATATATATATATATATATATATATATATATATATATATATATATACCTGCCGATTGTCAATGTATGGATATCTGTGCATATCTGTACCATTGTAATATGTAGTCCTTCAACATAGTACATTCCCTGCAGTACAATGGTGTGTCTGCATGATATGTTACAGATATTGGCCTTACATGTACAGGTGACATGGATAACTATTGGAGCATTGTAGCTGTGTTGTGGTGGGTCCTGCTGTCAAGTACTGCATGTGCTGGATATTGGATTGCACAGCATATCCATTAGGGCTGGGGGGGGGTTACATTGCAGTAATTACCAGGTGTCCCTCATGTGTGCACCCACCCCCATTAACTGTGCTCATGGTCTGTTATATAGTACGGAATGGGCCAGGAGCCTGTTCCCATGTGGAATCATATACAAATGTCTATCTGTATATATATATATATATATATATATATATATATATATATATATATATATATATATATATATTTTTTTTTTTTTTTTTATGTATATCTGCATAAGTACATATGGTACACCCCCATATATAGAGGGATAGAACTGGACATTGTTATAGCTTTAGATATGTATATGTATCCATATATATATATATATATATATATATATATATATATATATATATATATATATATATGTATATATATATGTATATATATATATATATATATATA
Organism: Protopterus annectens; assembly: GCF_019279795.1. Classification (NCBI taxonomy): domain Eukaryota; kingdom Metazoa; phylum Chordata; order Ceratodontiformes; family Protopteridae; genus Protopterus; species Protopterus annectens. The sequence continues at coordinate 493,372,364 of NC_056725.1, read as the reverse complement.
TATATATATATATGGATATATACACTGAACATATTAATCTATCTCTGTATGATTGCTGTTATATGGTTATTTGTGTGTCATACATACACACAGACACACACACACACACACACACACACACACACACACACATATATATATATATATATATATATATATATATATATATATATCCATACCTATAGCTGTCTATCTCTCTACATTAACAGATGTATAGCTGTCCATATGTCTATGCATGTTTGGCCTATATGTGTGGCCTGTACCTCATTCTCTTGGCATTTGACATGGATGACCTTAGGACTGAGGTCAGCCATTTGTGCCGACACATACGTGTTTCAGACGTATCATTTCCAGCAATATATGTGTTCTACCACATATAACTGTGTAACTCGCAATGTTTGAAGTGTATTAGAGCAGGATATGACAGATAACCCTATATGTACCCACATTATGTCCGTGATTCATGCATTAGGAGGTTGTGTGGTGTGTTATTACTACATTCCCTGTGCTGTTGACTGATTGTGCTGGATGATACGTATGTGGAATGAGTGGTTATGTACATCTGTCATGGTTTAATGGTAAATCACATAGTGTATGATGTGTAGCGTCGCAGATGTAGGCCTTCCACAGGCTGTATATTGTATTTCAGGGCAGAATACCGGCTGTCAGATACAGAGTGAGTTAGGGACATTTGAGCGGTTGTACGCGGGTATGCACAGAGCTAAGCAACACTAAGCTCAGGTTGCGTTACCTTACACTTAGCTAGCATCTACTTAGCTCAATCTATGTAGGCAATGCTTACCCCCGTGCAAATACACGTACACACACTTACAACTGCTTATCCATGCGTACTACTGCTATGATGCTCATACACATGCTTACTAGTGCCTTAGTCAGTATGACACTTCACATGTCCATTTAAGGCAGTACTCCTGTGCAACTATAAATGTTATTTAGTAGGTTATACATCACAGCAAAGTTAACATACGGATATCACATGGAAAATAGGATGTGCTGCAGAGGAACTTGACCTGGGAATGTGTGCGCGTTAGGCGGATGCTCTGGCCACTACACTATTGCTGTTTTGCTTCGTTTGCATATGTCTACCATAATGACATACCCATGTTCCCTTCCCCCAGCTCTCGAGCTCCATGAACACAGCATCCATCCATTCCCCGGTTGCTAGCCCTGACATACTACACCTCCACACATATCCCTCTGTGCACGTCTCTGTACACCTCCAGTATACTGTCCCCACCAAAGCATCTGCAGGTTCTTCAACCATTTAGTCCACATACATTCCAGCCTTCCCCTGATCCTCCTCCGATACTGGTGGTGACATCGATGTGATTCACAACTGTTGGTTCATCCCGCCAGGGATGGACCTGTTGTTGTGTCAAGAGTGGACCTAGCTGGTCTACAGTATTTCTCCCACTGGTAGCATCTTGCCAGGGTATTGTGTAGCAATGGTTTGCTCACACACCTGGCCAGCCTCATCTCCCGGTTCCACGGAACCAACGCGACATACTGTGCATGAAGCACGCTCACACTGTGTACACCATATATCATTATTCCCTTTGGTATTATGCAGGACTACTCTCCTCACAGTATGATTGGACAGGCACTGTTCTGTGCTGCACATAGACTGCTCATAATACTGTGGCTGAGCAATGGACACATGTTCTGGTATTAATCTGCACACTTATATACATTTCCTATACTGTTGGATGCCTGTGTGGGATGATGTGTTTGTGATCACAACAGCTGAATGTGTATCTGCCATGGCTTAGTGGAACTCACATCTACTATAGTGTGCAGGGTCGGGGGTTTGCAACCTGGCAGTGCAGATTATTTTGTTAATGGCCACAACAACAGCTGTTGGCTACAGAGTGACTAAGGCACTGTAGAACATTTGTAGGTGGGTATGCACTTGTTTGCATGTAGCACAGCATTACTGACTTCTGGTTGCAGTGTCTTGCACTCAGTTAGCCTCTACATTGCTTCAGCAGTGTAGTACTCGCATACCAGTGACCAAACAGGCTTACACCTGCTTGCTCCTGCATACACACGCACGACATTGGTCATTTTTTTCACATCTGTCAACCGGGACACTCGGACTGTATGCTTGTCCATTGCCAGTGGTGGCCTGGGGTGGAGAGCTCCACATTAACCCCAGGTATGTATCCCAATTACTACTGGGATGATCACATTCATAGAGGGTAACAGACATAACATAGCTACGTCCCCCATTAATCATGCTTAGTTTACATTAAACTGTCAGTATTATCCATGCTTAGGTCAGGTTTACATGTCAGGTATGACTGTTGACAAAAGTCAGTTTAAGGTGTGGTTGGATTCCTGTTTCATGGGTCAGGATAGGTTACATGCAGGTATTCGGGGTAGGTGTAGTTATTCCATACCTGTGTGGTACAGTAGAGGCAAATAGCTAAGGAGTAGGTAGGTAGGTAATGGGGGTGACATTGTAACTGTATAGTAGCCCGTAGGTATAATTGGATCGGGAGCAATAGGGAAGGCATGTTGGATGTTTGGGATTTGTATGGAAAGCAGGACAAGAGGTGTCAGTATCACTTGTTGATGTAGTGGTATAGAGTGTGAGGTGAGGGGGGGTTGCAAGGTGGTGAGCCTGTGCTCCTCCAGGTGTGCTTGTGGTGTTCCATCATGTGTTAGTTACATGTGTCCTGTGGGACAGCTGTGATACTACATGTGGGTTGGGGTTCCAGATACTGGCAATATAGTGGGGGAAGAGGGTGTCACCAACATGTACCCATAGACATTAATAGAAATGGAACAGGGGCTGATAGGTATATGGTGTGCATGGGGCACAAAGGAGGGTGTTAGTAGGGGGATTATCCAGGGGTGTGCAGGATGGCTGCAGGGAAGGTCCACAGCTGGCCATGTTGTCTACAACAACAGCTGTGCATATGCACTGCATTTGGTGCTTGCTTTGGACACTCACACTCCTGGGTGGGGATGAGGACTTCAGTAATACCTTGTGATGCCTATTACATCAGCTTGCATGCCTACAGTGGGGTGCTGCGACCATGTGTTCGTAGGTATTGTGTAGTGGGTAATGCAACAGCACATATGGTTATATCGTACTTTGCCATGTAAACTGGACTCTGTTGCGATGGAACCCATATTGGGAATGGCTGCTGTTAGGCGTAAACATGCCTGTCGACTGTACAGAATCCGTGGCCTGTCCAGAGTTTGCTTCATAATATTGGTGCGTTTCTCTTACAATCTGCCCCTGTCTGGCAAATACCTGGGAAGTGACACCATTAAATACAGACAAGTAATTGGGTTTAAGACTCCACATCCTTCAGACGAGTCATACTAATGCATGACCTATTATTCTATCAGCTTTCTAAGGTTGTAAGTGGGATATGTGCTTTCTGCCCCTATTTGTCCCCCCAACAGTTTAGGTTCTGTCCAGTGGTTTAGCTCTTAGAGGCTGAGAGGTATGGATGTAAGCTCTGCCCAATTCGCAATATTACTGACATCCCCGGGGCAGTCCCAATACAACTGCACCAGCCAACACCTGCATGCCTAGGCCCATAATTGCATACCCATAGTTCCCCCACCTGGTCCTCTTCTACAGCACTCATCCTTACTGTGGGTGCAGGTGGGGTCTAACCACACCACTACACACTGCCCACTCTCCATGTGTCGGGACCCATGTTGTACGTTGTCTCGACCCATGGGTCATCAGGTTTGCACAACCTACTGGTCTGTATACGTATACAGCCTGGTTGGATAAATCATTACAGGGACTGACTCCGATTATCATTAATTTTTGGGGTGTCCCACAAGGGACATTGATGTCTTTGTTTCAAGATTCGACCTGGCAGGTCTCTCCCACTGGTAGTATCCTGCCTGTGGTCTGGGAAGTAGTGGTGTGTTTACCTGTATCGTGTGTTTGTATGTTTCACCTGTCTAGGTGGGGGGATGATGCTACGTGTTACACGTTTGTTGATTGGACCCCCACCCCTATTGGCACGGCCTGTGAACATATGTAATCCTTAACTGGTGTATCATATCTATATAAACTATATATATCTATATATATCTATATATATATATATATATATATATATATATATATATATATATATATATATATATATATATATATATATATATATATATATATATATATATATATATATATGCTGTATACTACTATTTAACAAATTGTTTTCTAGTCCTGAGGAGCTTTTCTCCCCAGGTCTTTGCTGTAAATGAGCCAGAAGCTCAGCCAGACTTACCTGGTTAACAGATGTGATTTAAATACATAATTCAATTAATAGCCTAGCTATACATATGTGTATGTTTACACACATATATATTTCTACATGTCTATATACATATATATGTATATATCTGTATTTGTATGCATATATATATATATATATATATATATATATATATCTATATCTATATACACACTGATGACGCTTTAGGCAAAACCGGTCACCGGTCTGTGTTTGTGTTGGGCAGGCTTGCCTGAATAAACTAAACATTGCTGTTTGCTATTTTTGTTGTCGTGGAGTGCTGAGTTGACTTTTGGGAAATTAACTGATTTCGTCTGTGGTACTTGTACGCTCTCACTGTTTGGGACTTATATATATATATATATATATATATATATATATATATATATATATATATATATATACATATATGTCTAACGACATATGGATGTATAGGTGTCTGCATATGTATATATATGTGGGTGTTTAATTATATTCTGTCTCTGTATGTACGCATTTGTACTACAGAGAAGGGGAGGTTTCACTCCATGTAAGTATGGGTATATATACACACACACCTCAACAGTTGTACATCTACATCTGGTTATTCCATTCTTTGCCATGTACAATAGACTGTGCTGCAGTGAGACTCATAGCTGCAGTGGCTGTCTGTTGGGCGGCGGCCCTGGCCAATGCACACTATTGCTTACATCCCTGGGGCGGTCCACATAGACCCACTCCAGCCAACACCTGCTCAGCTAGGCCCATAATTTCATACCCATAGTTCCCAATCTGCGCATCCTCTTCGGCACTCTTCCTTACTCTGGGTGCAGGTTGGGTCTAGCCACACCTGTACACTGTACCCACTCCCCACTTCTTGGGACCCATCACGTATGTTGTCTGCCCCATGGATCATCAGGCTTCTCTTACCTTGTAAACTAGGAACATGTGTGGCCTGCCATTCGACATCGGTGTAATGGCAGGAAACCCAAATATGTTTGACTTTTTGGTTGTCCCACAAGGGACATACATGTCTTTGTTTCAAGATTAGACTTGGTGGGTCTCTCCCACTGGTAGTATCCTGCCTGTAGTCCGAGAAGCAGTGGTGTGTTTACTTTTCTTGTGTGTCTGTATGTTTCACCGGTCTAGCTGGGGGGGAGGGTTGATGTTACGTGTTACACGTTTGTTGACTGAACCCCTCACCCCCATTTGCACGGCCTGTGAACATATGTAATTTGTAACTGCTGTATCATATCCTAGCTATATACATGTATATATTTACACACACACACACACACACACACACATATATATATATATATATATATATATATATATATATATATATATATATATATATTTTATTTATTTTATTTTACATTTGTTGACCGGGCTAGTCTGGCTGGATACATGTCCATTTTCAGCAGAGGCCCGAGGAGAAAAGCTCCACTATAAACTAAGTACATTACATAAAAAATTTACTACTCTAAGATAATAGCTAAAATCAGATATTACAAAAGCAAAAAAAGAACGAAAGATAATTTAAAAGAGAAACAAGTTTACAATAAGCAGTTCATTAAATATCCACAATTGTACAAAAAGTACATACTTAAATCTCAAAACAGTAAAAGTATCAAAACTGAGGTGGGTAGAGAAGAAAAGAGTGGAGGGGAAACAGAGTAAGAGAAAATGGTTAGTCAGGTGTAGGAACATGTGTGGCCTGCCATTCGACATCGGTGTAATGGCAGGAAACCCAAATATGTTCGACTTTTTGGTTGTATATATATGGATCTAGGATGTTTGCTCGAGTGAGCAAGCGTCTGAATTCATAATAACCGAACACACTTTAACGAAAGTGCTTTTATCGAAAAAGCGCTTTTGTTAAAGCATGTTACAAAAAAAAAATAAACCACTACATTTATTTTTGAGGGGCTTCACCCCCCCATGTTGGGGGCTGTGTCCGCCTCACCCCCGCACTTTAATATTCTCCCTCCAAGACTGCACTACAGTGGGGACAAGGGAAATTTCCTTACCACCATAGTACAGCTCAACAGGCATACTACGCCGAAAGTGCTTCTTGAAAAGCACTTCCGTGTAAGTATGCACTCGAGCAAATGTCCTAGATCCATATATATATATATATATATATATATATATATATATATATATATATCTATATCTACATTACTATATACAGATATATCTGTATATGTATACATACATGTATATATTTATATATTGCTGTATACACACATATATATATATATATATATATATATATATATATATATATATATATATATATATATATATATCTAATGACATATGGGTGTATGGGTGTCTGCATATGTATATATCTATATGTGTGTATGTATATGTATTCTGTCTCTGTATGTATACATTTGTACTATGGCGAGGGGAGAGGTATATCTCCATGTAGCTATGGGTAGATATACGTACACATACCTCTACATATATACATCTACATCTGGTTATTCCGTTCTTTGCCATGTAGATTAGACTTTGCTGCAGTGGGACTCATAGTGGGTGTGGCTGCTCGTTGGGTGACGCCTCTGCCCAATGAACACTTTTGCTTACATCCCTGGGGCTATACATATAGACCCACTTCAGCCAACACCTGCACACCTAGACCCATAACTAGCTACCCATAGTTCCCCCACCTGCACCTCCTCTACAGCACCCATCCTTACTCTGGGTGCAGGTCGGGTCTGAACACACCACTACACGCTGCCCACTCTCCACTTCACGGGACCCATGTCGTATGTTGTCCCGACCCATGGGACAGCAGGCTTTCCCACCATTGTATTCCAGGTATGTACACACCTCGGCCAGAAAGGTCATCACACCGGCTTCCTCCCATAGTATGTCAATTTTTGGGGCATACCACAAGGGACGCTTCTGTCTTTGTTCCAAGATTAGATTTCATGGGTCCACTGTGTACCCCTCCCGGTTGTATCCTGCCTGTGGTCTGGGGAACAGTGGACTATTTACATTGTTTGTGGGTTTGTGTGTATGTTTCCTCTGTCCAGCTGGGAGGGGGGAGGTCATGCTACGTGTTACATGATTCTTGCTTGGGCCCCTCACTTCCATTGGCATAGGCTGTGAACATAAGTCATTCTTGTGTGCTGTTTCTTATCATAGCTATATATCTTTGTATATCTACGTGCACACACACACACACACACACACACACACACACACACACACACACACACACACACACACACACATATATATATATATATATATATATATATATATATATATATATATATATATATATATATATATATATATAGGTCTACTTGAAAACGTCGACATGCCAAAACACCGATGACGAGAACACCGAGACCGAAAGATCGACAACTGAAATGATCGACAGTTTCAAAGCCCAATGCTGAGAACACCGATATGTTAAGGTAAGTGTGCGATAGTGACAGACTTTAGGGTTAGGGGTGGGTTAAGTGAGTTAAGGTTAGGGTGCGGGTAAGGTAAGTGTGCAATAGTGCAAAAAACAGAAGAATGTGAGCACTCCAACGGACACCAAAGTGTGCAATAGTGACAGACTTTAGGGTTAGGGATGGGTTAAGTGAGTTAGGGTTAGGGCGCGGGTTAGGTGAGTGTGCGATAGTGACAGACCTTAGGGCTAAGGTTTGGGTTAAGGTTAGTGCATAGATAGTTGTGTAAGTAAGGTTTAGTGTAGGTTTGTAAGGATTTTGGTGTGCTTGTGTTGTGTGTCTGTTTTTGGGAAAAGGTATTTGTTTTGTTTTGTTGATTGTGGGGATTGTGGTTTGCCGGGCATGTGAAGTTTCGTGCTTTTAAATGTCGGTCATCGCAGTTGTCGATCTTCCGGTCTCGGTGTTCTCGTCGTCGCTGTTTTGGTGTGTCGGTGTTTTCAAGTAGACATATATATATATATATATATATATATATATATATATATATATATATATCATCATCATCTTTCGGCAGTTCTCATAAGGGGTCTCCACAGCGGCTCATCTGTTTCCATTTCTTCCTATCCTCTGCTTCTTGCTCTGTCACACCAACCACCTGCATGTCCTCTCTCACTATATCCATAAACTTTATCTTAGGCCTTCCTCTTTTCCTGTTACATGGTAGCTTCATCCTTAGCATCTTTTTCCCAATATATTCAACATCCCTGCTCAGCACATGTCCAAACTAATGTAAACTTGCCTCTCTGGCTTTGTCTCCAAACCTTCCAACCTGGGCTGACCATCTAATATACTTATTCCTAATCCTGTCCACCCCCGTCACACCCCAGTGCAAATCTTAACATCTTTAACTCTGCCACATCCAGCTCTAACTCCTGCCTTTTTGTCAATGCCACTGTCTCCAACCCATATAACATAGCTGGTCTCACTACCCTCTTGTAGACCTTCCCTTTCACTCTTACTGGTACTCATCTGTCACAAATCACTCCTGACACTCTTCTCCACCCACTCCATCCTGCCTGCACTCTCTTCTTCACCTCTCTTCCACACTCACCATTACTCTGAACTATTGATCCCAAATATTTAAACTCATCTACCTTTGCCACCTCTACTCCTTGCATCCTCACCATTCCTCTATCCTCCCTCTCATTCACACACATATATTCTGTCTTAGTCCTGCTGACCTTCATTCCACTTTTCTCTAGAGCATATGTTCATCTCTCCATGGTCTCATCCACCTGTTCCCTACTCTCACTAGAGATCACAATGTCATCTGTAAACATCATAGTCCACGGGGACTCCTGTCTGATCTCGTCTGTCAACCTGTCCATCACCATTGCAAATAAGAAAGGGCTCAGAGCTGATCCTTGATGTAATCCCACCTCCACCTTAAACGCATCCGTCACTGCCACTGCAGACCTTACAGCTGTCACACTACCCTTGTAAATATCCTGTACCACTGTTACATACTTCCCTGACATTTCCGACTTCCTCATAAAATACCAAAACTCTGCTCTAGGCACCCTGTCATATGCTTTTTCTAAGTCTACAAAAATGCAGTGCAACTCCTTCTGACCTTCTCTGTATTTCTCCATTAACACTCTTAGAGTAAACATCGCATCTGTAGTGCTCTTTCCCAGCATGAAACCATACTGCTGATCACTAATCATCACGTCCCTTCTTAACCTAGCTTCCACTACTCTTTCCCATAACTTCATGCTGTGACTGATCAGTTTAATCCCACTATAGTTACTACAGCTCTGCACATCACCCTTATTCTTAAAAATCGGTACCAAAACACTTTTTCTCCATTCCTCAGGCATCCTCTCACTTTCCAAAATGTCATTAAACAATCTGGTTAAAAACTCCACTGCCATTTCACCTAAACACCTCCATGCTTCCACAGGTATGTTATCTGGACCAACAGCCTTTCCGCTCTTCATGCTCTTCATAGCTATCCTTACTTCCTCCTTGCTAATCCATTGCACTTCATGATTCACTATTCCCACATCATCCAACCTTCTCTCCCTCTCATTCTCTTTATTCATCAACCCCTCAAAGTACTCTTTCCATCTGCTCAATACATTCTCCTTGCTTTTCCTCATTATCCTTTATAACCTTTAACTGCTGCACTTCTTTCCTAGCTCTGTCCCTCTGTCTAGCCAATCAGTACAGGTCCTTTTCTCCCTCCTTAGTGTCCAACCTTTAATACAACTCTTCATATGCCTTATCCTTAGCCTCGCCACGCACCTCATCTCCTTATACTCCTGTCTACTTTCTTCATCTCTCTGACAATCCCACTTCTTCTTTGCCAATCTTTTTCTCTGTATACTCTCATGTATGTCCTCATTCCACCACCATGTCTCCTTGTCGTCCTTCCACTGTCTAGATGTCATACCAAGCACCTTTCTAGCCTTCTCCCTTACTAGCTCTGCTGTAGTTACCCAACTATTTGGTAACTCTTCACTGCCACCTAATGCCTGTCTTAACTCTTCCCTGAACTCCACCTCACAATTACCCTTTTTCAATTTCCACCATTTGATCCTTGGTGCTGACCTCACACTCCTCCTCCTTTTCTTGATCACCAACATTATCTTACAAACCACCATCCCATGCTGCCTAACTACACTTTCCACGGTCACCACTTTACAGTCTCCAATCTCCCTCAAACTGGCCCTCCTACATAAGATATAATCCAGCTGTGTGTATATTCCTCCACTCTTGTATGTCACCCTATGCTCCTCCCCCTTGTTAAAATACGTATTCACCACATCCATGTCCATTCTTTTCGCAAAATCCACTACCATCTGACCTTCTGCATTCCTTGTTTAACACCATACCTACCCATCACTTCCTCATCCCCTCTGTTTCCTTCACCAACATGCCCATTAAAATCTGTTCCAATCACCACTCTCTCACCCTTGGGTACAGTCATCACCACTTCATCCAACTCACTCCAAAATTTTTCTGTCTCGTCCATCGCACACCCAACTTGTGGAGCATATACACTAACAACATTCATCATTACACCATCAATTTCCAGCTTCATAAACATCACTCTATCCGATACTCTTTTCACCCCCAAAACACTCTTAGCATACTGTTCCTTCAGGATAACTCCTACGCCATTTCTCCTCCCATCCACACCATGATAAAACAATTTGAACCCACCTGTGATACACCTAGCCTTACTCCCCTTCCATCTGGTCTCTTGCACACCCAATATACCAACCTTCCTTCTGTCCATCATATCGGCTAGCTTTCTCCCTATACCAGTCATACTGCCAGCATTCAAAGTTCTGACCCTCACTACCACAGTCCTAGCTTTTCTTCTCTCTTCCTGCCTTCGGCCATGCCCTCCCCCTCCTCTCCTCCTTCGGCCAAGAGTAGCCCAATTTCTGCCAGCATCCTGTTTGCTAACAGTACTGGTGGTGGTTGTTGTTAACCCAGGCCTCAACTGATCCAGTATGTAAATAATTACTGGTGTCCACATGAATGATTTGGCCAAGTTTTATGTCGGATGCTCTTCCTGACGCAACCCTCCCCATTTATCCAGGCTTGGGACTAGCACAAAGAAATGTACTGGCTTGTGCATCCCCAGTGGCTGGGTTATGTTTGTATATATATATATATATATATATATATATATATATATATATATATATATATATATATATATATATATATATATATATATATATATATATATATATATATATATATATATATATATATATATATATATATATATATATATATATATATATATATATATATATATATATATATATATATATATGTATATATAAAACCATGTGGATTTATGGGATGTATGGCCTTAATCTCATTTATCTGTTGCTATGTTGGCTTAGTAGTTAACTACTGTGACTCTACTGTACAGGTTCCTGGGTTTGAGCCTTGTAGGGCCAGTTTATTTGTTACTGGGCAGAACATGGGCCATTGGATCCAGAGTGATTAAGGCACTTTAAAGTGGTTGTACACAGGTTTGCATGATGGTAAGCACTGCTAACCTCCGGTTACAGTTTCATTTATTTATTATTTATTTATTTCCAGTTTGATAACCGGGGGAAGTCCTGGGGGCCCGCCCGTTTCAGTGGAGGCCCGGGAGAAAGCTCCATGATAATACATTACACACAAAAACACAGCAGAACAGATCTAAACTAATACACACAAAAACACACTCTGTTCTAATAGCATAATACTTTAACAATTTCCAAACAAGAATGAGGTGCATTGGGCACTATACATAAGAAAAAGATATATTAGTGCAACTGTGAATGTTAGTAAAGTAGGAAAGGAAATGAAATTATAGATAGAGTTTGAATGCAAGAGCAGGAATGCATAGGAGAAATGAAGAAGAAGCACTCAGTTAGCTTCTACTTTGCTTAATCTGTGTGGGCAATGCTTACCCCCCCCCATGCAAACGCAATTGGACACGCTTACCACTGCTTATAAGCTTAGACCTGCTTACTTGTGCCTTATTCATTATGACACTAACACTTCACATATGCATTTCATGCAGTACTCCACTTCATATTTAATTGTTATTATGTAGGTTATACGGCAAAACAATGTAAAATTTTGTTCATATACAGATTTCCCGAGTAAAATTATTTGTGCTGCAGTGGGACTCGAACTGGGAATGCCTGTTCATTAGGCAGATGCTCTAACCACTCCAGTATTGCTGTGCTGCTTCATTTGCATATATATTCTTTGTTATCCTCTTCAGCCTTTTCAGCTGCTTTAACCATAGCTAGGCAATAGGCAAACCTGCGCACCTACGGTTAGCTGTACTCTTGGTTTTCAAAAAATTAATACAAGGGTTTCTTCATTTTATTTCAGTGTACTCTTGCAATTGAACACATGGGAACTGTTGGTGGAAATATGCCGACACCTATGAGTGGTTTTGCTAATTTATTTACACTTTCCTCTGTTCTTCTTTGCAGTGGTGTGTTTATTCTGACAGCTCTGCTCTCAGACACGCCCCCTGCACTCGTCCATGCTCAGTGTAGGATTTGGAGCTCCGGCGGCGCGCCTTCATTATTATGCATGGCGCGCTGCCATCTTCCTCTTAAACTGCCGCTTGCGTGCAGGACTAGTTTAGTCCTGCAAGGCAGATTAGTGAATCCGGGGGATTATGTTTAACAAAAGGGTACCTTCACTAAAAAAAGGATAGCCTGAATCTTCAGAAGTATTTTCTCTTGCATGTATTTGCATGAATATTGACAAGATACCAACTATATCCATGAACCATTTTTTTATTATTTGTTTCTTTATGAAGGTTGAGGTTGGCATAAATGTCAATGACAGCAGCAAGTTGAAATACATTTGGCCATTATTTCTTTCACTTTATTTGTGATCACACATAGGAAATGATCAGCACAGGGACAAAGGAAGCAATTTGTATATGAAAAACGAGCAATTATGTGATCACAGTGAAATTACCATTAATGTGAGTTTTTAGAAGTGGAGTGAGTGAGAGCAAAAGGTCAAAATACAATACTTTTATCATTCTTTCTTTCCTTTACATTCATCTCAGGCTAATATCAGAAGGGCCAACAAAAGGTCACTATATTTTTGTTAAGAGGAAGACAGGCTGTGTGTGAAAACACTCCAACATTATATAATCACTTCTGAATGGTCATTAATATGTTTTTTGGTGAGAAGCAGTGAATGTGTTGGTGAGTAACAAGTTAAAATACATTAGTGTGACCATTACAGGCTGGATTCATAAAGGTTACCACAAAGTGTGCGTTATGTGTACACTTTGTGTACTCTTTCTAAAGTCAAGACAATTCAGAAAAGCATACACTTTGTGGTAACCTTTATAAATCAAGCTTTATATTTTTTACTTTCTTCACAGTCAGATATCAAATATATATATATATATACAGAAAGTGGATCTGTTTCTGAGGCCTAGGCTGGTGTTTGAACTCAAATTATAATTATATGATCACTGTTATACAATCATTTTTATGGCCCATTGTGAGGGGACTAAATGTGAGAATTGCTGAAGTATTAACTCTAGCCATTAGATTTATGGGACATTTTCACATTTAAAGGTTGTGTACCCTCTCAGAAAGGGCACATTCCACTGTGACAGTACGGATGTAAAAAGCGCTGAAGCTACTATTGTATTTTAGAAATACATTGCAAAGACAATCCATTCTTTTGGCGTTCAAGCTGTTGCCTTATTTTTATAAGTTCACATCCTTTAATGCAATTTCTTTTGAATTCATTTGACAATATGCAAGCCCATCTTTACTTTCTCTCAGAGGGGTCAAACATGTAATAAATTTATTTGTTTAACATTTGTTTGCCAGGAAAGTCCAACTTGGAACAAAACCAATTTTCAGCGGAGGCCTGGGGAGAAATGCTCCAGACAAGTCTTTGTAACATGGGAGTAAACCAGAGTACCCAGAGAAAACCCACATGAATTCAGGGAGGACATGCAGACTCCACACAGAAGGCACTCCGGCCGAAAATTGAACCGGAGAACTTCTTGCTGTGAGGTGATAATGCTACCACTGCACCACTGCATTATTTTGCTTTTATGACATAACAACCAGAACATCTATTCATTTGTCCTTGAAAATATTTTCTAACACTGGTTCTTATAGTTAATAAACTGAAACTGGTTCATACAAACAATATTTTCATGACAACTAAAGACATGTAGGTATGTGAGTGCGTGAATGGGTGTGCCTTCTTTGAAGGTTGGGCATTGGGCTTGCAACTCGGCATCTTAAAAATCCACTACTAATCATTAGTGGACCGGAGTTCTGCTGTGGCGACACCTAATCGGGAAAAGCCGAAAGACAAACAATGTTTTTCATCACTGTTTCTTACAATCGATAAACTGAATTTATTAAAATTGTCATATGTTTTCATTCAGTTTTGGAGCTCAATGACTGAAGTTTGTATTAATAATAATTGATTCTGAAGTGTGTGACAGCAAAACAACAACTCTTCATTCTTAATATCATAGGTTCATAGGTAGGTACTAGTTTATTGGCCCTAGGGCCTATATAAGCCTAGCCAAACGGTACCCTGGCTTTTGCCACACAAGAAAATTATTTTCCTGTGTGCCTGTCAAGCAGAGCCACAGAAGTGATCCCCGGGGTGAATTTCCTATCTCCCATCCAATCGTCAAGATTTTTCTTGAAGAGTGCTAATGAGGAGCTTTGTTTGATATAGATAGGTAGTCTGTTCCAGAGTATGGGAAGTCTCTGAGAATCTATCCCTACAGCATGTTCTGTTTATTGTGGTGACAAGGTTTAGGTCCCTACCGTGTGTAGTTTGGTGGGATTGGGATTTCTTTACGTGGAGCATGTCCAACAGCTCTGGGTTTGACATAGCATTGTATGTTAGGCAGAAATCGCCTCTGAGTAGGCGATATGCGACAGAGTAAAGCTGGAGTTTTTTGAGATGGTCCATGTAGGGCATCTGTTTGAGGCCGGTAATCCTCTTTGTGAGGTATTTCTGTGTCCTTTCCAGTTGTTGTAGATGTCTTGTGAGGTACATACCAAAAGTGACGTTGTACTCTATAATGGGTCTAATGGGTGATGAGTAGAGGGGAACAATAACCTCTTTTTACCTGTATGAGAAACCTTTTGTGATGAGGTGTGCCACGTAGAATGATTTCCTGACTACTGTGGCGATGTGATTATTAAAGGAGAGACTACTGTCCACCTGTGTCCCAAGGTCTCTTATCACACTTTCGGTGTTAAGTAGACTACCACCTATGTGGTAGTTCATGGGATCAGAGTTTTTACCAAAAGGGATGACAATGCACTTTTTGCCATTGAGCTTGAGGCCATGGCTTTGACACCAGGCATCTGTCTCAGTGAGGCCCTTTTGTAGGATGTCCACATTGTTAGGAGATTTGATTATGGCTCCTAGTTTGCAGTCATCTGTGAACATTGTTAGCCAAAGACCTTCTGTGTTAGCCTGTACTTCAGAGAAGTAGATACCAAACAGGAGAGGACCTAGGACTGAACCCTGTGGTACTCCACTTGTCACTGTTCTGAAGTTGGATTTAGAGTCTGCTACTTTTACAGAAGTTAAACTTGGCATTGACACTTAAAACATGTTTTATTTTTTTTGGGGGGGCTTCACCTTGTACACCCTTGTACCTACTAACTGAAAGATTACTGTACCTGAAAATAATATGGATTCTCTTAAATAAGACATTGGCTGACCACTTTGTGATCAAAATGTTGGTGTTAATCACTACTGCCAATTGTTTTTGCCTACTAGCTGACCTTCAGTGGGTTGCACTACTCTTCATGAAATCATTGTGGTCATTTGAGCTTGAGATTCCTGTCAAGTGTTCTGAGAACATAATTTGCATCCCAGTGTGGAAAGAAGTTTAGTATTCTTTATCAGTCTGTCATTTTCAATCAATTGTTTTGAGCACTCAAAAAATTCTCTAGTGAAACTTATATAATCCGTTACTCTTATTTAAAAAGAGAGATATGCTTCAGTTAAATTATTTGGAATCAACAAAATTACTGTTTGTTAAAGCTCTGCCAAAACACATTTTTTCATGTATTTTGGTATCACGTCTAGCATGTAGAACTTAGGGTATACTCTAGTAAAAGTGAAGAAATTAATCTTTTATACACATTTGTCTTCTTTTGTAGTGCCAGGCCTTGGTAGGATAAAAAGAGCTTTCTCACTTAAAGGCAAAAGCATTTACAGTAGCAAGTAATAGTGTTGTGGTAACCCTGACGACGAAGTCTAACATACTCACAATAACAACATAGAAATGCCAGTGAAAATTCTTGTAAGTAATGTAAGTGGATGTGGAAGTTAGGGTTACCACCTGTCCCACTTTGAGAAGGACAGTCCTTCGTGGAAGTGCAGCATTTGGGAAAGTGTTGTGGAGGATGTTGAAATAACAGTGTGCTTATAATAGGGCAAAGGTGGTGAAACCTGAGGAAACTTCTCCAACCCTTTGACCTGCAGGTTCACACCAACCACTATTGCAGGTGTTAGCATAAGAAGCTCAACAAATGAAAAACAGCAGACTCTAAGAGCGTGATTGTAGCATAGTAATGCTGGTCCCCTTAAATTATACCTGTCTGCATGTTTTGTGATGTCCTGCCTTACATAGGAACCTCTGTGGATTCATTATCAAGAGTGACCAAGGAGTAGAGTGAAAGCTCTGACTGAAGTGAACCACTGAAAACAGCCAGAATCACTAAATAATACCAATCTGGAATAAGGTACGTATAGCACGAGTATTGGCCGGATCCAGGGTAATATTAATAAATAATAATAATACCCATTTGTTAACTGGATAGATCTACTGGACACATACTCCTTTTTCAGGGAAACCCAAGAGCCATGTCTGGTTAAGTGACTTGCTTAAGGTTGCATAGTAGGTGAATGAAGGCTGAGGGAATCAAACCCTGTACCACAGAAATGACAGCTCTCATCCTTAACCATCTGCACCTACCATCAGATTGCCAAGGTAGGAAGCAAGGCGTAACTGTTCTTGTATAAATAATTGACCATGTTGAGAAAGGGGCTGGGTAGTGAATGTAATGTCTGAGGAAACAAGGGACACCATAATTAAGCAGTTCACAAAGAAATTTTCTCAGAACAACTGCCTCACCATGGTATGGATGCTGATATAGTTTGTTTTCCAAGCATCATCAAATAGTTATAATTTGGTGCAAGACTCTGGTTGTTGACTTAGAGGCTAGCTGCTACAAAATGATAATAAAATACACTGTCTATTAAGGGCATTCTATTCATTGCCAACTTGAAAGAGGCCAATATAACGATTTTGTGATTCAAGCTGCTTAACTCATTCCCTCCAGTAAAGCTCTTTTTAGTGTGTACCTTTAACTCCCAGTGGGCGTGGCTTCAGCATTTATAAAATGAAGTTATCCCCTTATATTTTTAACAAATACCCATAGACAGAGGTGATATATCAATACAATTGTGTTTGCCATCATGTATGCTTCAAGATACATTTTTCTGATACCTTGTATGTAACATGGTTTTGGAATTATTAATGCAAATATGAACAGGCAATATTTGACGCCTAGAGGAGCAGTAGGAGGTAACTGCAGAAACGCCTGGAGACGTCACTCAGCTTAATAAGAAATGTAAATTCCCAACAGAAGAAAAAAGAAAGAAAGAAAGAAAGAAATATTCACATGAGGTAGAGAGAAAATGTGGTGTACATAAGGATTACCTACTGAATGCACTAATGCTACATAGTCTACTTTCATATAATCAGCGTCACAAAAGTGAATATTTGTTATGTTGAATTATCATATATTAAAAATGATGTGGATACATATAAGACTATCCTTGTACTCAGAATGTTGAAGCAATAATATTTGTTTTGCTGTACAGAGAGACAGTGTGACTGTAAAGAAACAATGCCATTTTTAAAAATATAATACTTGCAACTGTAAGTTTAACTGAACTACTACATGTAATATACATTTAAGAAACATAAAGTCAGAAACACAGTCCAGGGATTCATTAACAGTATGGCGACATCATGGCTGAGGCAACACTATGTACCTTCTTAGTGTGTCTGGCAGCATTGTTGATCACATATGCATGCAGCCAAGCCAGTTATCACAATGGGCATCCCCACTTGCAGTCACAGCACATGTTCATGGCTACATTGTGGTATCCACCTCATGACCACATTTAAAACAGTAAACAAGTGATTTTGCACGAGTAACCACAGTAGCCAAGGTGAGTGTGCACGCATATTTGTTTTGTGATTATATAAGCAACATCAGCTGCTAAACACAGAGAAATATGTGATCAATAGAGATGCAAGTAACACAGATAGGGGGATGGAGGAAGGGTCACTAATATAAGTCATAGAGAGGGTGTACATTAAGGAGCAAAGTGAGTTGTGTAACAAAAGATTACATAAAAAGGTTGTTGCCTTTTCGCGGTTAGGGGTCACCACAGCAGAACTCCAGTCTGCTAATGATTGGCAGTAGATTTTGATGAACACTGAGGTGCCAGCTCAATGCTCAACCAAGGCATGCCCATTTACACATGTCTTTTGAACACCCACCCAACTGCTGGGAGGACATACAGACACCACACAGAAGGCACTCCCCACACTCCAGCCAGGAATCAAACAGGGGAACCTCTTGCTGTGAGGCAACAATGCTACTGCTGCACCACCACAGCATATAGTACACCATGAAAAAAAAACTGTAAGACTCTACTGCCATTTTAAGGCAGTTTGAAGTATACACAGGAAATGTGGCATGTAAAAGTAACACAGTAATGTGCTGCAACAACACGTAATATACTTAATGACAACAATGGGGAGTGTTAGCCATGCAGCCATACTAAACCATCAAGGCAATTAAAATAAAAAGATGTTTGTCCTGAGGTGGATTAGTGCAGAAATGCAGTTCACACATCAGTGTATCCATATTGTAAAGTACAGATGAGATGCTGCAGACATCATACTAAAAGGGATCATAAAAATGCATACTTTTTGTTCCAAAACATTTTAGACTTTCCTGGTAAAAAAAAGCAAAAAAATAAATTATACATACATACATACATACCTGTGAAATGTATCACATGTGCAGGTGGACTGCAAAAAAATCAAGTAACAAACATCAAAGGAAAAGCCCCAGGACTCCTGCCCTACTATGTGTAAAACAGCCATCTTAGCAAGGTAGCCAGTGAAGCAGTCATGTTGTAAAATCCCTACAATACAATACACATGTGTGTCTTAATTCATGGATTAATGAAATAAGTCATTAATACCAGATATTTCCCAATGGGCCTTCTTGACACTTACAGAAGAATCCAGATAAATACATTCCCCCGGATACACAAATCCTCCGTGTAAGACTTAATAAGTCTTACTCAGAGGCTGCAGTTGAACGGTATGATGTCAGCGTGCCATGAATATGCATGAGGGCACGCTGACCCAACCGTAAGTCCTACATGGACTGTGTAAGAAAGCAGGGGGCGTGTCCAACTGCCGAGCAGTCTAAATGTCCACTCCCCTGCAAGTGTTTAAAATAAAAGGAAATAAACAAGAGCGAGTCCGCTCAAATGTCCCTGCACCCAACACCTCACTGCCTGATAATGTAACCCCCCATCACACATCTAAAATGCATATTCATAACATTTTTTTAAATAACCAAAATAGCTACCCGTATTTGCACGTGTGTGCGCGGGTGTGCCCATTGCTTAGCTACAGTTAGCAATTCTCACATGGAAGAGCATAAGAAAGAATGTTTATACAAATCCCACCAAATCGCAATAACATAATGGTAGAGCGTTTGCACAAAGAAGAAGCATTCACAGTTCGAGTCCCACCATTCCCTTTTGTATTTATTTTTTAAATCAGTATATGGAATAATACCCAACATATATGTTTAAACATAACTAAAAAGCAGTGAAATGGTCAATGTATCAGTGAATAAAATAAATATTTTAAAGGATCCCAATATAAAATTGCCCGCAGTTAAGCAGCGCTTCACCCAGTGCAATATAGTTGCCCATAGCTAACTCGCACTTTACCCAGCGCAATGTAGTTGCCCATAACTAAATCGCACTTTACCCAGTGGAAAATAGTTGCCTATAGCTAAATAGCACTTTACCTAGAGCAATCGTTTTGCACCAAGGTGTGTGCCGCACCAACCAGCGAGAATATTCAAAAACAGCCAATCACAGAAAAGTGCGGGAAATGCAGCATATTTAAGCCGCATAGGCGGGAATACTCGCCATAACTGATTGTAGCTCCCATCTGCAGTTAGAATGTCTGGTGCTGGAGAGGGAACACGCTTTCAAGCGCAATGCTGAGGCATTGAGGAGTCAAGATATATGGTTTGGCTCCTAGTCCATCGGCATGAGACTCGACTCCTGCAGGGCCAGTTCCAAGGAACAGAGTATAAGGCAGAGGCTTGGAACCAGTTGGCTCATGAACTCACCAGTGCCACAGGCGTCCCTCGGACTGGTGAGCAGGTCCGTCACCACCATGCAGACCTGAAGAGGCGGAAGCAGGACCTTCTGGACCAGTGGATCCAGGAGGCCCATCAAATGCGGGATGCCCCACTACTAAGTAGGTAGCCATGGAATGCAGTATGTAAGATAAGCTAATATAGTCTAAATAATGGATAGGTATGTCTCAATATCCCTTTATTTACTCCACAGCTGCAGGTGCTCACGCTATGAATCAGCAAGCCTATGCAGATAGGCTGCTAAGGCTGTGCCACCACGCAGGTTAGTAAATATTCTGCATGTATTGTTACATGATATATGTGAGTGAGCATGAGAAAAGTGTTTAAGCCCAATAATAGAGCAATAAAATGTTCTGATTAAATCCTCTGCATGTACTGTTATATAACAAACGTCAGTGAGCCAGAAATTGAGTGTACTAACCCACCAATCAAGGTAAAATAATTCTGGAATACTATTCCTGCATGTACTGTCATAACATATAAGTGAGCAGGCCTGAAAAAGAGTGTTGTAACCTATCAAGAAAGGTATAATATGTCCTGAATATGTCTTCCGTATGCACTGTAATAACAAGTAAAGGAGAGGGCCTGTAGAAAAGAGTGGGTAATGTAATTAATAAAGGTATAAAACTTGGAGTGTATCTGTGTCACTTACTTTGAAATGTTGTTGTACCCTTGCAATAATAAATAGTACTGTTGTATTAGGTGCTGTCAACCCACAGTTGTGCAGTCCCATAGGAAGTGGATGAAGGAAGTGGCAGTAGCTGTGAAGCATAAAACATTAATTCCCTGAATAAATCCTCTGCATGTACTGTACATATCATAAGTCAGATAGGCAGGAATACAGTGTAGTAATCCATGAATAAGGCAAAAACATGTCTGGAATACTATCTCTGCATGCAGTTTCATAGATAAAACGTGAGTGAGCCTGTAAAACAGTCTTGTAACCTATCAATAAAGGTATAACATGTCCTGAATAGGTCTACTGTATGCAGTGTAATGTCAAATACAGGAGAGAGCCTGTAGAAAAGAGATTTAATGTAAATAAGAAAGGTATAATACTTGCGGTGTGTATGTGCCAGTTACTCAGAAATGTTGTTGTACCCTTGCAGTGAAGAAATGTTACTCTGTTGTAGTAAGTGCTCACAACCCCCAGTAGTGTAGTCCCATATAAAGTGGATAAAGGAAGTGCCAGTAGCTGTGAAGTATGCAATAGTCCTAAACAGTTGTGAAATGGCTGACATGCATAGGTAAATCTGGCACACAAGTAGCCTGTCAAGTAGCCTGTCAAGGTGTTCCCCAGAAATGTTAGTGTGTTACCTGAAAAGTAGGGTTGTGTAGAAAACAAGTGAAAAAGTCATGTGAACACACCCAGATGTGCAGATAGATAAACAAGTCAATTTAATACAAGTATGTAGCAGTAAAATCTGCATCCTGGACAGTTACCATGTCAGATATAGGCCAGGTATATCATGAAGTAGCAAAACCCATAATGCAATCAAATGCATGTTGCCTAGTGTAAGAATACATGTAGGGGATATACACCTGCAGTCAATAGGAATGTTGTGTACAGTTAAAGTACTAATAAGATGTTAATAGAGGTTTCTTTTTACACCCTACTCCATGTGCTTAAACAATGCAATTCCACACCTCAATGGGTATGTCTAATCTCATAACATTTGTTGGGACATATGTCCTATTGTTATATAAAATCTGCACTTACTTTGATGCATGTCCCCTGTTGAAACACCACAATCTTGGTGGCCTGTTGCCACCAATCATCCCTGCATGCTGTTATAATGTCCACTGTCGTTCAATACATGCATGTGTTATGCTTGCTGTTCAACTGCTGTAACCCTGGTGTGTTGGGTCAATGGGAATATTACTGCATGCTGTTACAACTAACTTGGAATGCTGTTGTCTATGTTGTAATTAAACACACCTAATCACAGAACGTATGGGAAGGCCGGTCCCAGCGGACCCTCCTGTCCCACCTCAGCTGGCAGTTGCACCTGGCACCAGCAGGTCTGGTGCCCAGCCCGGGCCACCCTCCTCCGTAGGTCCTGTGCCATCTTTGAGTGGAAGTGCTGCAGGGGATGGGGCTCGCCCCCCCCTGCAAGTGTGGGCGGAGAAGGGCCTCCTGTCACCCTCCGAAGGGTCCGGGTTGTGGTGCGTAGGGAGATCCAGCATTTAGTCGTTGATCCCCTATGCCAGCTCGAGGTGATAGTGGTGTGACTCATGGGTGAGCCTGCCCCTCCTATGCAGCCCCCAGCACAGTGACTCTTGGGTCTGTGAAGGTCCAGTGGTGACTGCCCATGGGTGGGGATTTCAGTCCCACTGTTACCATCTGTGGGCTCATGGGCTTGCAATTTCCAAACATCCGTCCCCGTCAATTGTGTTTACCCACCCCATGTGTCATACTCCGCCCCTGTATGCATCTTGTTTCTCTTGTCTGTTTACTTTTACCTACCCAACCTACCTCCCCAAATATACCTCCTTCCTCTACCTCACTTTCCACTCTCCCCCTGAAAGAAACAAAAAACAAAAAGGGCAATCTGTACCCGAAAAAAAATTACGCCCCATACATAGTTTCCCATTTCGCACACATGTCCATTGGACATATACACTGATAATTCTAATTGGCAGTACAACAAACTATGTTGTCCTCACCCCTCTCTCAAGGGTGGAAGGTTTCAAATTTCACTCCAAATTTTCAACATATGCACAGCTGTTGCTGGTAAAGAAATGGGCAGTTATGGACCTTCCCTACACCCTTCCTACACATCCCAGCTGGTTTCCGTACTGTCTTTCCCTCTTTGTGCCCCCTTTTTCACCACTTTCCTATCTCCCCATTTTCTTTTCTTTCAAAGAAATTAGCGTGGGGGTTAGCGGGAGTAAGCACTTTTAAGCAGTAGTAAGATGGATTAAGTGAGTGTGCGCATGTGTGCACTTAGCTAAGCATAGTTAAGCGTCACGCAAACCCGTGCAAACCCACTTACTACTGCTTAAAAGTCCCTTAGTCACTCTATGGCAGGGCCCTTGTTCTGCTGAGCAGCAAAATAAAAAAACCTCTGCCAGTCTCAAACCCCAGACCATTGACACAATAGACTGCATGAATTACCACTAAGCCACAGCAGATATATACAAATAACCTGGTTCTGAAATAAATATATCATGCATTACAATGAGGGAATGTAAATGGAAATTAGGAATGGTATAACACAAACCCTTTTCTGTGGGTCTTTACCAGCAGTGGTTGTGGAATTGCATGACATGACTGTGAAAGGAGAACCAGCCATCCTAGCAGGGAATAATGTTACAGTAGCACCTTACAAACACCACACAGTATCAGACCAGGATAAATCCTGCCACAGGAATACAGTGCAATAACCACATTTGTATGGCAGTTAATTGTGTAAGTGAGAAAAAAGTACATACTCCCATGTATCCCGTGTTAGCATTTGGAGGGGTGCGTACATGTCTACACTGAGATGTGTGTACTGGAAGCAGCAACATGCAGTTACGAGTACAACATGCATATAACTGGCTACAACCCTAGCATCAGATAAGAGACATATACCAACCTTCAGACTGACAAAACGGTGTCCAGAGCAAACAAGAATGGGCCCCACATTTGAAATCTGAAAGGGCTACGCCTACCTAACCTAGCATTTTATAGCAGTGGGCTGCAATCACAGTGAGTAATGCAATCACCAAACAGCAGGCTGCATGCAATTACTGAATGGTGGGCAGCAATTGGTGCAAAGGCTGTCACATGCCCAAGTGCAGATACCTAGAAAAGCAGGCTGTACCTGCAGTCCACACATGCAATTATATCATTGCAGGTGATGTGAGATAGAGAGTGAGAGAGAGAGAGAGAGAGACATGGACACAGACTGTGACAGAGACAGAAGAGAGGGAGAAACAGAGGCCGAAGGTTAAATAGAGGGCAAAAATCCAAAACAAACCAGCAATAAAAAAGAAAAATACTAAACTGTAACACACAGAGCAGGGAAATACAAAGGTAAGGTATGTAACTCAAATGTATGTGTTGGCATGTTGTAGATGTTCCCGAAGAGTACTCTACACACTGCAAATCATTCATGCGTGGCAGCAGTATGTATCTATCTGTACCTGCACATGTGCATAGGGCAAGGGACATGCTGCAACTGTTAGTGAAGGGTGGACAGCTATCTGTCAGTGAATGTTGATATGTGCATATACCCATGTAGGTCGTAGTGTGTGGCCTAGAAGACAGCATGCAGTGCGCAGGAGTGGCCTTAGGTCAACTGGTGCCCTAGGCAAAAGGGCCCCATGGTGCCCCCTACCACACTTCCTGGTACCTCCATCCTTGTGTCCACATAAATAGTGGCAAAGCACCCCTGCTAGAGCGGCGCCCTAGGTGGCCGCCCAGTAGGCCTATGCCTAAGGCCAGCTATGGCAGTGTTGATATATGTCATGTGGTGGTTGAATGCTGTGGGACAGATTTGTCAGATCTAATGTGTTACAGACAGTGAGGCCTGCTAATGCTACACGGGCTGAGGACACCTACACGCATTCTGCACAACACTGTGCAATGTAATCACATACCTGTACATCCCACAACTCTCGCATAAGTGAGATTCCCACCATGAAAGGTGGACTGTACATGTGCCTATATGTACATCCATGTGTACAGCAATGGATGTGTACATGTATGTGTATAGATATGCATATATATAATATATAGATATATGTATATATATATATATATATATATATATATATATATATATATATAGATAGATATAGATATACATATAGAGTGAGAGAGAGAGAGAGACAGAGAGACACGGGGTCATATGTACTGCAACAGGTGTGTGGTGAACAAGGCATGGACTGTAGACAAGTGTTGATACTGCAGTGCCATTCCACCTTCCCAAAACAGTGTACCCATTAACTAACACATAGGCAGAGATCTACCTAACAGTGAAGGTGTGATAAGGGAACATGGGACACAGGTGGACAGTAGCCTCCACTTTGATGAAGACAGTACCACACACTACACCTGTAATCTGTCTGTGTGGTATGTGTCATGACAAATGGTGTGTCATCTATGGAAGTATAGGTTAGAGTTCTCCTCTACTCATCACAATGCCCTGTGTGGTATGTACTTCACATGACAACTACACCAGGTAAACAGGCCACAGACAGACCTCCCAAAGGGTAATACTGTCCGCAAACAGATGCCCTATGCAGACTGACTCACAAAACCACAACTACACTGTATTGCATACTGGCCACACAGAGGTGATCTCTGCCGGACATACAGAGGTATGTCACACCCATAGCTGGGTGACAACCACCATGGCAACATATCACAATCCCTTGAGGTTACACGCTCTAGGGCCCTAAACCTTGTCAGCTTACTAAATAGCACATGCTGGAAGGATAGGTTCCCATCTCAGACATATGCCATACACTGGAATAGCAATAGCAAACAAGGCTCCTCCTTAGCAGTTGTTATAAATACCCCTGATGATTGTGTGGGAGATTGTTAATACACCCCAGGAAACATATCTGTGGTTCAGGTTGGCAGGGGTAAGTGAAATCAAAGTATATGTGTGTCAAAGGCCAGGGTAGCATATGGCTAGGCTGCCGTAGGCCCTAGGGCCAATAGCATATTACCTACCTATGACACTATGCACTCACACATGTACTTAATGCAATAGCTGCTATGTGAGGTTGAATAAGTGTAACGCTGAATGTGTGCAAGGTTTGTAAATGTGTGATAGCTTAGTGTGATGTTGTATCTGACATGGTAGTTCCTATCCTAGCCGTGAGGACAGCAACTGATGTGTAATGTACTGTTAGGCAGACATAGTAGTATGGCATATAATGTGACGTAGTTCTCCGTTGACAAATGTGGTGTCTCATTACAGGCTAAAGCAATACATGCATGCTTAGTGAGTAGTACTGCTGGTGAATCCATCACCGATATGAACTGTAGTACTACCTCTAGCTGTAGGGCTAAACAGCACAGTATGGTGTGCGCTCACATTGCTTGGAAACACTGTCATGTGTGTTTCCTGTAGTCTGCACAGAGGACAGACTGCAGGCATAAGGGTGTGTAAGTAGTGGCACACAGCACCGTATGGTACACAGGTAATGCTCATCTGTGTTAGCATACAGTGGTGCGATGTATGTTTGCCTGATGTGTGTGTGATTATGCCTGTACAATGGCTGCAATCATATGTGTGTTACAGGTTAACATGTGTATCCAGCAACATATATAGTCTGTTACAGCAGTATGCCACCTATAGTAACAACTGGACACATCTGTTAGGCAGGGCTATGGCATCAATAACTAGAGTGTTTGATTGGTACTACTGTACCTGTACTTTACATCCATTGCAATGGATGACATCTCTGTTTGCACTTTGGTGTGATATACACCCCTGTTTTGAGGTTGTGCAATGTGTCACAAACAGTGTGTCGGGTACTGTTGTATAGTGGTGTGATATATAGAGTCTGCCAGGCAGTGTTAGTTAGCTGTGGCCTGAGAACCAATAAGTGTTATTGAACGTGTGTAACCACTGACAGACAATAGGATGGTATATATGTCAGTAAAGTGATATCTGTGGGTAAAGGTGTAAAGTGTGCCACAGGACACTCTCACACATATTGTTTATATCTTTTTCAGCCAGATCACCCACCAAAGCAACCCAGCTTACACAGCAAAAGAAGAAGAGGTGATAGTCAACAGCCTTTTGCAGCAGTACACTATGCTCTTCTCCAGAAGCAGCCAGCACCAGCAGGAGCGGACTGCACTGTGGCAGGAACTTGTTAGTCGGGTAAATGACATAGGCATGCATAACCGGACATATGAGCAGATACGCCATCATTGCAGTGATTTAATTAGACAAGTCCAGTGGCGTGCATCTGATATCCAAAGACAGCAGCATGCCACAGGTGGTGGGGTGGCCATTCATCCCCCCCTCACCAGAGCGGAGGAGCTGCTCCTAAGCATGGTGGCTCCTGGACAACAGCTACAGCAACCTCTGACATGTGTTGTAATGGAGGCCGGAGCCACCCAGCACATCCACGTGGAGCAAGCAGGTAATATGCCCTATCTGTAGACTACAGTTAACTGTATTGTTAGATTATGTGTACATGAAATGTGTACTGTGCGTTTAGCGGTTCCACTGCCTACTGTTGTGCAATATGGATAGTTTGTATAATATCCCTACTCCTGTGACTGTTGACTGTTGTTTTACTGCAGTTTAGCATACCCACTGTAGCAATGCCACAGTTGTGTCCACTGATGAACCCTCTCATATTCTCGTAGGTCCCTCTGGTGTGACGGCAGGGCAGCCGTTCCATGCTGGAGAGTTTGTTATACCGGCAATGTTGGTAATAAAATATGCATGTCATAGGTGAGGTGTAGGCCATGTACACGTAACACACCTATGCATAATGCATGCCATGCATGTTTGCTGTGAGACATTGCACAGCTCAGTAATGCCAGTAGCTGCCTCAATGACATGCAATACAAAGAGCATGACGCACAGTTGTGTCAACCCCGTACTGCACATTGGATAGGCATAGTTGTAACACCTGTACACAACATAAGACATTTATCACATGCAGTACACAAAGTCATGCTACATATGGCATAACCACACACCCGCTGTAAGGTCACACGTCAGTATCCCACATGTCATCCACACACACACATGATGTACCTCAGGGGTAGAGGCCTATCATGGGGCTGTGCAACACTCTTCAACACATAACACAGTCATGTTAGGCAATGCTCACTACTGGGCACCTCATACACCCATGTACAAAGTGGCCATGCAATAGTGAATGTATCCACGGCACTGCAGTCCAGGTACAGCATGCTAGGCGGTGGTCTGTCACACAGTTGTAGCCGTGAGTGACCACAAGATGCATGATGATGATGGCACATGGTACTACACCCCATCCAGTTACAGTGACCACAGTACTACACATAGCAGTCTTTGCTGTGCACCTCATTGTTCTGTGTGTGAAAACATATGCACCTATACACACCATGCATAGCATGTTGTGTGTGTGCTTACATATGCTAGTATACACATTTTGCACAACAGTCGCCATCTGTACAAAGAGTCACATATATGTCCTGGAATGCTATTGGGTGTATAGGTCACATGACACACACTGGGTATGTGTGGTGTTTAATGTTGCAGTTGTGTAGCATGCCATGTCATGGCTGGCAACAACATATCTGCAATATGTCCCACATGCACCATAACCACTGTGCAATGTCCATGTCGTGCATTGGGATTCCTTCACGTCTACATGCACCACTCATCCCATGTCTGTACATTGCATGCATTTGCAACACCTGTGCCCACTATTATGTGATATGGACACAGTCAATGTCATCAGACATGGCAATCTATGTGTCACACAGATGACATATGCAGCCATGGTATGTATACCATTGAGTGATGGTGCACATGACATTGCAGAGCAGATAATACTTGCACAGCAATGTTGTGTCCATGTACACATTGTGTTCCAGGGTGTAGCCAATCACTTAACAACTACACACATGCATCAAAGCCATGTATAATGTCATTAGATAGGGCTGTCTACACTTGCACTGCATGGTGTTGAGCAACACATGATCTGCCTGCTGACACGTGTGTGGTGACTGTTTGCCTTGTGATACTGTCACCCACCATCACCCACTATTGTGTATGTGTTGGATTGCTGGTGTGTGTGTGTATGTGCTGTGGTGAGCAGTGTATTTCTGTGCATGTGTGCATGTGTTCATGTGTTCATGTGTGCATGTGTTCATGTGTGCATGTGTGCATGTGTGCTAACATCATGTACAGATTGTAAAGTGCATTTCCTTTCTTTCTTCCACAGGTGCTGTGTTAGGCGTGGCTGAATGCAGCAGAGAACCTGATGTCACCACCACTAATAGTGGAGATGATGAGACATGTATTGTGGCACAGGAAAGTCTGACAGGGTCTGTCGTTGGTCCACCAATTGACAGTACACAGTGGTCAACCCCATCTATGTGCACACTCATACTGCTAATACATCCCTCGTCACCAATGGCCATAGCTGAGGGACAGCATACAGTTGGCATTGACCAGGAGAGTGTGGTACCTATGGCACATGCATCCCCTCACAGCAGCCATAGCCGGATTACCGGAATGGTACCACATAGGCGGATGTCCAGGGGTTCTCGGGGGAGCACCACTGGTCGTACTGCCCCTGTAGGTATCACAACCTCCAGTATGTTCCGGGCTGTAATGCAGGCACAGGCACGTATGGAATGGTACACCGGACAGGGACTAAGGGAGCAGAGGGCCCATTACACTGCTATCAATGACAGCATCCATGACCTTGCCAGTGCCATCTGAAATTACACCGAGGTCATTGATAGCTGTTGGAGGGAGACATTAGATGTCCTCCACAATGTGTTAGCCATGAGCCAGGACCATGCAGGAAGGATGAGAAGCCGACGCGGATGCATGCCAGCAACAGCATCAGCTGGCAGTCGTCGCGGACTTACCATGGATCACAGCCGCTCCCGTAGTGTCAGTACCAGCCCCAGCAATGCTGGGGCTGGCCTGTCCATTGACCATCCTAATAGACCACGTGCACGTGGTGCTGGCCAGTCCCAGCAGGGACATGGGTCCAGTCATCACACCTCTGCCTCTGATGATAGCACCCAGTCAGGGTTGGTACCCAATACTGCCCGTAGCAACCCTGCTAGGCACAGGTACAGTGTCCATGGCCGGAGACAGTGATCTGTAAGGCCTAGCAGGTACAGTCTGTGGCTGTCCCACAACCACCCGTATATGGCAGCCACATGGTGGAGTTGTGTGCATGCAGGCACACACACATTTACCATACAAATAGCGCTCACACATACACACACACACATTACATCAACATTGGCCCATGCAGTACTGTTGTCCCTCACACACACACACACACACACACACACACACACACACACACACACACACACACACACACACACACACACAGACATGCCGATAGGATGGATCAATGTCGGTCTCTGGCAAACCTACAACACACCCTGTGCATATGATGACACCTGTGCCACCTCCTGTCATCTGTCACATTGATTCAGGAATAGGCTAACATGGTTCTGATGCACAGGGTGACATTATAGCAGTGCAGCAATAGTAGCAAGTTGCCAACAGGAAGGTGTACTGATATCCTTGTAGGTATATCTGAGCAGGCATTATGCATCACAGCTCTGATAGTCATTATATCATTGTTTACACCAGTGTTAGGTCTGAGTATGTATTGTCCACCCATGTGCCACTTGGCTGAAGTGTATAGTGTTGCCAGCATGTGTTAGTGAGTGGACAGTACATGTGTGATGTGTGCATTACAAATTAGCAGGTGTACATCTGTGAACATGGTGTGTGCGCACTGTCTGCATGTACGTGCATAGTGGACACGTGGGATGTGCGACATACCCTGTTCTACACATTGTTAACATCTCATGGTATCTTTCGATGGCCAGTATGCATTTTACTACAGATATGTACTAACATGGGTACACATGTGTGTATGACATGGGTTGGCACTATGCTGTGGGTGATACCGTTGATATCTGTCAATGATCTACAGTCTGGCAGTATACACCACCTCAGCAGCATGACTATAACCAATCATTAGATGATGTCCTGACAAATGACTCACAGTTGTAGGGAACTCAGTAACAGTTGGATCCTTCCAGTACTATACTATAAGAGTAACTAATGGTATTGACTGCCACACGTTCCTGAAACCACACCTGTGTGGCATAAAGCCCTCTTCAGTACATGCAAAAATACTAGGGATATGTCCATCCACATCTGGAAATGCATGCATTGGCCTACACTGCATTCCCCGGATGGGACGCATATCCTACACAAGGGTATCATACAGACAGATACCTGTTGTCCAATACATGCTGTATAGCAGTACACCATCTATGGCATAGTCATCCACATTTACTATACATACTATCCCGACAGTACCACATAGGTGGTAGCCCTGAACATGTATGTTGGGTACCAATGTGTACAGACAGACACATGTTATGTAATCTGTCCCTTGGTATCCACATATCCATAGGTATTGTGGGGTCTCTCGGTGTTTCACATAACACATTAGGGGCCTGCATGCATATCCACAGGGCTGGTGCACACCTATCATGACTGTCCATTATTGCCAGTCATTGTTGTGTATGAACATGTCTGACATATACCCCAGAAATTACCCTCACTCACAGTACTCTATTGTACGTGTCATGGGTGTGTGTGGCAGGGATGTCCTTGGCCACGGATCACTACATTGGCCGGTCTTGACACAGACATACTTATGTGGTCTATGATCTGAGAAGCAGCGGCACAATCTGTCGAAGGTTACAAATGTATTCATGTAGTATGCAGGCTTCACACCTATGCTCTGATTGAGGTCACATGTACACAAATCTATTTGACACGCAGATACCCGATGTGTTCAATGCACATACTGTTTGAAACATATGTCATACCATAGTAAAAGCAAAATCCAAACTGCATTGACCACCTGAGGCAAACACACCTACCTAACTTGGTCAAGATACTAGAGAAAGACACATTAGCACAACGTGTTATTTGCTTTACTGAGAACATTTGTTTCCAAAGCTGTATTTGTAGGATGCTGACATCATCACACTTGGCAAAGAGGTATTCACCACTCCTAATGTATTTCCACAGTCTCCGAAAAAGGCCACTCCTCTCAAAGGAAGTCTTATATGCAGTCCGCATTCACAGGAGTCAAACCCCTACCTAGCTAAGTTATGATATTGGAAAAATACGCCTTAACATGGCACGCTATAAGCATTAGTGGGTGGTTTTCATTCTCCTTGAATATTTGTAGGATGCTGACATCATCAGAATTTCCAAAGAGGGATGTACCTCTTTTAAAATGTGTTTTCACAGTCTCCAAAAAGGCTATTTCTCTCAAAGGAAATCACACACATACCCCCCCCCCCACACACACACTTGGAGTTTGTAGAACTCAAACCCCTACCTGTCTATGTTATGACACTAATAAGATACGCATTAATACAACAACCTATTTGCTTTACTGGAAGCATTTATTTCCAAAGCTCTATTTGTAGGATGCTGACATCATCACACTTGGCAAAGAGGTATTCACCACTCCTAATGTATTTCCACAGTCTCCAAAAAAGGCCACTCCTCTCAAAGGCAGTCTTATACACACACATTCACAGGATTCAAAACCCTATCTAATGATGTTATGATACTGGAGAGATACACCTTAACACAGCACGCTATATGCATTACTGGGTGGTTTTTGTTCTCCTTGTATATTTGTAGGATGCTGTCATCATCAGACTTTCCGAAGAGGGGTGACGGACAATTACACTCACCTAATACAAGTGTATGAGGTGTGTTGTGTATGCCTAAGGGCAGTGACTGTGTGGCACAATGACTTTGTGAACTATGTGATGATATGTGTGTATGGTTTTGTGTTAGCAGTTGTTTGTGTGTCTGTTTTGGATGTCTCAACTGCTTAGGCAGAGTATATTTAGATGCTCCAAGTATGTCATTGTGTGTCATCATCAGAATTGTCCGTCACACTGACATCCCACTCACCAGGCTGAACAAGGTGAAGGTCACTTTGTGCTGTGTGTCTGGTGCCAGGATATGCTACATGACACATGCACTGTTGCCAGTCCACTGCAAGTACAAATATGACTCCATCATTGACCATTCTGGTGTGTAGACCCTCAGACATTCCTCCCTGGACTGCATGACAAGAGACATAGAGGGGCTCTCAGTCTCCAAAAAGGCTACTCCTCTCAAAGGAAATCACACACATACCCCCAACACACACACACACACACACTTGGAGTTTGCAAGACTCAAACCCCTACCTGCCTATGTTATGACACTAATGAGATATGCATTAACACAACAAGCGATTTGCTTTATTGGGCGCATTTATTTCCAAAGCTCTGTTTGTAGGATGCTGACATCATCACACTTGGCAAAGAGGTATTCACCACTCCTAATGTATTTCCACAGTCTCCAAAAAAGGCCACTCCTCTCAAAGGAAGTCTTACACACAGTCCGCATTCAAACCCCTACCTAACTAAGTTATGATATTGGAAAAATACGCCTTAACATGGCATGCTATAAGCATTAGTGGGTGGTTTTCATTCTCCTTGAATATTTGTAGGATGCTGACATCATCAGACTTTCCATAGAGGGATGTACCTCTTTTAAAATGTGTTTTCACAGTCTCCAAAAAGGCTACTTCTCTCAAAGGAAATCACACACATACACACCCCCCCACACACACACACACTTGGAGTTTGTAGAACTCAAACCCCTACCTGACTATGTTATGACACTAATAAGATACGCATTAACACAACAACCTATTTGCTTTACTGGAAGCATTTATTTCCAAAGCTCTATTTGTAGGATGCTGACATCATCACACTTGGCAAAGAGGTATTCACCACTCCTAATGTATTTCCACAGTCTCCAAAAAGGCCACTCCTCTCAAAGGCAGTCTTATACACACACATTCACAGCCAGCATTTGCAGGATTCAAAACCCTATCTAATGATGTTATGATACTGGAGAGATACACCTTAACACAGCACGCTATATGCATTACTGGGTGGTTTTTGTTCTCCTTGTATATTTGTAGGATGCTGACATCATCAGACTTTCTGAAGAGGGGTGTACCTCTTTTAAAATGTGTTTTCACAGTCTCCAAAAAGTGTGTACTCTCCAATCCAGCTGGTGCATATTGCAATTCTGACACATTGTTACAACTGCCTTATGCACACAGGTAACACTGTCCTCCTACCAACAAACTCAGATATCTGTGAGAGGTGCAACTGTATAGACAGACAGGAGGCTGAGCTCTCCCAAGCCATGACTGGCACAGTCTATCGGGTGGTGAAGGTAATCACACACACCACAAATACAGTCACACATGTACCTATGACAACAGCAAACCGTATACATTGACACACAATGACATACTTGGAGCATCTAAATATACTCTGCCTAAGCAGCTGAGACATCCAAAGCAGACACACAAACAACTGCTAACACAAAACCATACACACATATCATCACATAGTTCACAAAGTCATTGTGCCACACAGTCACTGCCCTTAGGCATACGCAACACACCTCATACACTTGTATTAGGTGAGTGTAATTGTCTGTCACACTGACATCCCACTCACCAGGCTGAACAAGGTGAAGGTCACTTTGTGCTGTGTGTCTGGTGCCAGGATATGCTACATGACACATGCACTGTTGCCAGTCCACTGCAAGTACAAATATGACTCCATCATTGACCATTCTGGTGTGTAGACCCTCAGACATTCCTCCCTGGACTACATGACAAGAGACATAGAGGGGCTCTCTGATCATGTAGCCCAGGACAGTATGACCCTGACTTTGTGTAGCATCTTACCCTCACCAAGTACTATGTCACAGTATACAGATGACATGATCACTTTTAACAGTTGCCTAACATATTGTTGTCATTCACAGGGGATCCAGTGTCTGTCGGCCTGGGATTACATGCTCAACATGCCATGTACATTCACTATGGACGCCATGCACCTGTCACCCCTAGGCTTTCACAGACTGCCTTAGGCTCTTGACACACACATAGTGGCTGTTTGAAGCAAGGGTCAGAAGACATAACCACAGCCATAGACATTACAGGGTACAGGAAACGGACAGTGATGGTGCTCAACAACTGATGTCTAACCCTCAGAATGCATGCACTCAGGACTCACATCAGTATGGAATCTGTCGATATATGTGCAATAACAAACACCTGGTTCAGGCTCACAAAAGCATAGCAGCACTAACAGGTTTTACATCATACCATGGTTTTCAGAAACAAGACTCGGACCGGACAACAACAATAGGGGGCGAATCCATATACATCATTCATACACACACCTCCAGGTTGGTAGCAGTGCACAAAGCATTGGGGAACGTACATGTGCAACTGAGAGTGGGCAAAACTGCATTTCAGTTTGTAGACTGTTACAGACCATACTCACAAACATGGGCACAGCAGTCGTTATTCCTGGGAACACTGGGGAATGTAAAGGTCTCACCAAACACCATTATATTGTGTGACTTTAAATACACAAACATTGACTGGGTATACTACTCAAGCAGTGACACCCTCGCACAACAGTTGCTAAGATTGTTACACTCAAATGCTAGGGCAGACCTGGTCACCACACCCACAGGGGGTTAAACATGTGGTACCTGATCATCACCCACATGAGGACTCTATCTTCCACAACAGAGGTATACCTGTAATTGTAAAGGTCGGAAAATACATTCATCTCACTAGACATACATATTCCATACACACACACATCCTACGTGATCTCAGTGACATACTTCTCATGAGCAAACATCACACTTGTACAAACTGAGACGGTATCCCTCAATGACCCTGGGACAGTGTTAATTACGGCTCAGACAACTTCATACTTTACAAGCACATTTTATGGACAACTGGAATTCATGGATCATGCTATCCCAGATAACTACAAGACTCACTCCTCCAAAGGCAGGGACCTGTCTACTGGACCACGGCCATTACTGAACTATACAGGGACAGGAGGAGGCTACTACATTATAGAGCACAATCACAATCTGGAAGGCATCACTGATCAGTACTATGGTATAGCTATGACCAGTTGTTGATTCATCTAAGGCCCACTTCTAACGGACACTTGCAACAGACACTATGGACAATCACAAGGCCTTATTTAGTTATGTCAGGGACCTGTGTGGGAACTCACAGATATGCTGTGAGTTACTGCATAATTACAAATGATGCAGTGAACCCACTGACATTGCGAACATCCTGGACAACAGGTTCAGTGGGAATGTTTCCCCACCATCCCCCGTGCAGTGCACATGTCCATCACAACAGGGTGTAGCCTTCCTGACATCACAGATGAACATGTGTGTGCTGCCCTTTCCATAGCAGACAACACAGCATCAGTGAGACTAGATAGTGTCCCAGACTGTGGCATACACGAGATTCATGACAAACTTCACACTCACATTATGTCACTGTTCAATATCACAGTTACTACAGGATTTGTACCCATGGAATGGTGTACAGCTACGGTGTACCCGCTCCACAGTGCTGGTGCCACAAGGGACCCTGGACATTATCACAATATATGCCTAACTATCCTGGTCTGCTATGCTATGGAGTGTATCATCATGGAACACATACACATACACATTGTGAACCTACAGACACTGGATTCTACACAATTTGGTGTTGTTGTGGGCATATCTTGCCTCTTGCAGATGTTTGATGTCCTTAAACAGTTAACAGGTCCATAGACATACACAGGGATGTCCACACAGCCTACCTGGAGCTCACACACCACTTCTATACAATACCCCACTTGGCCTTTACACATTAGATCACCGGATTCAATATCTACACATATGTCACAAGATTGATTGCTAACTGGGTAATGGATAGCACACACACATGGTCAGTATTGCAGGTGCCATGTCTGACTATACACCAGTTACACGTGGCATCCCACAGGGCTCAGTCCTGGGACCTCTCTTGTTCTGTATATATTTCTGATACATACTGGTTAACACAGGAGGAATATGGATGACCATGTTTGCAGATGACTGCAAACTGTGTGCCATATTCGACTCCACAGCTGGCACAAGCATCCTCAGAAAGGGTCGCACTGAGATGGATGACTGGTGCCAGAGCCATAGCCTACAGCTACCTTACTTTAGATGCATAGTCATCACCTTTGGTAGTAACATTGTGCACACAAATTACCACATAGGTGATGATACATCACATACAGTGTGTGTGGTTTGTGATTTGGGGACATGAATACTTAGTACTCTTGCCTTTGACATTCACGTTGCCAATGTTGTTGGACACACCTTCTATTTAGGCAACCTTATCCCATACAATTTTACATCCAGATCAGGTGGGGTCATTGTGACCCTGTAGTTATCTGGCACATGCTTGGATACAATGGCCCATTTCGGATGTACCTAAACCAACACCTGCAGCAATTGGAATGTACACAGATTTACATAACCAAGTGGATTTAGGGACTCACACAGATGGTATGCACAGTTTGGCTATGGTCACCCCAGCTCTCCTCAGTTGCTTACTGCCTACTTGGATGCGGTCTGTGCCTTTTGTTTGATGCCATGTCCATCACAGCATTGCTGGACAGGCTCCACATGAGGTTATCAAGGTCCCTTACAGCTACATGCTCCAGGGACAGGTACGTGAGCAATGATTTTAATAGGACATGCTGGAGGGGCATATTAACATCACAGAGGCTCCACTCACTTGGGAATGTGATCACAGTTCCACATATGCACAGACCCACACTCACCACCTACAGGTGACATCTTCACAGGTGGACGGGTGATTGTATGTTTAGCCCTGGCATATGTTATGGGTCCTTGCTAGACAGAGGCAGAATGAAATGAACATATGTGAGATATCTTGTGTGACCTACTATTGACAGGCACAGTCTACTGATCTAGCGTGATTGCAGAATACAAACACACTGTGGCTAGGCTTCTACATCGACTAGGGCAGATAGCCTAGTGTCAACCTCTGAACCTATGCTAATGTTCGGGATGTACATTGTTCAGTGATGGTACTGATTGCAGGTTTTGTTTCTTCTTTGCTTTACCATTCCTATGAACAACCTAGGTTTCTGCATAACATATTTGATTGTGACAGGATTTCACTATTTTATATTGTGTCTGTTGTCATATCACTGTGTGCACATGGTGGATTGGTGAATAGTGCGAGGTTTCTGGGTTGACACTTGCAACTGAAGGATATGTGTGGCCCACTGCTCTACTCAAACTTGACCTAAGTGTGTGAGCATGCCCAGTTCAGACTTTCAGTGTTTTGTTGCCTGACATTTGTCTCATAGTTTCAAGTGTGTGAGCTTGTCCAGTGTGACCTTGCAGTATGTTGCTGTCTGAGGTCCACTACGTTTGTTGATGTGTGTGAACATTACCAATATTAAAATTTATACTATATGTGTGTTGAATATCAGGTTCTATTATTACTGCAGGCCTCACCTTTGTGTCTTAACTCGACAGGGATTATGCTATGCCTGCAAGGTTACCATGAGATACTTAGCATTGACTTATCAACATTTTTTCATACAAGTTGACCATTGACATAGTGTCATGGTTTAGTGGTTCTGTACTCTGACTATAGTGCACTATATCCTGGGTTCGAGGAATGTCACTGCTTCATATTTTCATACATGCCAGAACAGACTGCTTCAAGAAAAGTGAAGCAAATATAAACTTGTTAACCTGCTTTTGATGAACTATACCCACATTTGACCAGACTTGCACAACATTGCTCAATATTGCCTAACATTGCTGGACAGTGCACAATATTGCTGAACATTGCCTGTAGTTGTGCTATTTAGTGTGTGCAATTTTGTTTACATATACTAAATAGTGGTGAGAGCTGTTTAGCAGTGCTTTATATTGCTTAACACATAGTAATCATGCCTCAGGTGGTGCTGCAGGGCTGCCTATGTCAGATGCACATTTTACACTCCCTATACATGTTTGTTAACAGGTAATGTCAAGTTAGGCATCGCTTTTACTGCATGTGTGAGTCGGAGAGAGGTATCATTTCCAGGGTTCCTACTGAGCCAGTGTATATGCTACGCATTGCCTCTTTGCCAAGGCCAAAGCATACTGGGCATGCCTCCTTCTGCCTACTGGGGCAGGCTCAAGTTGTTCCTCTTCTGAGTCATGCTCTGCCTGTGATGGCCTTGGCAATGGTGGGGGGCTGTTGTGCCCGGCCCTATGCTGCTCTTGCTGCAGCTGTTTTCGCAGGATCATATTGTGTAGCATAGCACATACCATGACAATTTGGTACATGTAGTTGGTGAGTACTGCAAGGCTCGACCAGATATGTTCAGGCACCGGAACCATGACTTGAGCAGCCCAAACACACGCTTGATTACATTTTGTGTTTGTGCATGTGCCTCATTATGGTGTTCCTGTCCAGGTGTGTGTGCATTTCTGATGGGTGTCATCAGCCACGGCTCGAGTGCATATCCAGCATCCCCCACTAGGTGACCATGACGGATGTCCCCATTGGCAAATGTCTGGTACAGCTGTGTCAAATGCCAGATATGGGAGTCATGGTAGCTTCCAGGGCAGCCAGCACACACATTCATTATTATGCCCTGGGCATCACACATGACCTGGCAGTTGATGGAGGGGTAACCCTTGTGGTTATAGTAGACCCTACCCTGCTCACTGGCTGGTGCTTTGATGCAAATGTGCGTGCAGTCTATTGCACACACTACC
Organism: Protopterus annectens; assembly: GCF_019279795.1. Taxonomy (NCBI): domain Eukaryota; kingdom Metazoa; phylum Chordata; order Ceratodontiformes; family Protopteridae; genus Protopterus; species Protopterus annectens. Next base: position 493,332,165 of record NC_056725.1, on the reverse strand, counting down.
TCAGAGTATTCCGCTATTTGCTGGAAGAGAAGCATATTGCTGGCCAATACCTCACAGGAATTGGGGAAATATACATGATCACCAACATGTGGTGCCATGGAATTCAGGAAATCCCCATCATATCGCCAGTTGGTCTCTGGAAGGTACCTGTTGCTAATATTCTTAGGCCAACACATACCTTGGTTTCCACTGGGATGGGTTCCCCTCTGTTGGTTCTGTGTGTGAGGCGTGGCCTGCACAGCTCAACAATTAGCTGCATGAGGTCTCTGTCCACTCTATAGCACTCCACTATCTCCAGCTTATGCAGCCCCTTGCAGGTTACCCTAGGCCTGTACACTCTTCTCTGTCTCCTCACTGTGGGTTGCTCAGCAGCATTTGAATTGTCACCACCCTCAGCATGTTGCATATGTCGCCTTATGACAGCAATGGCAGCCCTTAACATTTCTTTGTCTCAGTAAAGCTTTTTCAGTTTTCACTTCTATTAGCTTACTGCAGTGTTGCAGTGTGTCTGAGAAATACATACTGGAATGTTTTTTGCTGAGTTTTGAGTGTTGGGCTGGGCTAGTGTAATGCCTGTGTAATTGGCTGATTCTGATTGTCTTCACCTGCTAGCTCTGCTAGTACTCCCTGGTTAACTTCCTGCTATTTGTTGTGCTTCCTTTTCCCTTTCTGTTTTCACAGGGGGCAGCGCCACGCAAACAAGCGCAAACACGTGCACACCAGCTCACACTTGCGCACACATGCTTACATGGACTAAAACTTGCTTATTCCTGTTAAAACCCACACACACCAGAGCAAATGCACTTCCAACTGTTTACACAGCCTTACATATGCTTACTCAAGCCTACACGCACGCACACATGCTTACACGCATGCACACTGTCTTATTTGGGTTTACTGGCACGCACATGCGTGCATGTACACTCAGCAAGAAACTTTGATGTTATCCACAGCATACACCTTCGATTTCTTGACTTTACCTGGCCTACCTGTTGACACACCTCTTTCACTATTATGTAAATGTAAGCTGACACATGTCACTCTGCTCCAATAAGCTGCACTCCTTTCATACATACCCCCCTTGTGATGTCACCTATCATCTGCTCTGTTACTCCCCTTATCCTACTCCTACACTCCACTGACTGTGCTCATTTGCTATGTGAACTTGCGATTCACTATCATAACTCTCATTTGCATAGGATTGCCTACTAATGCTTAGTTACATCTCTTAGACTGAGCTTCCCCCCTTAGCAACCTCTACTCGGTGCCATTCCCTTGCATTGTAAATTCATTTTAGCTATGAAATCCACATTTGCAGATATTAATTATTAATTTTCTGCTTTTTAGGGTGCAGCACGTTTGTGCGGTGCTGCGCTATGGTTAAACCACGGAAATCGGGATAAAAAAAAAAGTTATTTTATTTTTAATTTGCAACGCTTCCCATTGCCAATGGACATATTTTTGGCCATTGGCATGCTTCCTCCTGTGAATGCATGCTTTTTTTCCAGCTGACACGGCTCTGTTTTGCTATTTGCAGAACCATACTCAAGTTATCAACTGAGTACATTTCTGCAAATAACACTACTCCTACTCCGACAGGTTCGGGTTTCCTGGATCACAATTTTACCTCATTTGTATGGCTTTCACCTGCAATTGAGGTAATTTACATATCCCAGCCCTGTCTGTGTAGGACTAGTTTGGAAAGCTCAGTTGCACTCCCCTGCCGGCTGTTCCTGGATCGCTCAGCAGACATGTTGGCTTGCTGGAGTCTTACTCTACTCTTAGACTCTGTGCAAGCCTTCATGAATCTGGCCCATTATGTTAGACATCACCAAATTTCCACACCGAATGTACAGAAATCATGACAGATTAGATTACAGTAAGGAGAATGTAACATTTGAAAGCACTAAAAGAGAAGCAGCCAAGAATGACAGTGATCCTCTACCTATGTCACTGGCATACTCTAGACATTTAGTAGTAGGGCATGTCACAAAAGAAGTGTTAGCAAAGTGAATGGAACAACATATGTCTAGGGAATAGAACAGATGTTATCCAGATGAACAAAATGCAACTCCCTGGGTTTGGACTCTTTGTTCATGGATATATTCATCAGAATAGAGGTTTAATAAGGCATGCTAACAGAATAATCATTAAAGGGGTAGCTGCAAAATATATTTTAGGTGAACAGAATATGAGTTCTCATGGTAAACAGAATGATGTACCTGGGCTTAAACTCCTGACTGTTCAAGGATAAATTCATCAGAATAGGGAATTACCAATGCATGCTAATGGAGTATTCTTGACAAAGGTAGTTGTTAACTACATTTTTGGGGAACAAAAAAAGCATGTTGCTAACTAAATATCAGGAGAACAGAAAAGGCATACTTCTCAATTGTCCAGATTTTTGTAAAATGTTCATATTCTTGTCTCATGTTTTTTGTTCTATTTCTCATACAATTGTGTTTTTTGGCAAATCTTTGGAAAATTCTTGAAGATTGAAGTCAGAAAATAATGACAGATACTTGGGTTTCAGACTTAATACCCTACATAAAATCCATGCTAATATGAAAACTGTTGTTCTATCAACTTTCTAAGTTTGTAAGAGAAATATTTGAAAATTGTTCCTATTTGTGGGCCTTTGTCCCCCATTATCTATGGCTGTGTCAGATTTCTTGCTCTAAGAGGTTGAGAGGTATGAAGAGGTGACATCGGGGTAAGTAAAATTCACACGTGGTCCAAACCTCTGACCTTTCATATTCATATTTCTAATTCATGGCCATGAGTAAGGTGCACCACAGAAGATGGTGTTCTGAAGAGGTCTGAATATACATAGACATGCTAAGTTAAAAATAATGATGTAGACCATACAACAAACAGAGAAAAAATACATGGTCCAGGTGGGGAGTGAAATCACTGCATGATTATAGACAGCCATGGGCTCTGTCAGATTAACATATTACATTTTACATGTATATAGCAATAACAACACATCTGTTTGCTAAGTGAGCATTGCATGTCAACAATTGGTTTTGTATACTACTACAAAAAACACCAGAATGGATGTGAACCACTGCCAGCTTAAATCATATTCCCTTAATTTATATACTAGGTACACCACAGTAATAGTTAGATAACAGTTGTCAGAAAGCACACATTTGGAGTGTGACAGCATTATGGAAGACTGAAAAATAAGCACTGTGAAACAGGCATCATTAATCAGTGGATCACAAGGCATAGCATTCCCTAGTGACAATTTTGTCATATCAGGAGTACATTGAACAGTGGAAGTTATTACAATTAAAATAATAAGTGTCCACCCATGCCTATATTAGTAATGCTTTCTTTTACACATAGAACCTGAGCTCATTCATATGATGGTCAGCATCTCTAAGAGGAAGAAGGCATTTTCATCAGTTTTTGCAGTAGGACTAGAACCGATACTTAGCAATGCTGCCCTCTGCTAAACATTGTTGCAATGAGACATACAGAAAATAAGTTACTAAACTTTGCTTGTTTAAAAACAACTACATCGCTTAGATCATAAAAGTCTTGCACCTGTAAAAGTGTCACAACCAAATAGAATTTCTCACACCATATATGTCACTAAACAATTCCTGCATGCCAGCAATTGCTTTTTACACAGAGTACACCACATTAGATTTGAACTCCTGCTTGCCTAGTTCACATCATTTTTTGCAGGACAAGAACCGATACAAGTCTTCAGCTCTGAAAAGAGATGCTGCCCTCTACTAATTGTTGCAATGAGACATAGAGAAAATAAATTACTAAACTGTGCTTGTTTAAAAAGGACTACATTTAGATCATGAATGTCTTGCACCTATGAAATGTCACAACCAAGTAGAATTTTTCATATCATATCTGTTCACTGAACCATTCGTGCATGCCACCAGACTGGATTTGACCTTTTGCTTGCCTAGTTCACATTCTTTTGACTTGTGCACTATCTACTAATGCCATAGAAGAAGTCATACAACAGTGTCAGGCAGCACACATTTGATGCAAATGAGCTTAGACTCAAGCGAAAAGAAGCAATTATTAGTATGTGTGTGTGTGTGTGAATGAATATGACCATGCTTAAAAGGGACAGCAGCACTTAGGAGATCAAAGGTCACCACCTATGAAAGTGTGGCAACCAAGCAGAATGCTTCACATAACATCTGTTCATGTTAAAGCAAACATGGGAGGGTTGTGGCTGACAAAGTTCGCAGATGACTGCAAACTAGGCGCCATAGTCGATACACCAGCGGACACATACATCCTACAAAAAGGCCTCACAGAAATGGACAACTGGTGCCGGAGTCACGGCCTTAAACTAAATGCCAAAAAATGTATAGTCATCCCCTTTGGGGAAAACAAAGTACCCACAAATTATCACATAGACAGCAACCCAGTGAGACTGGAATAAGTAATCAGAGACCTAGGGACCCAAGTTGACAGCGACCTCTCATTTGACACCCACGTTGCCAAAGTGGTTAGAAAAACATTCTACCTTGCACACCTCATCATGAAGGGATTCACATCCAGATCCAAGGATGTCATTGTACCCCTATACACCTCCCTAATCAGACCCATGATTGAGCACAATGCCCCATTTGGTATGTACCTCACCCGGCATTTGCAACAGCTGGAGAGACCAGAAAAGTACCTCACCAAGAGGATCAAGGGTCTCCAACATATGTCTTATTCTGCCAGACTAAAGAAACTTCAGCTCTATTCAATAGCATACCGCCTGCTCAGAGGTGATCTCTGCCTGACATACAAGGCCATGTCCAATCAGGATCTGATGGACATGCTACACCTCAAAAAATCCAAATCCATCAGGACCATGAGAGCTAAAGACTTAAACCTCGGCACAAGTATGAATAGGACATGCTAGAGGGATAGATTTATAACCCAGAGGCTTCCCATGCTTTGGAACAAGATCCCAGTTCGTATTAGGCAGTGCCCCTCACTGACTCTCTTCAAGAGAAATCTTGATGAGTGGATGGGAGATCCTAAGTTTACCCCAGGGGTCACATCTGTATCACTGCTAGACAGGGGCACAATAAACTAATTCTATTATATAAGGGGACCTTCATTGTGTCACTACTAGACAGAGGCACAGTATTCTAAATTTATTCTGTACATTTTTGTACCATTTCATGGGGTGGCAAAAGCCACATCACTATGGCTAGGCTTACAAATGCCCCAGGGCAGATAGCCTAGTACTAAACTATGAAACTATGAAACCCATTCTTGCATGTCATCAGTTGCTTTTTATATTCTAATACAATATATGTCACACTGGATTTGAACTCCTGTCTGTCCAACCCACATTCATTTGATTTATTTATTACTACTGATGTGCATGCAGAGCAGTTGTCAAAGCACACATCAGTGGAGTGTATGAGCAATGTTAAAGTACTCAATGGATGATAACACCCTAAATACCTGACTAACAGTCTGAACTTCACTTAACAGTGTATTGAAGCATAGAATCTCTTACAGTTAAGACAATTAGTGGCTACCCGTGCTTATATCATTATTGCTTCTTGTCGCTCATTGAGTCTAAGCTCACTTGCATCATGATTAGCATATGAATAGCATAACAGAAGGAGTTTTCTTCAATTTTTGCCATACGATGTGAACTGTCACTTATTATTCCTACATATGAATAATGATGTTGCTCAAATGGTAAACATACTAATAGTAATTTGTTTTGTGTTAAAACTCTGTTGTCCATCTGTGTGATGTGATAATCATGTTATTTCAGATTAAATGTCATGGTAGGGAGCAATACATATGTGTCCAAGAATTATGGAAAGTAAACAGTAATGGAATGGAAGTCATAGTGGAGTAAATGATATTCTCCTGCTTGATGCTGTGTCAGGTGAACACACCGATACTTTAATGTGTCTGACAAATCACAGATGATGGGAATGTTCCTAACAAAAGTAAAAAATATGATGACATAGGGACTGAGCAAGATGGTAGTGGGTGACAAATGCGTATAAAACATACTGGTGTGAATCCATGGAGCTCAGAGTGATATCCTTATACTTCTCAGCTGTCCAGATTTTCCCAGATTGTCCCGATTTTTACTTCATATTTTTGGTGTATTCTTCATAAAATTTGAGGTTTTCTGGCAAATCAGTAAGGCTTGAATTCATTAAATAATGACATTGAGTTTCAGACTGTATAGCCTTCAGAAAATGCATGGTAAAATAAAACCTTTTATTCTAGCAACGTTCTAAGTTTATAATAGCAATATTTAAAATGTGTTCCTATTTTTGGGCCTTTGTTCCCCCATTATTTATGGCTTTGTCCAGATTTCTTGTGCTGAGAGGTTGAGAGGTATGGATATCTTCCATATCAGTGATGTATCCAGTGCTGCCAGTAAGTCTTTGTATATGTGTTCATTGGTGAAACATAGCAGTTAAGTATATATTATTTGCAGACAGCTGTCAAGGAAAAATGTAAATTATGTCAATATTTCAGTCATTACTATCAGTCTGCAAATCTGATTTTAAGTTTACCTTTTGAATAGCAGACAATTTCAGAGTGAGAAGAAAAATTATGAGACAACATCCCGCCCTCAGTGTCATACAATACTGTACAAAGTGAACTATATATGGTTGTAGCCATGACAGCATTTAAAATAACAGAATCAACTTATATATTTTTTAATTCTCTCTGAATTGTTTACTAATGTGCACAGACGGCAAGAATACTGGCTCAAATTATGGGTATGTGTTATTGCATGTGTAGGGATGTTCCTTGTTTTTGCCATTGGATGAGAAATAGTAGGCTCTGTTGCTCTATGCCAAGTGTCAAGCAATGGATTAATAGCTATTTCTGATCATGAGCCATTAATACCCATGTGTGTGTATGTGTGTGTCATGTTGACCTCATTTTGGACCAGATTAAAGATGTAAAATGGGATGATAGGACACCGATGAAAACTGGAAGCAAGTAAAGAGCAGAACAGCAGGTGAGTAATTCAGGAATGATCAGGATGGATGTGAGATAGAACCATATCTCTCAACTAATACACAAGCTAATATATATCACAATAAATGAGCTTGCTAACTCACACTAGCCCGTAAAATTAAGTACAACTGAAATAAAAATGTCCAGGTAGCAAACAGAAATAAAGGAATTTTAATGAATAATGTTAAGTTCTTTTGTCTACGGAACACACAATGGACTTCTTCAGAATCATGTGTGTTACACAGACAACATTGCTTAACCTTATTCATTAAAGTTTCTTTATTTATATATATATATATATATATATATATATATATATATATATATATATATATGTGGACAGAGCCTGCCATTTCTCATCCTATGTATTCCTTTCTTGAGCATTTACTGCATATAAATGTACTGCTAGTCAATTTCACTTTTAATCCACTGAAGCAAATAACATATGATGCTATTTTCAAACCTATGTATAATCATTGTAAAATATTTTGCTCTTTACTGTTTCCCTTTTATAATGTATTTGTAACTATGCATGCAACTTATTATGCTTATCTAAGGTTTATACTGTCAGAATCTATTACATTTTTCTTTTGCTTTTTTTGGAGCTTTTCTCCCCAGACCTCAGCTGAAAATGGGCTATTAGCCCAGTCTGACCTTCCCGGTAAACAAATGTGAAATAAAATAAAATAAATAAGTAAGCACTGTAAATACTGTATCAGAGTAACATATGGCATGCTGTTTAATACACACATAGACGAAGCAGAGAGTTACGTATGATCTGTTATTTTATTTATTTATTTATTTATTTATTTATTTATTGGTGGGTGGGCAGGTGCCTTTTTTCTCTTTCTTTAGAAAGAGGAAAATTGGGGAAATAAGTCAAGTATGACAAGGATGTAAGAGTGGGAAGTTAAGTTGCAGGGTATGACAGATATGACTGACAGAGTTTGTAATAGACACAAGATGAAGGGGAAGCACCTAGTTTGGTGCAGGTTTCTGCAAGAGGACTATACCAGGTCTCATTACAAGGCTGAAGCCTGGGATAGGTTGGTCATGGCTGTCATCCAGGAAACGGATATCCTACATATGGGAAAACAGTCCCATCACCATTACAGTGAAATTAAGAGATGAAAGCATGGTCCCCTTTGCTGATTGGACAATGAAGTTTAGTTCCAGTTACCACCTCCGTAAATTAAGCGGAACATAAATCACTAATCCATACTACCTGATATTGCATGGCACCCTGCACAATTTTATTTTGCTCTCTGCCTTTGCAGCTCATGAAAAGATTAAAAGAAATCAGAAGACACATAGAAAGTAATTGGAGCACCTAAGAGAGTGCCGTAGACATACAGGTCAATTTTAAACATGTCTGTGTTTACATAGTAACAGTAAACATCTGCAATACTTACAAAGTACATTTATACATCAAGACAGCATCTACCATTACTGGCAATCACTTCTAAAAGTAACATGACTGTGCAAGCAAAGATTGTTGATTTGGCATAGTATTGCCAGCATAGCCAGAACAGTAGCTAATCATGTTATGTCTTTGGCAGGGAACATGCAGTGATGCATGTCAGTTAAATCCTAACCAGAACAGAAGGACAAGACTTTGATGTTAACTGGGTCTGTTTTTTGAATGTGATATTACTACAAGTAAGTCAACTGTAATGTGAATGCTGAATAGGTTAAAATAAGCTCTGTGTTATGATGGAAATCTTTTATATGTCATTTGCTGGAGTTGATGATTTACAAGTGAAAGATAAGGATGTCATGTAATCATTGTTGTATATCTTTTCTGCCACCCTCCTTGTCCACTATTTTTCATCATCATCATCATCATCATCATCATCATCATCATCATCATCTTCTTTCAGCTGTTCCCATTAGGGGTCACCACAGCAGATCATCTGTTTCCATTTCTTCCTGTCCTCTGCATCTTGCTCTGTCACACCAACCACCTGCATGTCCTCTCTCACCACATCCATAAACCTTATCTTAGGCCTTCCTCTTTTCTTGTTACCTGGTAGCTTCATCCTTAGCATCTTTTCCCCAATATACTCAGCATCCCTCCTCAGCACATGTCCAAACCAACGTAATCTTGCCTCTCTGGCTTTGTCTCCAAACCTTCCAACCCGGGCTGATCCTCTAATATACTTATTCCTAATCCTGTTCACCCTCGTCACACCCAGTGCAAATCTTAGCATCTTTAACTCTGCCACATCAAGCTCAAACTCCTGCCTTTTTGTCAGTGCCACTGTCTCCAACCCATATAACATAGCTGGTCTCACTACCCTCTTGTAGACCTTCTCTTTCAATCTTACTGGTACTCGTCTGTCACAAATCACTCCTGACACTCTTCTCCACCCACTCCATCCTGCCTGTACTGTCTTCTTCACCTCTCTTCCACACTCACCATTACTCTGAACTATTGATCCCAAGTATTTAAACTCATGCACCTTCGCCACCTCTACTCCTTGCATCCTCACCATTCCTCTATCCTCCCTCTCATTCACACACATATATTCTGTCTTAGTCCTGCTGACCTTCATTCCTCTTCTCTCTAGAGCATATCTCTATCTCTTCAGGGTCTCCTCCACCTGTTCCCTACTCTCTCTACAGATCACAATGCCATATGCAAACATCATAGTCCACGGGGACTCCTGTCTGATCTCGTCTGTCAACCTTCATACGTTATTAATTTGACAAAATGCCATCTGTTACAACCATTACAATAATTTTAACTTACAGTAACAAAGCAAAACAAAAGTAGACAGTAATATTCTATGCAGAGTAAATACTAATACTGTGCAAAGAGGATGATGGTGGTATCGGAATGTTATCATTTGCAGGAGTGGAGGAATGGATCCTCGTGTTAATTGTTATGTGCAGTAACAGTGTTATAATGGATGCTAGTTCAATTCACCAAAAGCCTGTAACTTTATAATTATGATGTGCTACTAGAATAAATGCAGACTGTGAATTCGCACTTCGGAACAGCAAAGAGTCTGCAAGCCAAAAAGTATCCTGAACGCTGTTTTATTAGTAAAAATAGACTTAGCATTTTCGCTACTCACCAAGAGAAGCTTCTTCAGAGAAAATGTTCAAAAAAGGCGCCAAAACCTTTTGAACATTTAAATACATGAACATGTTACATCACTTCCTGGTTACTACAAAATATAATAAAATGCCATAATTCTTTAAACAAAAACCTTCTTGGTAAACAAAAATTATAACAATTAAAATGTAATAATTGTTCACAAAGAGGCTGTACATCCCGGAAACTTGAAATATTTACAAAATTAAAAATAAAAACCACAAAAGGGGTAAATCTATGTAAGCATACCATAATAATAAAACAAAAATCAATATTTCCATAATATACTCGTAAAAACAGCACATCTAAAAGTGCAATTCAGATTGCATGACTCTATAAAAAAACAAATAAATGCTATTACAAATATTAATGTTGGGTAGATGGCAAAGGGAATAATCAACCCATCACCTCAAATAGGACTTATATTTCAATACTGGGGCTATATTACAGCTCTCATTTAACCCAGGGAGGTTGAAGGCATCTAATCTGAATTGCACTTTTATATGTGCTGTTTTTACGAGTATATTATGGAAATATTGATTTTTGTTTTATTATTATGGTATGCTTACACAGATTTACCCCTTTTGTGGTTTTTATTTTTAATTTTGTAAATATTTCAAGTTTCCGGGATGTACAGCCTCTTTGTGAACAATTATTACATTTTAATTGTTATAATTTTTGTTTACCAAGAAGGTTTTTGTTTAAAGAATTATGGCATTTTATTATATTTTGTAGTAACCAGGAAGTGATGTAACATGTTCATGTATTTAAATGTTCAAAAGGTTTTGGCGCCTTTTTTGAACATTTTCTCTGAAGAAGCTTCTCTTGGTGAGTAGCGAAAACGCTAAGTCTATTTTTACTAATAAAACAGCGTTCAGGATACTTTTTGGCTTGCAGACTCTTTGCTGTTCCGAAGTGCGAATTCACAGTCTGTTTTTATTTTTCTGGTGTCACACACTAGAATGAATGCGTTATTTTGTAGTACTTACAGTAATACAGTTATAAATGTGTGTCTCATGTTGTACTTACGATTCTCAATCACTGTAAATTATGCTCAGGAAAAATACGGTAACACTATTTTCACTACTTTGTTTATGTCTCTTCTCCCACATGATTTCTCTCTCTTTTTTATTTTTAATTTTCTCCATTTATGTTACTATTATATATACCAGCAAAGAGACCTGCACTGACTATTCTGGCATGGCCTGTCACCCTTTCCCTACATGTGGCAGTGGCAGTGTTACCTCCACGAGAAACCCAGCACATCAGGGATGCCTCACTCTTCATGCCCTACCTGCACTATCTGAAGCAGGTGGCTCTGCCGTGGATGATGGGGCACTAGTACCCACTAGGAGCAGAGCCAGTGAATGTGGCAATTATGTCACCCATCAAGAGCTGGAAGTGCTTATCAGGAATATTCTTGACTGGACGTACAACACCCACTTCACCCAAAGGGAAAGTATGCTCCAACATCTCGTTGAGGCACTTATTGCCTAGTGCTACCTGCATTTACAGAGACAGGGCCCAGTGGTGACTGTGTCCAGGGTGAGGACTGATTTCCCACTGTGTTTTTGCTGACAGGCTATGCATCACAGAAATATTTTTGTCTCCTTCTCACACCAGCCCTGTGCTCTAAATGAACATTACCTTCACTAGCCATAGGTCTCTCCTTTCAAGGTGTCATGAAACTGACACTGATTTGGTGCTCAGAACAAATGCAACAGATGCAAAAACATTAAATGGGGAAGATCACATTTGCCCAATAGATGAACAACAACATATAATTACTTACTTTGTTGTTCTGACTTTAGTAAAACTATAACGTGTGAAACATAGTGGCCATACTTCCATCTGTTTGCTGCTGAGATTACATACTCAAGTTCTGCAGGGGTTGAGGATGGAGGTTCTGCAGATTAAGATGGTTATTCACGGCATATCTATTGCATTTACATTGACAGCTGTAAGTTCCAGAGCATGCACACCTGGTAAGATTGATAAAAGAAATGCTTTGCACAGTCATCATAACCACTGCTTACACTGCCACAAATTACACACTAAGGGATTTGAACCCCTGTTTGTCACCTTGATGCTCTCTTACTATACTACCAAGACATGCCACACACTAAGTCTGATTGAAGTTCACATACAGCACACATTCAGAGGATTTTTGACAACTGTAAGGAAAATGGACCATGAGCAATGTTCAACAAACTGAAGGCATCTGAGTATACAAACATGAAGCATTAATTAACTAATTAATTAACTAATTAATTAATCGAAAATTATATATCACAAGTATGGTACAAGGACACATGGATGATGGTAGAGTACATATCATTATGTGAACCTGTGGTTATATCATTGCTTTCTGTATGTCATGCCTCGATGCTAACATCACTTATGAGATGGCCAACAAATTATAAGCACAGCTGATAGGTTTCTTTATAGTTTTCCTTGAGGTGGTGAATGTCTTTCATCCCTACCAACTTAAGTCTGTCACTGTTGCTTGATGCCAAATGTTGTACACCATTGGAGGCGCATCAAAGTCCTTTATGTAGGTGTGTGTCGTGCTTACTATGGGTTTGCTTCACTAAGCAGAGCATTATTAATGCATGCCACATGTCTTTCATGGGACGTGTCACTATTACACATTTCAGGTTATAACAGCAGTGGATAGTACTGCAAAAGTAATTTATAAGCTGGTATTCAAGCTCATGCATAGCTCAGTCATGGTGTAACAAACACAGCTTTACAGAGGTATGCCACTGAAGCTTTCAAAAAACTATGTGAAGAGGTGATCATTGTAATGGAGTACACATAAAAACTGGAAACAACATTATACATAAGCATTCCACCCTCCTTAGATCAGAATTGAGCATGTAGTATACTGAATTGGAGGTTTAACATCAGTAGTATTGAGCCATGGAAGCTGTTACAGAGAATGCAATTACCTTATGTTACCTTGCATTTTTTTATCAAATCTGCTTATTGGCATGCAACGGTGGTAAGCTCAGGTGCACAACTGATGGCAAAACCTTAGCACATACGCAAGAAATTTGTTTATTTTTACCATAGGACAAGAACTGCCATTGCTCTCTGCTCATCCATGGCCACCAGTGCTGCTCAATGCCAAGCATCGCGCAATAGGTCATTTAAAAAATAAAATATTGGTTGTATGTCACTTTTGAACCAATGTGTGTCTCATATTTAGGTATTTTGATCAGATGAGATACTGACAATGGATGGATATGAGCGAGAAAGAGGGAGAGGTAGAAGGGTAGGAAGCAGATGGTTGCACAGATGCTAGACTGTCAGTCTTATGATTCTCATGCTGTTATAGTAATAACATCCATTTGTTAACCTGGTATGCCCATTGGACAAACTTGGCCTCTTTTCATGGGGAACCTAAGCATTGTCTGTTGAAGTAACTTGCTCATGGTCACACAGTAGGCAAATGTGGACTGAGATATCCCAGTCAGTACAGCTCACAGCAATAGCCCTCTGCACCATAGCTGCTGTCAGATATGCAACATGGCAAACCTCAATCCCTGCTTTTCCTACTAAGAATATTAGGGTCAATACCAACTATAAGGTTTTATGGTTATTTATGTGTTTAGGGCTTGTATGGCTATTGTTGACAAGATTCGGTGTATAGAATGAGGAAAAACCAAATCACATTAATCACTGAACACATGATCAATATGTTAAACACCATATTGACACTTTTTCATGCAACTACAAGTTGCACTGAATTCTTCATATTGGCCAGTATAGACATTTTCAAATGTTATTTTGATGTATCCATAGCATTTATTACTATATAACGTAGTTATTATATAATACATATTTACAGCACTGCAATGTGTGATAGATCTTTGCAATGTGTAAGTTTCAGAAGAATGACTCTTTAACAACAAATAGGTATAACAGTAGTCCTAATGAGGTACATGTCCAATGTATAAGCCTGAATATCTCACAATAGTTTGAATCAGGAATTCTCTGCATGTTCTCAGATGTCAGCATGGTATTGTGTAGAACTCATAGGTTCATAGGTAGGTGCTAGGCTATCAGCCCAAGGGCCTACGTAAGCATAGCCGACAAGGTTCCCTGGCTTACACCACCCAAGAAAGTTATTTTCCTGTGCCACTGTTGAGCAGAGACACAGAAGTGATCCCCGGGGTGTATTTCCTATTTCCCATCCATTCATCAAGATTTTTCTTGAAGAGTGCAAATGAAGAACTTTGCTTGACATAGATGGATAGCCTGTTACAGAGTATGGGAAGTCACTGGGACAGGAATCTATCCCTCCAGCATGTCCTGTTTATTGTGGTGACAAGGTTTAGGTCCCTAGAGCATGTAGCTCAGAGGGATTGGGATTTCTTTAGGTGTGGCATGTCCAACAGCTCTGGGTTTGACATAACTTTATATGTTAGGCAGAGATCACCTTGGAGTAGGCAATATGCTACAGAGTAAAGCTGGAGTTTTTTGAGGCGGTCAGTGTAGGGCATTTGTTTGAGGCCAGTAATCCTCTTTGTGAGGTACTTATGTGGCCTTTCCAGCTGCAGCAGATGTCTTTCTTATGAGGTACATTCCAAAAGGGGTGTTGTACTCTATAATGGGTCTAATGAGTGTCGAGTAGAGGGGAACAATGACCTCTTTTTTCCTGGATGAGAACCCTTTTATGATGAGGTGTGCCACGTAGAAGGACTTTCTGACTACTGTGGTGATGTGACTATCAAAGGAGAAACTACTGTCCACCTGGGTCTCAAGGTCTGTTATCATGCCTTCAGTGTTAAGTAGATTGCTGCCTATGTGGTAGTTCATGGGTACAGAGTTTTTATCAAAGGGGGTGACACTGCCCTTTTTGGCATTGAGCTTGAGGCCATGGCTCTGACACCAGGCATCTGTCTCAATGAGGCCCTTCTGTAGGATGTCCACATCATTTGGGGACTTGACTATGGCTCCTAGTTTACAATCATCTGTGAACTTCATTAGCCAGAGGCCGTCTGTGTTAGCCTGTACTTCAGAGAAGTAAATACCAAACAGGAGAGGTCCCAGGATGGAACCCTGTGGTACTCCATTTGTCACTGCTTTGAGGTCAGATTTGGAGTCTGCAACTTTTACAGTGTGGGTTCTGTCAGTGAGCCAGTTGGCAACCCATCTTGTGACGTAGGGATTTATACCTAGTTTAGGGAGTTTATCTATATTTCCAGAATGGGGGATTATTTACTTATTTATTTATTTATTTATTTATTTACTTATTTATTTATTTATTCATTTTATAGATCATTTCAGATTACATACATATATATATTTTTCAATCATCAGTGCCATTTACAGTTGTTTTATAAGTTTTTATGATATTTGTTTAACATAATGATACATACAAAATTACTGTGGTTTGTTTCTTTAAAATACTGCTCTCTGATTAATGGGTTTAAATTGAATGTAATTAATACAATGGTATAAAACGTCTGATAGAACAATGGTAGTTACTCTGATGAAGTTTCCAGCATTGGAAATGAAAGCGCTTAATTTTTAATTTCACTTGTATTGTTAATAAACTATGTACGTGTTTTGAACTACCTGTGGACTGCAGAGTCTTTCGATACTATTATTCCAACTACAACGTTTGTGGGACAGCCTTTATTGGTTCCTGTACAACGGGGGAATTTTTGAATTACTAGAATGGGGGATGGTGTCGAAAGCCTTGGTGAGGTCAAGATAGGCTGTGTGAACCACTTTACCCTCATCAAAGGCTTTGGAGACTGCCTCAAAGAAGTCGATCAGGTTCAGGAGGCATGATCTGCCCTTCACAAACCCGAACTGGGTGGGATCCAGAGTTTGGAGTTTACCAATGTCTTTGCTTATGAGTTCCATGATGATATGTTCCATGGCCTTGCAGACCAGGCTCGTCAGGCTAATAGGTCGATAGTTCCCGGGATCAGTGGTGGCTCTCCCTTTGTGGAGTGGGTAACTGTTGCTGTGCACCATTCAGTGGGCACAAAGCCTGATGCAAGGCTATTATTGAACATGGTGCTTAAGTGGGGAGCTAGTTCGTTCTGAAGTTCGTGTAAAACACTACCTGGGATGTTGTCCGGTCCCATGGATGCTGTGTTATTGGCTTTAGAGAGTGCAGCTTTTACCTGCATTGTTGTAATTACAGGGACTCTGCATTCTTCCTGTATAGATATGGGCCCTTTAGGGGGTGAGAGGGGGGTAAAGTTAGCACTGAACCTATCTTCCAGGATGTTGGCAATATCAGTTTGTTCTGTAATTTTCTTGCCTTTGTGCTGTAACTCAGAGCAGATCTGGGTGTTGCCATCGAGATTTTTGACATAGCTATAGAATCCTTTGTGGTTGTCCTTGGAAATAGTGGTGATTTTGTTGTCATAGCTAGCTTTGGAGGATCTTATAAGGGATCTCAGCTTCTTGCTGAGGCTGACCACGGAGCTCCGCCACTCATGGGATTTTACTCTCTTTTGTAACAGTTTCTTCCTTCTGTTGTACAGTTTGTTTATGGTAGGGGATCACCAGATTGGCCTCCTTTTTTTGGAGGATAGCATCTTGATTCTGTTTGGGACAGCACGATCCATGCACTCGTGTAAGTGCTTATAGAGTGCATTTGTGTAGGATTCAGCAGTTGTAACTGTATTGTCCATCTGCATGGGTATCATGAAGTTCACCACTTCTGTCTTAAGAAGCATGAAGTTGGCTTTAGCGAAATATTTTATTGTGGTTTCCTTAATGGGGGGTGGGGGCAGGATGTGGATATCAAGGGTGATTAGCTTATGGTCAGATCGGATCAATGAGAAGTTGACTTCAGGTATGGAACACCAGTCACTCACATTGGCAATGACTAGGTCTAGGATATTGTTGCCCCTGGTGGGGGTGTGGATAAGTTGATCCAGGGCACTTGAGTTTATGAATTCCAGAAAGCGTCGAGCTAAGGAGTTGGTACACAAGTAGTTTTCCCAGATAATGGTGGGGTTGTTGAATTCGCCTATTATTAGTGTGTTTGGTTGAACCCTAATATTTTCCAGTACATCAAGAAAAGAGGAATGGGAATCCTGGGGCATGGTGGGGGATCTGTAGCAAGCAGCACAATGTTTACCTGGTTTGTTTGCTCCTGAAGTGCTGCTATTCTGAAATTATAATGAGTTCTAATTAGCTTACATATTATTGCCATAGGGTGAAACTAGACAAAATAAACACTACATAGAGCATGGATTATCATAGGTCTACTTTTGTATGACTCGGCTATTTTAGTGTACTTTTGTTCCATTAAGGCATGGATTAGACAACTGCTTTTGTGACTTATGTTATCATTTTTGTGTGCTTTGTAGTTGTAGATGATACATATGACTGTTTTAATTGTTATTTTCTCTATCTGACTTTTTTTACAAGCAGTCTGCATGTGTACATTGGCTACTCATGTGTAGTGGCCATCCTAGCTTCCAAATACACCAAACTTGCATATTGTGAACTTTATTTTGTCATGTGACACTGTAATGTTGCTTATTTTCAAACTGATGTACATGAGATAATTATAAGGATGGTGTATTGAGAAACTTTTGTGCATTTTGTGATTATTTTGTATGAGATGGTTTTGTGTTTGATGACATTACAGTCATGCAGATGTTATACTTTTGCTGATTTTGGATGGGTTAGGAGTAATGGCAACGTTTTGATTTCAGTCCCTATCGGATTACCAAAGTTTTGAAACTTTGAACATCATGCCGAGACCATATGAGCGAAGTTTTGAAACTTCGAATGTTTTGAATGGAGATCGCCGTACAGCGCGGAACAGGAAATTTACCATTTTCCTCACTGTAGAGCAATCTTGCAGTTGGCATATTTAATTAGTTAATTTAAAAAAAACATGTATTTTTTATTGCAGTTTCAAAGTTTCAAAACTTTGATCATATGGTCTTGGCTGTATGATGCTCAAACTTTTGAAACTTTGGTAATCTGATATGGACCCCTGAGTTTATATAAATAAATATTTTTATGTGTGTGTGTGTGTGTGTGTGTGTCTGTGTGTGTGCGTGTGTGTGTGTGTGTGTGTGTGTGTGTGTGTGTGTGTGTGTGTGTGTGTGTGTGTGTGTGTGTGCGCGCGCATGTTTGCATTTGTTTTTATTGGTAGGTACACCTACGTTGCTGTCAGTCCCTTGTCTTATAATGCTATAAGTAGCATTCTTATATATGCGATTGTGAGTACTAGCCGTGTAGAACCGTGGCTGCTAGTTTTAGTGTTTTCCACAATAACAAGAATATGAGTCAGAAATGATCAGCTGCAGCTAGATCAAGCCATGAGCCTCAGTTGTTGAGGCTGAGAATGATGTGCTTCTACAGGCCCTCCATCTCCATGACAGACAGCTCATTGCTTTGCAGTTATCCAACAAGCCCTTCTGTGACCGTGTCTAGCAGCAAGTTGTTCAGAATGTGAATACTGTTTGTTGCTGGGGCTGAAACTATGGTATGGTATGGTATGGTATGGTATGGTATGGTATGGTATGGTGTGGTGTGGTGTGGTGTGATATGGTATGGTATGATACGGTGTGGTTTGGTGTGATATGGTATGGTATGATATGGTATGCCACTTACAGAGACAGAGGAATTCCTAGCCTGTCTCATGGCCAGTGCCACCATTGAAGGGTTCCATACTGCTGTGCTGAATGTGGGGCAGATTCGGACAGGCCCCTCCCTTTTGGTATGTCCCCCATTTACAGCATTTAGTCACATCACTTATTTATAATACCTATCTCACCTATTCTAGATAGGTGCATCAGGGACTGAGTTGCACCAAACACCTGTACAAGGTATGGCCATAGTTGATTTTTGCTATCTTTCATTATTGCTGTCATGATATCTCTTGTATGCATAGTTGTGGTGGTTAGGCAAAGTTATACTGGAAATCTTTTGTTTTGCTGTGTTCAAAGTTGATGTACCGTCTGGCACCAACACTATGGCAATGCTTTGCTGTGAATAATTTCTCTTACTCCAAGGATAATGACCAGTATTTTTCTTTGCAGTAACTAAGCTTTTGAAGAAAAAGTGAAATAAATAATATTGTTCAAAAGCACAACAACATACTACTTGAATAGATGGTATCATTCATTGTGAGTGTGCATGCTTCGTAATTATATAATTTTAGAAGTTAATAGCTGCAGAATTTTGAGACTCAGCATTTAGAAACTGAAGAATTACAAAAATCAAGAATCACAAAATTGCAAAAATAGTTCACAAAGTTGCAAAGATACTTTTGCATGGGACTTTACTCTGTACCTATTCCTGCATAACGTTATATACAAACATTGAGCTAAACCTGCCTCAGGAAGAAAATGAGTAATTGGCCTTGCTGCCAACCCAAACTTCCCCTTACTTCAAGGTACTGAATATGTTGTTATTGTGCTGTAGGCAGCTCAGGCCACCACCACAACCAGTATTACAGATGGCAAACATTCTGGGATTGACAATGTTTGTACATTTATATACAATGTTTACAAGAAACCATTATGGTAAAGTAATCTTGTTATTTTGATGTTTTGCATACAGTGTTTTGTATATTCTAATGTTTCACTTTCAACCTGTATTTTATCATTCATGCATTTATTAGGTAAGCATAATTCCATGAATCCTGTTCAATCATATAAGCAAGGCATGAAAAAAGTTTTCAATGGGCAACATCAAATAATAAAAATGGATAGATGAGGTATGATGTGTAAAACTGTTGCAAAAGAACATTTTAACTTAAATATGTTCAGTGCTTTTACATCAACAGACACAGTAAGACTTATTCAAAATGTTTCTTTTAATAAATGCCGGGGTCCACAGAAAATTTCTGTATGCCTGAACACTGCTAAATTTTGAGAGGGGGGGGGGTCACTTTAGGAAGAGCTGCATAGCTAAGTAAACATGTGGTAGGCATTGATTAATGCTCACAGGCTAACTAAAGGACTGTATAAATAAAGAGAGGAGCACTGCTAATGACAGATACAGCACTAGACTGCCCAATGGCTGGAGCAGTGTTACGGTACAGTGCATGACCAATATGAGGTATGCCACAAGGAAGGCAAGGTAGTAAGGCCAAGTTAATAAGTGCATATGCATGCAATGCAGTGCTGTATGGCTACAGTTCACGCCCCTCCAGCACAAGGCAGGCACAAGACAGGCAGCATAGTGGCTCTCGGGTAGACTAATGGGAGTGTACACAACAAAGTGGCAACCTTGTTTGTCATGAAAATAGGAAGGAAATGGGTGCAGAGGAAAGTTGTACAGGGGAACACATCCTATAGGGAGAAACACTCAAGGGTAATCATAAAGTATGAAAGATGGGGGAAGGAAGGAAGGGTGATTTTGTAGTGAGAAAGTGTCCATTTCATATAAAGAAAAAAAAGAGTGGTTGCGGAAGATAATGAAGGAAGGATGTGGATAGAACACAGGATGAATTGCAGGTACTAGGGACTACAGACAAGTATAAAACACTCACAGACAGATAGACACACCAAAGGTTGGGATGACAATGGGTGGACACAGACATACATAGCGTAGACAATAAAAAAAGAATGGAGAATGACACAAACTGATGGCAAAACAACAGGATAGGGACAGGGTAAGTTCTTGACATGGTCAGATACCAGGCCAGTCTAGAGGGCAACAAACTCAGACATCTGAATAGCTGATGTTATGGGCTGGTTACTCATCTGGGGGTCCAGTAGATGGACCTGATAATTATTAAACTCTACAAGCTACATCAAAAGGCTCTGCATATTGCTATGGTGAGCACCCAGTTGCTGCTGCACTGCAGTCCCTACCAACTTCTGCAAATAATACTGTAAGGTCAGGGCAGACCATCTGGGCCTTGCAATCCTCCTGAGAAGCAGCCAGTGAACCTTCCAGTTCACCACCAGCAATGGAGCTATCATTCCTCTGCTGACACACAGCCCTAGATGCCACTGGTGGTCAAGTGTTGCAGGTTTCAGCTGGCATAGACTGAGGTGAGCTTGGCCTTACTTTTTCCTCCTCCTCTGCAAATGGATCTTAAAAACTATTATACAATGAAAAAAAGGGATTATACACATATGGCAGTAACATAGGTGCAGCTGTACAGTGGACTGGCACAGTCATCCAGCCTTCTGAGACACAGATCCATTTGCAAATAATATTCCTCTGCTGCTGGAAAGCAAACTATGCCCTTCAAAGCATACACATAAAAGAAATAATATAACAGATGGCAGTAGTACAGGGGATAATGCTTTCCTTACATTTCTGGTTGTCTGTACCTAATCTCTGCATTCCACTCTCATCGCAGGTATGTTTGGTACCAGTTCAGGTCACTTTTCTAATGCTAGCACTAATTAACAGAAAGGGTGATGCCAGTGGTATTACTCAACATCCTAACAAGCTTCTGCCAGGCAACCACCTTCTGGAAGAGCCTATCAGCTCACCCTATGAGGATCTCCTGAAAAGTCTATGCAGGTAGAACAAGAATATCTTCCTCTCCTTGGCATGTCATGCTAGACCTTATTTATTCTATATTACTTAAAATTACCATTGTCACTCACTTGGGTCAACTTGAAGATTAAAATGGTAGCTCCATCCATAGCTAGGGTAGGGCAAAGGGGACAGCCGCCCCAGGCACAAAGTGTTAGGGGGCAGATTATGAATTATTTCTTATTCCATGTTGATGTGATGCAAAAGACATAATGCTCCTTGGAAAAGAGTTTTTTTTTTATTGCTCCTCATGTCAATACAATGTGAGGGAATGACCAAGATGACATGACTCTCCTCCTCCAAGGAGCACCAAACTGAGGAGTGGCAGCGGGCGCTCAGGCTCAGGCTCCAACCACTTGGATGTGCATTTGTAGATCATGTGTCACACAATGTAGTACTGTACCATGGCACTATTGTAACAGCCTATAATGGCACTGTGGTGCTAGAACTGATTGCAGTGCCACATTGTGGCATATATGCATGACATATGCATGAGCATAAAGGTCGAATGCCTCATGGTCACTATGACATGGGCAGCTACCCCTAGCATTTTTATATAGCTGAATGAATACCCTCTTCTTAGGTAATAAATACATATAAAAGCTATGTACTTGTACAGAGATTACCCATGTTTCCATGCAATAGAAACATACAGAGTGCAGATTTTTACACAACTTAAATATAACTTTACAAATTACTTTGACATTGCAATTCTTCCCTCCACATGAAACTCAAGAAAGTCCTCTGGAGGTGTTGCTCAAAAAATGAGCTTGAGATGAAGGTATACTCTTAATTCTCTATCCAATTCCCCTTCTTGCATACCATCTGTGTTAACATTAGCAGTATCTGCTCAAATCTACACAGTGATATTATAGGACTGCAAGGCTAAATTCCATCTAAGAAATTTTCTCTTCTGCCCACTTGACCTATGTAAGCACTTTAGAGAGTTGCAGTCTGAAATCACTGTGAAATTTTTGCATTGCCCTGTCACTCCCTCTATGGCTGCCTAGAATTCCTCTCTAGGTTGAAATCTACAGCTCAGGCACATAATAGAGTGCCATTCTCCTTCTGAGGAACACTAGCTAAGTACTACTACCCCCACCCTATAATTACAAGCATCGATTTGCATAAGGGATTCTTGACTATATTCAGAACTGGTTAGTACAGGGAGTTGACTGAAGCTATCTTTGAGTGTTTGAAACAACTGCTCACAGACTGGAGGCCAGGCCATCTTATATGGTCTGTTTTTCTTGGTAAGATCTCTAAGGGGAGTGGCTGTCATACTATAGTGGGGGATGAACTTCTTATAATTTCCTTTATGTCTAGGAATGTGCTTACTTGTTTCTTGGTAGTAGGGGTGGGCCATGTACCAATAGCTTCAACCTTAGCCAGTTCTGGCATTATTTTACTACTGCCCACTCTATGGCTTAAGATACCACCCCCTGGAGACCTGTTGGACTTAATAATCAGTGCTGCTCTTTTCAGGTGGCCCAACATCTTCCTGAGATTCAACATGTTCTGCCTATGAATAGCTGTAGATGGTAATGTCATCAGGATAAGAAAGGCCATAGTCTCCAGCTAGGATGCAATACACCAGCCTTTGGAAAGTGGCTGAAACAGTTTCATTCCAAAGAGCATCTTAATAAAGCTGTATAACCCAAATGGGTTTAGGAATGCTGATGTCTCCCAAACTGCAGATATTAAGGATACTTGCCAGTAACCCTTAGTCAAGTCAGTAGTGGTTAGATATTTAGCCTCCACTGAGCTGCATTAAAGCTTTAGTATGGAGTAAGCATCTGGCTCTATGTGAATGTTCTGCATTCTGTTGTTCACACACAATCTGGTGCTGCCATTTTTCTTTGACACCAACACTACTGGTGATGTCGAATGACTATTGTACTCTTGGATTACTCCCATTTCCAACATCCTCTGTAGTTTCTCTCTCAAGGTTTGCCTAACTCTTTCAGGCACATTGTAAGTGACTTGTTTGCTGGACCACTGGAGTTCTGCATCCACAAGATGTTCAACAGGCTACCAGCAAACATTTCTCCAAATGCCTGTAGTACTGCTTGTATTTCCCAAACCTTAGTAAGAAATAGCTGCTGTGAGAGGGTTGCCTTATCATCCAGAATGTTAGCATGGAGATCAAATCCAAGATCTCACTCCAGGTCCTCTTGGAACCCACTTCAGATACTGAGTACTAGAGCCTCTCTGCCATGACAGGAATTTATAATACCAACACAGTAGAGTCTGTGCTAGTGCCTCCTACCTGAAAACTCTGCCATGCAGTTAACATCACTCACCCTTTTCATAATGATGAAAGGACTGCCCAGGCTGCCTGTGGCTTGTTGTATCTAATGAAAATAGTTATCATCACGTGCTGCCAGACAGAATGCTAGATGACTCTGGCTGCCATTTTTGGTATATGATAAGGACAAAGAAAAAGCATTACAGTAGTGCTGCCAAGTAGAGACCCCCTTTGGGGTATTACTGTATTGAGATGGTGTGTGCATTCTGAGGACATCTGATCTACACAGCTAGAAAACTGTGGATGTCACCACAGAATAGTATGTGGCTTATAAAATCATAATGTGAAGTATGGGAGTATGACCATCATGTAGTCTGCTTATGATGAATTATGTCTATATGTTCATAGGTTCATATATGTGCACTTGGCTAATGACCACTAAGGCCTTTTTAAGCAT
The DNA here is from genome assembly GCF_019279795.1 of Protopterus annectens. NCBI lineage: Eukaryota > Metazoa > Chordata > Ceratodontiformes > Protopteridae > Protopterus > Protopterus annectens. Next base: position 493,307,874 of record NC_056725.1, on the reverse strand, counting down.
AGGCATGTGTCCAAAATCTCTGACAAATTCTGGTACCCTTGATAAGTGTGTGCAAGTGCTTGGGAGATGACTTACTTGAAGGTACTAAGAGATGAACAGTTTACAGGCTGCCTGTGTCCATTAGAGACATAGGTGCCAAGCCAGGGATGGATTTCCTGCTTCCCATCCAATTATCCAAGTTCACTTGAATTGGGTTAGGGAGGAACTCTGCTGCACATGGATGGGTAACCTGTTCCAAAGAATGGGTATTCTGTGGGATACATACTTGTCTCTTCAGCAGGTCCTATTTATATCACAGGCAAGGTTTAAGTGTATAGAATGGGTAATTCTGGCACTGTTTGTTTTGTGGATATGCAGGAGGTCCATCAGAGTGGGGTCTGACAATACTTTGTATGCCAGGCATTGATCTCCAACTAAACAGCCTGTAGGAGACATAATATAGAGACAGAGCTTTGAGACAGCCTGCAGAGGACATGCTACTTATACCCTGTATTCTTCTAATGACAAATCTCTGTGGACTTTCCAGTTGTTGGATGTGCCTGGTTATGTACATACCAAAAAGAGCATTGTACTCAATGATAGGTCTAATGAATGCTGAATACAGTGGAATAATATTCTCCTTGGACTGAGATGACATACCTTTGATTATAAGTTGCACAACATGGAATGATATCCTCACTATTATAGCCACATGATGGTCAAAGGCCACATTACAGTCTACATGTGTTCAGAAGTCCCTGACTACTGGGTAACCTCTTAAGGGTGCGTTGTCAATATGATATAAAAGGTGATGAACTTCTCCATGATGACCTACAAAAATACACATCAGGTATTCAGTTCTCTCAGTTCCATACACTGTTGGCTTAGGATAAGACTTATGGGATTTGTATTCTTCTTTGTCCAATAGCAGTTTTCTTTACTTCCTCTCTTTATTTGTATTTGTTATTTTATCTACCTTCTCAAATATCTTATTATAATCCGAGACATGCATCAAAAAATGAAGGACTCTCATAATGCTATTATCAAGCTTCTTAATATCTTTATTTAAGGAACTTAATTTAATTTCATTATCTTCAATAATAAGTTTAATGAGTTCACATCCAGCAGACCGTCTCAAAAAACTGCAGCTTTACTCCATTGCATATTGCCTACTCAGAGGTGATCTCTGCCTAACACACAAAGCTATGTCAAACCCAGAGCTTTTAGACATGCTCCACTTAAAGAAATCCCAATCCCTACAATCTACACAGTCTAGGGACCTAATCCTTGTCACCACAATAAACAGAACATGCTGGAGGGATAGATTTCTGTCCCAGAGACTTCCCCATATTCTGGAACAAACTACCTATCTATATCAAACAAAGCTCCTCATTAGCACTCTTCAAAAAAATCTTGATGATTGGATGGGCGATAGAAAATTCACCCCGGTGATCACTTCTGTGGCTCTGCTCGACAGTGGCACAAGAAAATAATTTTCTTGGGTGGTGAAAGCTAGGGTACCTTTGGCTAGGCTTATATAGGCCCTAGGGCCAGTAGCCTAGTACCTACCTATGAACTTATGAACCTATGTAAATTCAAATATAAGTGTTTATTTTTTCATTAGTTGCAGATGGTGCCATAAAACAATTACCATTCACACTTTGAGTCCCTTGTGAATGCATGCATTTTACAATCTGTTGTAGCAGCAAAATTAAATCTCTTTGCAAACAATCTTCTGCTACACTAAAAGGGTTGCCATTTAAGGAAGCCATACCAGTCAATGAAACCACAGCAAATAAACAAAATTTAATCACGTGAGTGATTTAAAATTCAACAAACTGGTTCATCTCCATGGAAAAACCACTACAATAGTCAGCTTGGAGAAACAACTCTAATAGTTGATGGAATTAAAAAAAAAATTATAAACAACACACAGTTCTATCTAAAATTGCATGTCCAAATATGTGTATAATTTTTTCTTTTCTTTGTATAAGTATTTTATTGCCATATGCTGGTATAAATTAAACAATTAATACATAATCAAGCTAATAAATGTTATTGATAAATTGTATTAATAATGATAAGGCATGGTCGGTGAAAAATTAAATCTGTATGCTTAAATTAATTGTTGTGAAGTGGCATTGTTTTATGATTATATAGCATTGTGTGGCAATAAAATACATATACAAAAAATAAACTTTTTTATACACATATTTCTTGCATATAATTTTAGATAGAACTTTTTTATAATTATTGTTTAGTATGCTATTAGAATTTGGTACAAAAGTTTTTTTATACATGTGTAATAATGAAATAATTAATCTTGTATGTTTACATCTGGTTAACTGGTGTGCTACCAGAAGTAAGTATTATATAACTCTGATGAAGTCCAAACTACAAGGATGAAAGCATTTAGTTGAATGGCAATTTGAAGTTGCTTTTAAAATGTTTCCATCAACTATTAAATTTATCTGAGCCAACTATTATGGTGTTTTTCCCAGGAGGAGAACCACTTTGTTGATTTTTTAAAATATGTTGCAGCAGTAGACATTAATTGTAGTTATTTAGGGGATGTCTTCCTTTGTCTCTATTGTACTCTGAATTATACCTTTGTTAAGTGAAAAATTTTCACAAAATTTTTCTAAACTATATTCAATGTGCCATGCAGTCAGGTGACCATTTTATTTTGTTGATTGATAATTTGTTGTTTTCACACTTTTTTCAATGTTCTCATGTTATTAAATAATGTTATCATAACTTTCAGCTTTTGAGAAAAAGTTGAACTATACCTAGAGCTGTAAGTTTGAATAAGAAATGTTGTTTCTGCGCTTTGCTTAATCTACACTCTTTTTCTGTCAGGGATGTTTTTTTTTTTCAAAACTAAGTAACACATCCTGTATTGGTTGTAAATCCTATTAATTTTGTGATTCCATGAATAACAGAATCATTGATAATATTCTGAACAGATTTGTTTAGGTCACTGATGTAAGCATTCCATTCTATTTTCATATACATTTTACTTAGTGGATCATAATTTCTATTGAAGAAGACAAGGAAGGATATTATCTTTAGTGCTTGATTTTTCTCAAGATTAATGATAATTATGTCTTGATGTTTGCTAAGTACATACGGTAGAAATATTGTTTGGGACCTGAAGAATCCTGAATTTCTCAGTATGATACCTAAAATATTTCCATTTCAGGTTGGAGTTTTACTAT